>NC_046172.1:45751786-45823548 GCF_011064425.1 Rattus rattus | reverse complement strand
ATGGGACACAATGAAAGCTGTACTAAGAGGAAAACTCATAGCGCTGAGTGCCTGCAGAAAGAAACAGGAAAGAGCATATGTCAGCAGCTTGACAGCACACCTAAAAGCTCTAGAACAAAAAGAAGCAAATACACCCAGGAGGAGTAGAAGGCAGGAAATAATCAAACTCAGAGCTGAAATCAACCAAGTAGAAACAAAGTCTGAACTGTAAAAAAGTTTACATAATATAAATAAAAATTTTAAAAGCTGTGAAATAAATGAAATTCTGTAGATATTTATTTATTTATTTAGAAACGGGATCTCCTGTAGCATAGATTGGCATTGAACTCTCTATGTGGTCAAGGTTAACTTTTAACTTCAGAATCACCTAGGTTTACCTAAGTGTTAGGATTGCAGATACTTTTTACCCTACCTGATATGACATCAAATGTTAATAGTTAAATGTTTATTACACAGTAAACGAAACAAAGTAACTAAGAATGCTTGCCTTTGAAACTTAAAAAAATCTCAGGTCTCAGGTCTTTGGATATTCCATCAATTTGACACATGGAAATGGAAGCACACACACACCCACACACCAGGCACATGCACATGCACACGAGTAAACACACACACACACACACACACACACACACACACACACACACACACACACACACACACACACAGGTCCACAACAGGGCAAGGACAGGTTAAAGGAAGTTTCCAATAAATTTATTCTAATCTGAAAAAAAGTGCTATATACGTTATTGGTTGGTAAGAGGACAATTTTCATTCCAAGTCTTGGGAAAAACATGAAAGTCCAAGAATTCTTTCACTTTAGATTCTTCTAGATTCAAGATTCCATTTTAGATTCCATGATTTTAGATTATTTTATATTCCAGAGTCTTCTATTTTATTTATACACAAATGTCATATGTGGAAGTTCCCTGAAAGTGTTTATTTCTATATCATGCAGATTTTTGGCAAAATAAAAATAAAAATAATATGTCCAATTGGGTTGATGAAAACAGTTTAAGGCCTAACTATCTCATTGTAAAAAGAGAGTTGTTCTGTAAGCCCTATGCCTTATTGAGGAATTTATGATAGCTGATAGTTGTTAGGAAAAGAAGAGTCATTCTTCTTTTGAGAGTGTGGACACTGGTAAGTTTCTTATATTTGAAAGGATGTTCACCAATTCATGTACATATGAGCAGCACCATTTTGACTAAATGGGTTATAAGAAAGATGAAATTGGAAATAAGATATCTTGGGAAGAAATATATGAGGAAATGGAGGGGGAATGTAGTTGGATATGATGATATTTTATTACACATATCTGAAGTTCTCAAGAATAAAGACAAAATATTTAAAAAAATTCTCAAGCAATATTAATGGATAAATTTTACAAAATATATCTGCATATATTTTCCTCAAGTTTTTGGTGTAAAACCTTTATATTTATACTTTAATATTCAATACAACATTTAAAAGTAAATGGGATATAACTCAATGGTAGATTGCTTTCTTAGCCTGTGATAGACACTGGGCCCAATCCCTAGTACCCTAAAATAAACTCATTAAAATATAAAGAACAAGTTTTAAGAAATATGTCAAAGACAATTTCCATAATTTCATGTTAATTTAGAAATATATACTGAGTATCATCCAATGCCATGCATGAGATCTGAAGGTTAAATTAGGTTTTGGATGTTGACCAGCTTTTTAAAAACTTAAATGATTATATTTTATGTCCCTAAACAAATGAAACAATATCAATCATACTTTGTTTACAATTGAGTTGTATTAAATTTGAAATAACCCTGTTAGTACATAAAGCATTACATTTTACAGATAAATTTTTATAGATACTCTTTGATAGATAACCATCTTTTTCAGCCCTAAAGCTCTTAGCAACATTAGAATTGAAGAATGCACTGTTGATAAAGGAAAGATTTTTTCATCCTATTGTTTGGGGAGGTATTAAAGGAATGGTAAGATACCATTCCATCTTGCTTTCTCTTGGATCTGGTACCTGGGTCTAATCCTTTACCGAATCTCCTGATACTGTTAGCTTATAATCTATAAAGATTTAATCCTATGATGTTTGCCTTTGTGAATGTTATTTAGTATTTTTCTGGCATGTATGTATGTATGTATGTATGTATATTCTGCTTTCTTAAGGAGACTGCTGGATCTGTGGAAGAATGAGCTGGTGATTTTACAATTTCATACAGTTTTGGAGACAATTAATTTTCAGCAGTCCACTACATGCCAAGGTTTCAAATGTATAGAAAATATACACATCCATGATACCTTCATTTTAGCCAAAGAAAGAATGGAGCTGCCAAACATACAAGCACGATTTACACATATTTTATACTCTTTGACCTCAGATTGTGAACAGTAACTAAATAGAATAGGAGAAAATGATTTGTCTTTGTTTGGCCCTGATCTTTATTTTTGTTGGTTATAGGAGAGCTTATGGCATCATGTTTTTCCTCAATTGATGAACACAAGGATGAACATAATGCCTCACATCTCTTTTCCCCTGGCTATTAATCTTTTTAAATGGCTGGAGAAAATGAAGGGTCATGGGCAAAATACTGTAGATATCCTAAAACTATGACCCATAAACTAAATGCAGCTTATAGCTGGTTTCTGATTTTGTAAATAAAATTTAGTAAGAGATAGCTATACACATGTGTGTATATATTACATATAGCCACTTTGGAGGAATGATATTACATTGAATAATTAAGGCAAAAGTCTTAGAGACTAGAGTACCTATTACTGTGCAGGGAATAGCACAAAAAGATATTTGACTTTAATAATATTACATGTGCCTAACAATCTTGAGTGTTACATAACATAAAAATAAACATAAAAGCACAAAAAGGCAAGCAGTTGGTTTTAATTATATAAAATAGGAAGGGTAAGTTTTTAGCCTCATTATTCTCTAGTGTCATTTGAAACACACACTTGTCTCCTTCCAAACCAACTTATTCCTGGTAGAATTTGAGAAATCTATCATTATGAATATGTTCAACTTAGGCCAAACCTTTTAAAAATACAAATGTGTTCTGTTGACATACCTTATCAGGTAAGGCTTTCTTGTTCTAAGCTTCATGTGTGCTCTTTTTGATCCTTGGGACTCCTAGGTTTAAGGAGAGATCCAACTTCCCCTGGCTGTTCTACACACCCACTACGGCCTGGGTGTCCTCCTCCCCAACATGGATAAATAAAATTTTTAAACTGCAAATTTACTTGAGGGAAGATGTTTATGAATCACACCCCTCCCTTATCTACTTACTTTGGTGTAAGATAATGTAAAAGTAAAATAAAGAGGGTCTAGATGGAGAGCAGTTAAAAGATTTTGCTGTACAAGCATGAACTCTAGAGGTAATACAGACCTGTAATCAAAGTACTGAAGGGGACAAGGACAACCTAGCTAAAACATGAGGTCCATGCTCAACAAGAAACTTAGCATAAAAAACAAACAAAGAAACAAACAAAGAAAGAAAAGGCAGAGAGTGATCAAGAAGGATTCTAGGGTCCACCCTAAAACAGTCATGAATTCACACAGCCAAATACATATGCACTGTTATGTTGGTTAACTATCCAGAAAAACTGTGTGAGTCAGTAGTAAAATGGGAAGAATACTATATAAAACATTTAGCATGCATAAACAGTACACACTTATACAATATACACAAACACACACACACACACACACACACACACACACACACACACACGAAAAGAAATCAGTAGGTAAAGTGAACTTATCTTGAAGTATGGATGAAACTGCAAATAAAGAACAAAATTGATACCGCATATTTCATTGAGCTTCCCCCACTTCTAGTTTATAAGGGATAATTACTCTACCTTTAAATAAAAGGAACCTGAGTCTCAATGAAGCTAAGTGAGTTGCCTAAGGTTAAGCAGTTAATAAGTAGCAGCCATGGTCTTCTAATTTTCACTCTAAATTCAGAGGATTTTTTTCCCATTATACACCATTGCTTCCTCAATATCTTTGCCATTTCCCTAGAAGCTATCATGTTAACAACATAATTTCCTCTATTTTGGAATTATAACTTGGCCTTCTGGAACAGTGGCATTCCCATTTGATTTGTTACTGTTTTTAGACCCCCAAGATGGCCAAATCAAAATTAAGTCTCAAATTTAAAAAATATATTTCTCCATTTTGTCTACTTCTCTTTCATTCTACTCATGACTAAGCTGAAAACCAATAATAGTCTCTGTTTCATTGAAATTGAAATAAAACCCTGCTCAGTGTTAAATTACAGCACCCATCAATCCTGAATTAAAATCCAGCAAGACATCTTTTTCATGTAACTAAGTCTCACAATTAGGAAAGTATGATAATTAGTTTTAAATTGGGGTAAATCATCAAAGAAAGTTAGGTATCCTGGGAGTTATTTACATGTGAACAGATGCCTATGGAAGTTAATGGAGTGTGGAAATTTCACAGCATGCTGTAGTAGAAAAGCCAAATTAATAAAATGATCACATCTCCAGCTGTGTCTTGTATGATATATAGTTTTTAAAATATATTTTCAAGATTCCTTTTCTAGAAATAGAAGACAGGAGCAAGTTCAAATAGTTATTTTGGTTAAGTATGATCAGATGAGGTATGAACCCAAGAAAACGCACTTAATTGTAGTAGCAAATATGCTTAACTGTAGTAGCAAAGAAGGCATAATATGCATACTTAGATAACAATCAACAGTAATAATAAGTAACTATCCAAAAACTTTAAAGAGATGGTTACTCTCTATGGTGGTCACAAATATCAAACCCTTTTTTGACTGTACCATGTAAATAAAAATCTGGGCATTCGTCTGCTCTGTGTTCAGACAACTAGCATAATTCAGAAAGTCTAGTCTTACCCCTAGGATTCTGAATCTGGTGTACTGTAGCTACTTTATTTTATAATACTTTGGAAAGAAATTTAATCCTATACTATTGGTTAATTTTGAAATGGCTAATTAGGCATTCACACTTTATGTACAGTTCATTAGCATTTGAATGGTATAATTAGAATATGATTTTCTAATTAGTGTATGTTTTTGCATCCATGCCTGAGAACAACAGAAAAAGTTGAATAATTCACATATTACCAACTGGAAATTATTTTTCGTTGTAAAATAAATGACATTCTAATATAGACATTGGTGAGAGAAAGTGGATAGTCATTCTGTTCCCTACATAATCAGGTGAAATTGAGTAGTTTTATTTTAGGACTCTTTGCCCAAGTAGAAGTATGCTGCTTTTGACAATGTACAATCTTATCCCCAAATTCGTTTAACCTGGCTACCAGAGTATAGTTTCTGTCCATCAGTGAATCTTGCATGCAGTCTCCTGGTGAAGTAAACAAACAAACAAACAAACAAAAACAAAAAACCCCAAAACATATAACTAGAATTCCTGAAATTTTTATAGGCAAGTAATATCTGATTGTCATTATATGTTTACATGTCTGGAAGAATTTGGGAACAGGGCTAAGGTAGGAAAACTTCCCTCTACTCTTAGTTTTGAAGCAAGGTCTGAGACTCTAACTGATAATGGACAAACAAGAGGAAAACTACAGCCACTTAATCTATCCTTCTCTAATGCGCACACGAGTTCTTGTAGGAAAAAAATGAAAAAGCAAAATGCAGTTATAATTGAGAGTGTATTCACTTTTACAAACAAAAATTGACAAATTTCTGGAAAAGCAACAAGACTAAGAGGTTTGGGCTATGGGAAGTAAAGTGCAGACAATTAGCTAGAACATATACCAAGGAAACAAATGGAGGATAAAAGTTTTTTTTTGTATGTTCATTTGTGCAGTTCTATTTCAGCTCCATCTCACAGTCTTTAGTCTCCTGAGATAAGTGTTCTTTTCCTGGTACTGAGGCAGGGCACTTTTCTTCACAGGAAATTTTATTGACCTGCTTTTTAGTTAGAAAGTGGGGAGGAGGTCAGGCAGCCCTCCTTACATCTGCTGTTTCTCAAGTGCTTTCAGCTTAAAATAATCAATATACTAGAACAAGATATTTGGGGTCAGCATGTTCTGACCTCCCTCAGAGATTGCCTTAATTGTTCTACACCACCTGCAAGTGAAGATGCAGAGGAGGAAAGATCATATGATATTGCCACTTTTAGCCATCTTCAGATTTTATATTATCACTCATAGGTTGATGTAGACTTCACCTGAAAAAATAAAAAATAAAAATATACAGAAAAATATAAGATGAAATAATATATTAATATGGTGGTAAATGATGGATGCCTTTAAATATATCTAACAGTTAAGGAAAACCCACTCAAAGAGTTGTGACAATGCCATCATTAATGAGCATGTTCCTCTTAGGTGATATTCTTACCTCTTCAGTGGTGATCACAGATTGAGTGACTGTATTAATTTGCTGGAGCTGCTAAAATAAAAAAAACACAAATCTAGTGGTGATCTAAAATAACAGCAAGTTATTCTCCCACAGTTCCAGAGACAGATGATTTAAAAATTAAGGATTCATCATGGCAGTATCCCTGTGGAAGTCTGTCACTCAGAACATGGCAGTATCCCTGTGGAAGTCTGTCACTCAGAATTCTTCCTTGACTACTAAACCTTCCCCTTTGTACCAATACATGACACTACTTGTCTGATCAAAGCATTACTCCAATCCCAGCATTTGCCATCGTATAACCATCTTTTTTGTGTCTTAGTGTCTTCTCATAGCTTCCTTCATTTGGTATATATGCTACAAATTCTCTTTTAAGGACACTACTTATATTGGATTAGGATTCACACTAATGACCTTGTTTATAACATCATTCTGTCTACAAAGATTTTACAAATAAGGTCAAATTCACAGGTACTAATGGATAAAATCAAAACACTTTCTTTTAGGAAACAAAAATCAATTCTTTGCAGTGAAATCAGCTTTTAACGATATATTGTTTTATTATTATTATTATTATTATCCCAAAGTTATCAACTAAATATGGTAAAGTTACAAGTTGTACCTCGCTACTAAGATTGTAATATACTATATATGGACAGCTTTCCTGAGATCAGCAAAGAAAGATTCCCTTTTCTTAATGGACTCAGGTGGAGATTCCTCTTCTCCATCTGATCTGGGGAGACTGACCTTCTAGCTGAGGAATATAACATAGTACTTGGTAAAATTATAGGTTCAATTTCCAAGAATGCTTCTCTATAAAAATGAGGTATCACCAGAACCTTAAGCCTCAGCCAGTGAATCTGCCCTAAGAAGAACCCCTTTCCCCTCTCCAGGGTTCATATATAGCCATTGGTTCACCCCAAACAAAGTATGTGCACAAGGTGTTTTGTTGAATAGCGTCTGTTTCATTAAATATTGTATAGAAGAACTGTAACACTGAAATCTTTGGAGAGACCCATCCGATCATTCCCAACCTGTGTCCAGCACTGCCTGGACACACCAGGAGAAAAAAGCAGAAAACAGAACTACAGTTGTAGTAAGACCAGGTACCTCACCTCATATTAAGACTGGTTGAAGCAATCCAGTATGAGGAAAATAGTCAAAAAAAGACAGCAGGTATTGTTTAGAATACAATATTTCTGAAATTACAAGGAAATGCATTCCCTTTTAATATTTTGGATTTGTAAGTAGCTGGTGTTGTCCCAAGTACACTGCAAAATGATATAACACAACCGGTTTCTTCTTTGCTTATTTCCATGTTCTATACATTGTTTGACATCAGCTCTGGAGGTACCTTAGTCCATCCTTTAGCATACTTTTACTGGAAAGGGATAGACATAGACTGCAAATATTCTAAGTATCATAAAGTATAGCTGTGCTGAATCAATTCCTTCATTGCAGACAGGATTGGACAAATAAGTAGTACTGTGTTTCAATCAAATGTTTTTCATAAAATCAGGTCCAATTTGTTTTTGGCCCTAGGGGCAAAGTTTGATAATAACTTTCCCATTACAAAAAAGACAGAATCTTAGAAGGGAAGAGATTATTGATATATAGGAAGATAAAGTTTTCATTAAGATTAATTTCATTAAGTTATATGTTGAATACAACCACAATGTGGCCACTGAAGTCTCATGTTACTAGCTTAGGAAGTCACTGAATGTGGCGACTGGCCTTTAAATTGATAAAGTGAAATTGGCTAGTCTCTGATCATCTAAGGCTTTTCTACTTAGAATAAGGAGATATTAGAAGATGGACCACAAAAGTAGCCTTATGAATATGAAGAGATGGTAAAAGGGAGAATTTCTGTAAGTCAGCAAGAAAGAGCTTCAAATAAACTCAGTCTAAGGGTGCTTTGATCATGGGTTTACAGCCCCTAACCTTTAAAAAAAATCTGATTCCACCATCCACTGTATTGTTTTTGATCATGAAAGTACTAGTACATTGGTGGATTTTGTGTTTTGTAAACTTAAAAATTGAACTGATGGTAGTAAACCTTATTAATTATAGAGGTATTAATTATAGGTATGATTATATTTTCCCCAACATTTCAATCATGGCTTTTACTGCCCTTCCCTGAACTAAAAAAAAAATCCTATTCACCTTACATGCCAATATCCTCCTCCTCCCCATTACTCTATCATGCAAGTACTATTGCCATTCCACCTTCCCCTTCTCTCTTGGGAAGAGGAAAACCCACTCTGGGTGTTACCCTCCACTAACACAACAGCTCCTCACCCACACATCAAGTCACTGTGGGACTAGGCACAGCTGCTCGCCAGACAAGGTGGTTGAATAGGGTTACAGGATCCACGGACAGTCAGGCAACAGGCTCAGAGACAGCTCCTGCTCCAGTAGTTGGGGGAGCAAGCTGCTCATCTGCTGCATATGTGCAGGGGAACTAGGTACAGCCAGTGCTTATTTTTTGATAGCTAATTCAGTCTCTGGGAGCCCGCTAGGGTCCAGAATAGTTGACTTTGTTGCTATTCCTGTGGAGTCCCTACCCTCATCAGGTCCTTCAGTCCTACTCCCAATTCTTTCATAAGACTGGCCTAACTCCATCTAATGTTTATGTGTGAGTCTCTGCATCTCTTTCCACTGGCTCCTGAGTGGAACCTCTCAGAGTAGAGTTATGCTAGGCAAACATCACAAAATATCATTGTGGGTTTTCGGACAGGTTTATACATAAATACATTGTTTATGTACTTATGTATTTAACTATTATTTTAATCTTTTTTACTAAAGTCCAGTGTTTATCCCCTTCTCATTCTGCCTCTGACAGTTCCTGATCCTATTCCTTACTCTCCCATCTTCAAGAGGATATCCCCAACCTACCACAGTCCCACACCCTGCCAGGCCTCCCCTCTTCCTGGGGCCTCAAATCTCTCAAGGGTTAGGTGTATCTTTTCTCACAAAGGACAGACCTTGGATGTATATGTGTTGGGGGCTGCAGATCAGTTCTTGTATGCTCCCTGGTTGGTGGTTCACTGTCTAAGAGATCTTAGACAGTCAGGTTTGATGAGACTGCTGGTCTTCCTATGGGGTCACGCTCCTCCTCAGCTTCCAGGCTTTCCCTAATTCAGTCACAGGAATCTATCAGAATGTCCTTAAATATTGTCAAAAATAGGTTCTTGCCAATGGGATGGGTCTAAATCTGGGCCAGTCTTTGGTTGGCTACTGCCCCAGTCTCTGCTTCATTTTTATGCCTGCATATTTTGTAGGCAGGACACATTTTGAGTTGAAGGTTTTATAGGAGGGTTGCTGTCCATATACCTCCTCTGGTAGTGCAAGAAATGTACACTGGAGGAGACATAGCCCTCACTACTAGGAGTATCAGGTAAAGTGGTCCCATACAGACACTTTAGGACCTCCCCCTTTCCCAGTTCTCTGTCAAGACCTAGAGATTGCCCCCACTACCACCACTTTCCTTTCTCAATTCCCTAATGTCCCTTATAAGATCTCCCCTTCCCAAGCTCTGCTCTCCTCCCCATTCCCTATTTGACCCACTTTCCTCCTTCGATATATCTCTAATATTGCCTTAAGATCACATCTGAAAGCTCTAGAACAAAAAGAAGCTAATAGAGCCAAGAAGAATAGATGGCAGGAAATAATTAAATCAAGGTTGAAATTAACAAAGTAGAAACAAAGAGAACTACACAAAGAATAAAAACAAACAAACAAACAAACAAAAAAACCAAAAAACAAACAAACCAGGAGCTGGTCCTTTGAAAAAACCAGCAAGATAGATAAATCCTTAGCCAGACTACTCACAGGACACAGAGAGGGTATCCAAATTAACAAAATCAGAAATGAAGAGGGAGATATAACAACAGAAATTCAAACACTTATTAGATCCTACTGTACTCAGCAAAACTGGAAAATATAGATGAAATGGATGATTTTTCTAGATATATTCCAGATACAGAAGTTAAATCAGTATGACATAAAATTAATAGTCCCATAACCCCTAAAGAAACAGAAGCAGTCATTAAATCTCCATACCAATGGATACAGAAGATGTGGTACATCTACACAATGGAATACTACTCAGCTATCGAAAACAATGACTTTATGAAATTCAAAGGCAAATGGATGGCACTGGAAAATATCATCCTGAGTGAGGTAACCCAATTACAGAAAACCACACATGGTATGCACTCATTGATAAGTGGCAATTAGCCCAAATGCTTGAATTACCCTAGATGCACAGAACACATGAAACTCAAGAAGGGTGACCAAAATGCGAATGCTTCACTCCTTTAAAAGGGGAACAAGAATACCCTTGGCAGGGAATAGGGAGGCAAAGTTTAGAACGGAGGCAGAAGGAACACCCATTCAGAGCCTGCCCCACATGTGGCCCATACATATACAGTCACCAAACTACATAAGATGGATGAAGCAAAGAAGTGCAGTCTGACAGGAACCAGATGTAGATCTCTCTTGAGAGACACAGCCAGAATAAGGCAAATACATAGGCGAATGCCAGCCGCAAACCACTGAACTGAGAATGGGACCCCAGAGTCAGAGAAAGGACTGAAAGAGCTTGAAGGGGCTTGAGACCCCATATGAACGACAATGCCAATCAACCAGAGCTTCCAGGGACTAAGCCACTACCTAAAGACTATACATGGACTGACCCTGGGCTGCAACTGCATAGGTAGCAATGAATAGCCTAGTAAGGGTACCAGTGGAAGGGGAAGCCCTTGGTCTTGCCAAGACTGAACCCCCAGTGAATGTGATTGTTGGGGGAGGGTAGTAATGGGGGAAGGATGGGGAGGGGAACACCCATATAGAAGGAGACGGGGAGGGGTTAGGGGGATGTTTGCCTGGAAACCAGGAAATGTAATAACAATTGAAATGTAAATACGAAATTCCCAATGTAATAAAGATGGAGAAAAAAAAAAAAAAGAAAAGAAAGAAAAGAAAAAGAAAAATGAACCCAGGAACAGATAGGTTTAGTGCAGAATTTTATCAGACCTTAAAAGAAGACCTAATACTAATATTCTTTCTAACTATTCCACACAATAGAAACAGAAGGAACACTACCCAATTCATTCTTTGAAGCCACAATTATGCTTATACCTAAAGCACACAAAAACCCTACAAGGAAAGTGACAATCAGACCATTTTCCTCATAAATATCGATGTAAAAATACTCAATACTTGCAAACCGAATCCAAGAATATATCAAAACAATCATTCATCATGGTCAAGTATGCTTCATTCCACAGATGAAGGTATGCTTCAATATATGGAAATCAATCATTGTAATTCCCTATATAAAAAAAAAGGCAAAGAAAAAAAAAACATGATCATCTAATTAGATGCTGAAAGTACACTTGATAAAATTCAACACCCCTTCATGTTAAAAGTCTTGGACAGAACAGGAATTCAAGGTGCATACCTAAACATAGTAAAAGCCATATACAGCAAACCAGTAGTCAACATCAAATTAAATGGAGAGACACTTGAAGCCATCGCACTAAAATCAGGCTATGCTGATATTAAACTATATTGATATTGAATTAAACCTATTCAATATATTCAATATAGTATTTGAAGTCCTAGCCATAGCAATCAGACAACAAAAAGAGGTCAAAGAGTTACAAATTGGAAAAGAAGAAGTCAAAATATCACTATTTGGAGATGATATGTTAGCACACTTAGGTATCCAAAAATTTCACCAGAGAACTTGTAAACATGATAAACAACTTCAGCAAATAGAAAATTAATCCAAACAAATCGGTAGTCTTCATCTACTCAAAGGATAAACAGACTGAGAAATTACGGAAATTACACTCTTCATAATAGTCCCAAATAATATAAAACACCTCCTTGTTACTTTAAACAAGCAAGTGAAAGATTCGCATGAGAAGAACTTCAGTCTCTGAAGAAAGAAATGGAAGAAGATCTCAGAAGATGGAAAGATCTCCCATGCTCATGGATTGGCAGGATTAATATAGTAAAAATGGCCATCTTGCCAAAAGCAATCTAGAGATTCAATGCAATCCCCATCAAAATTCCAACTCAATTCTTCATAGAGTTAGAAAGAGCAATTCTCAAATTCATTTAGAACAACAAAAAGTAAAAAATACAAACAAAACAGAATAGCAAAAAGTATTCTCAACCATAAGAAAACTTCTGGGGGAAATCACTATCCTTGACCTCAAGCTCTACTATAGAGCAGTAGTGATAAAAAACAAAACAAAATGAAATGAAATGAAAAACCCAAAAACAGCACATGGTATTGGTACAGAGATAGGCATGGAATAGTATTGAAGACCCAGAAATGAACACACAAACCTATGGTCACTTGATTTTTGACAAAGAAGCCAAAATCATTCAGTGGAATAATGACAGCATATTCAACAAATGGTGCTGGTTCAACTGGCAGTCAACACGTAGAAGAATGCAAACTGACCAATTGATATTTCCTTATATAAAGCCCAAGAGATATCCAGATGGTGAGATGCCAGTGCAAGAACATAAGCAACAGAAACCAAGACTACTGACATCATCAGAACACAGTACACTCACTAAGGCAAGTTCTGGATACACTAAAACACCAGAAAAACAAGATTCAGAGTTAAAATCATATCTCATGATGATGATAGAGGACTTTAAGATGGACATGAATACAGGAAATATAGAAGAAATACAGGAGACCACAACCAAACAGGTAAAGGGATTGAACAAAACCATTCAGGATCTAAAAATGAAAAGAGAAACAATAAAGAAATCATCAAAGGAGACAACACTGTATATTGAAACCCTAGGAAAGAGATCAGGAGTAATAGACACAAGTATCACCAGCAGAATACAAGATATAGAAGAGAGAATTTCAGGTGCAGAAGATACCATAAAAAACATTGACACAAACATCAAAGAAGAGACAAAAGGCATAAAGCTCTTAACCCAAAGTTTCATCCAGGAAATCCAGGACACAATGAGATGATCAAACCTAAGAATAATAGGTATAGAGTGGAACAATGATTCACAACTTAAAGAACCAGTAAATATTTAAAAATATATAGAAGAAAACTTCTCTAACCCAAAGAAAGAGATTCCTACGAACATACAAGAAGCCTACAGAATTCCAAATAGACTGGACCAGAAAAGAAACTCCTTCTATCATATAATAGTCAAAAAACAAAATGCACAAAACAAAGAAGGAATATTAAAAGCAGTAAAGCATAAAGGTCAAGTAAAATATAAAGGCATACATATCAGAATTACACCAGATTTATTACCACAGACGAGGAAAGCCTGAAGATCCTGGACACATGTCATTCAGACCCTAAGAGAATACAAATGCCAGCCTAGGCTACTACACCCAGCAAAAATCTCAATTAATATAGATATAGAAACCAAAATATTCCATGACAAAAACAAATTTACACAATACCTTTGCACAAATCTAAGCCTACAAAGGGTAATAGATGGAAATTTCCAACATAAAGAGGGAATTACACCCTTGGAAAAGCAAGAAAGAAATCTTCTTGCAACAAACCCAAAAGAAGATAGCCACAGAAACATAATTCTACCTCTAACAACAAAAATAAAAGGGAAAAACAATCATTACTCCTTAATATCTCTTAAAATCAATGAACTCAATTACCCAATAAAAAGACATATACTAACAGACTGGATTCGAAAAAAGGACCCAGCATTTTGCTGCTCATAGGAAACACAGCGCAGTGACAAACACAGACACCACCTAAGAGTAAAAGACTAGAAAATTTTTTTCCAAGCAAATTGATCCTAGAAACAAGCTGGAATAGTCATTCTAATATCTGTAAATTTGATTTCCAACTAAAAGTTTTCAAAAAACATAAGGAAGGGCACTTCATATTCATCAAAGGAAAAATACACCAATATGAACTCTCAATCCTGAATATCTATGCTTCAAATGCAAGTGCACCTACATTCATAAAAGAAACCCTACTAAAGCGCAAAGCATACATACACACACAATAATAGTGGTAGACTTAAAATACCCTACTATCATCAATAGACAGATCATGAAACAGAAACTTAACACAGTGAAACTAACAGAAGTTTTGAGCCAAATGGATTTTACAGATATCAATAGGACATTTCATCTTAAAACAAAAGAATATACCTTCTTCTCAGCATCTCATGTTTCCTTCTCCAAAACTGACCATATAATCAGTCACAAAATAGGCCTCAACAGATATAAGAAGGCTGAAATAATCCCAAACACCCTATCAGATCACCACGGATTAAGGCTGGTCATCAATAACAAGAAAAACAACAGAAAGCTCACAAATATATGGAAGCTGAACAATGTTCTACTCGATGATAACTTAGTCAAGGAATAAATAAAGAAATGAAAGACTTTTTGGAAGTTAATGAAAATGAAGGCACAACATACACAAATTTATGGGGCACAATGAAAGCAGTGCTAAGAGGAAAATTCATAGCTCTGAGTGACTCTAAAAAGAAACTGGAGAGAGAATACATCAACAGCTTGACAACAGCCTGAAATTTCTAGAACAAACAAACAAACAAACAAACAAACAAACAAAAAAAACCAAATAAACCCAAGAGGAGTAGAAGCCATGAAATATTCTAACTCAGGGCTGAAATCAACCATGTAGAAACAAAGGAACTACACAAGGAATCAACAAAACCAGGAGCTGATTCTTTGAAAAAAATCCATAACATAGACAATTCCTTAGCCTGACTAATCAGAGGGAAAGGAGACAGTATTCAAAATAATAAAATCAGAAATTAAAATTGAGGCATAACAACAGAAATTCAGGAAATTCAAAAATTAATCAGATCCTACTATAAAAGCCTATATTCAACAAAACTGGAAAATCTGGAGAAAAGGCAATTTTCTAGACAGATAACAGGTACTAAAGTTAAATCAGGATCAGACAAACCATCTAAACATTCCCAAAACCCCTAAAGAATTAGAAGCAGTCATTAAAAATCTCGCAACTGAAAAAAGCCCAGTAGCAGGTTGGTTTAGTGCAGAATTCAGAATGCAGTACTACTCAGCTTTCGAAAACAATGAATTCATGAAATTCATAGGCAAATGGATGGAACTAGAAAATATCATCCTGAGTGAGGTAACCTAATCACAAAAAACACATACGTGGTAGGTACTTAGTCATAAGTGTATATTAGACAAAAGGTCTGATTACCCAAGAAACAATCCACAGACCACATGAAACTCAAGAATGAGGATGACCAAAGTAAGAATGCTTCAGTCCTTCTTAAAAGGGAGAAAAAAAATGTTTATAGGGGGGAACATGGAGACAAAGTTTGGAGCAGAGACTAGAAGAATGGCCATTCAGGGCCTGCCCCACCTGGGATCCAATATATATATATATATATATATATATATATATATATATATATATATATACACACATATACACAGACAGCCCCCAAACCCAGACAATATTGATGAAGCCAAGAAATGCATTCTGATAGGAGCCTGATATAGCCATTTCCTGAGAGGCTCAGCCAGAGCATGACAAATACACAGGCTAATGCTAGAAGCAACCCTTTGAACTGAGAATGAGGTTCTTGTTGGAAGAATTAGAGAAAGTATTGAAAGAGCTGAAGTTGCTTGCAGCCCCATAAGAACAACAATACCAACCAACCAGAGCTCCCAGGGAGTAAATTACTTCCTAAAGATTATACATGGACAGATCTGTGGCTCCAGCTGCATATATGTAGAGGATGGCCTTCCTGGGCACCAATGGGAAAAACCCTTAGTCCTGCCAATGCTGGACTCCCCAGTTTATGGGAATGTAAGGACAGGGAAAGGGGGTTGGTTGGGGAGGGGGAACACTTATAGAAGAAGGGGAGGGGGATGGGATAGGGGACTTATTGATGGGAAACTGGGAAAGGGAATGACATTTGAAATGTAAATAAAAATATCCAATAAAAAAAGTCTCCCCCCCCCCCAAAAAAAAGCCTACTACCAGATTGGTTTAGTGCAGCATTCTATCAGACCTTCAAAGAAGCTCTAATACCAATACTCTTCAAACTATTCCACAAAATAGAAACAGTAGAAACATTACCTGATTCATTCTATGAAACCACAATTACATTTATACCTAAACCACATAAAGACCAAACAAAGAGAAAGAACTTCAGACCAATCTCCCTTATGAATATCGATGAAAAATACTCAATAAAATTCTTGCAAACAGAATCCAAAAGAGATCAAAATGATAATCCATCATGATCAAATAAGGTCCAACCCAGGAATTCAGGGATGGTTCAATATAAGTTAATCCATCAACATAATCCACTATATAAATAAACCCAAAAAAGAGAAAAGAACAAATACACAAATACATGATCATCTTATTTGATGCTGAGAAATCACTGGACAAACTTGAACATGCCTTCACATTAAAAGTCTTAGAAAGATCAGGAATTCACTGCCCACATGCAAACATAGTAAAAGCAATATATAATATACCAGTAGCCAATATCAAATATAATGGAGAGAAACTTGAAGCAATCCAATTGAAATCAGGGACTAAAAAATGCTGCCACTTATTGAAGTACTAGCCAGAACAATCAGACAACAAAGAGAGGTCAAAGGGATACAAATTGGAAAGGAAAAAGTCAAAATATCACTATTTGCAGATGATATGATAGTACAATTAAGTGACTCCAAAAATTCCACCAGAGAACTCCTAAACCTGACAAACAACTTCAGCAAATTGGCTGGGTATAAAATTATCTCAAAAAAAAAAAATCGGTAGCCTTCCTCTATTCAAAGGATAAATAAGCTGAGAGGAAGTTAGTGAACAACACCCTTCCACCCTTCACAATAGTCCTAAACAAAATAAAATACCTTGGTTTGACTCTAACTAAGCAAGTTAAAGATTTGTATGACAAAATCTTCAAGTCCCTGAGGAAAGAAATCGAAGAAGATCTGAGATGGAAAGATCTTCCATGCTCATGGATTAGCAGGATTAATATGGTAAAAATGGCCATTTTATCAAAAGCAATCTACAGATTCAATGCAATCCCCATAATATTCCAACTCAATTCTCAATAGAATTAGAAAGAGCAATTCTCAAATTCATTTACAACAACAAAATCCCAGGAGAGTGAAAACTATTCTCCACAATAAAAGAATTTCTGGGGAATCATGATCCCTAACCTCAAGCTGTATTAAAGAACTATAGTGATAAAAATAAACACATGGTATTGGAACAGAGATAGACATGTAGATCAATGGAATAGAATTGAAGTCACAGGAGTGAACCCACAAACCTATTGTCTCTTGATCTTTGACAAAGGATGTAAAACTATCCAGTGGAAAAAAGACAGCATTTTCAACAAATGGTGCTGGTTCAACTAGAGGTCAGCATGTAGAAGAATGCACATTGATCCATTCTTATCACCTTGTACAAAGCTCAAGTCCAAGTGGATCAAGGACTTCCACATAAAACCCCTACATTGAAGCTAGTAGAAGAGTGGGGGAAGAGTCTGGAACACATAGGCACAGGGGACATTTTCCTGAACAGAACACCAATGGCATATGCTCTAATATCAAAAATCGACAAATGGGACCTCATAAAATTGCAAGCTTCTGAAGGCAAAGGATGTTGTCAATAGGACAAAATAGCAACCAACCAATTGGGAGAAGATCTTTACCAATCCTACATATCATAGATGACTAATATTCAATACATACAAAGAACTTCAGAGGTTAGACTCCTGAGAATCAAATAACACTATTAAAAATGGGGGACAGTGTGTGGAAAACAAATAATTTTTTTGGTTGATGTCCTTGGGAGGCCTGCTCTTCTCTGAGGGAGAAGGAGTGGATTTGGGGCAGAGGGGATGTTCACGTAGTGGTGGGAAGGCTGTGGGTATGGGAAGAAGGGGAAACTGCAATCAAGAAGTGATATATGTTGGAAAAAACAAAATTAAAAAAATATAAATATTTTTAAAATTAAGTGGACATGGAAGTGGAAGAAAAGAGTCAGTTCTTAGAAATTGTTGTCTTTTACAACTGTGTTGTGGTATGCACATATATAGGTGTAAACACACAAATAATAAATTATAATTTAAATTAAATTTTTATTGTATATTTTATGTATTTATATTTCAAATGTTATCCCCATTCCAGGTTCCCCTCCACAAATCCCCTACCCCCTTCCCCTCCCCTTGCCTCTATGTGGGAGCTTCTCCACACACCCACCTACTCCTGCATCACCACCCTGGCATTCCCCCGTGGTGGCGCATCAAACCTCCACAGGAACATCCCCTCCCATGATGTCAGAAAAGGCCCTCCTCTGCTACGTATGCAGCTTGGGCCATGGGTTCCCCCATATCTACTCTTTGGTTTGTGGTTTAGTATCTGGGACAGATAACAGGTACTAAAGTTAAATCAGGATCAGACAAACCATCTAAACATTCCCAAAACCCCTAAAGAATTAGAAACAGTCATTAAAAATCTCCAGTAGCAGATTGGTTTAGTAGAGAATTCACAATGGAGTACTACTCAGCTATCAAAAACAATGAATTCATGAAATTCACAAGCAAATGGATTTAACTAGAAAACACTTTAAAAAATCTCCCCAGCACCTACAGGCTAGGTAGGAAAATACGTATATATTTGAGAAACACACCTGCTTTTTAATATATTTAGGCTATACATTTGGAATGTTTTCTTCCCACACAATTTAGAATGTCAAATAAAACAGTTTGTAGAGATATAAAATACTACTTATGATTTTAAAAAAGGAAGAAAGAAAAGCAATAAAAAAAAATGTAACACATGACCAAATAAGCTGGACTTGGGGCACAGTAGTAACCAAAAAAAGTTTCACTATTAGAGTCTCTTTTCCTTTTACAATCTGGTATCAGGTTACTAGAATTATTCTCCTGTTATTGTGTCATAAGGGGGAAAAGTGTCAATGTAGCCCAACCTTTAGCCAAAGCAATACTAAATATTCTCTCTCTCTCTCTCTCTCTCTCTCTCTCTCTCTCTCTCTCTCTCTCTCTCTCTCTCTCTCCTTCTCCTTTATCTGAACCAACACTAACCCCTTTTCTCCCTTGATTCTTCTTTCCCTTCCTTCCTTGGTTCACTTCATCCATCCTTCTCTCTCCCCAATTCAACATGAATGTGTGTGTGTGTGTGTGTGTGTGTGTGTTTGTGTTTGGAGGAGAGAGAGAGAGAGAGAGAGAGAGAGAGAGAGAGAGAGAGAGAGAGATCAAAACAAAAGGATAGACATTTTTGGAATTTAAAATTTTCTGTGTCTTTAGTTCAAACATCACTAAGGGTGACAATGTTCTTTTGTGCTTGGTTTGCCAGCACATATACTAAAATTGGAATGACACAGAGAATAAATAGCATGGCCACTGAACAAGGGTGACATAGAAATTTGTAATAGGATATCTCTGGCTATATTGCCTGACTGTGGATACCTTTCTCCTAAGCTGCCTTTTCTAGCCTCAATAGAAGATCTTTCTAATCTTACTGAAACTTGAAATGCCAAAACTGATTGATATCTATGGGAAGGGGGATAAAAGAAGGGTTGGATAGGGCAGGGATGAGACGTAAGATGGGAGGACTCCAGAGGAGAAAAGGGAGAGGAGGCAGTGATTGGAATGTAAAGACAATAACATAATTAGAGAGAGAGAGAAAAGAGAGGGGGAAGGGAAGGGAGGGGGAGGGAGGGAGGGAGGAGAGGGGGGGATAGGAGAAGAGGGAGATCACTAAACAGGCAGGCAGCGGTGGCCCAGACCTTTGATTGCAGCACTCAGTAGACAGGGACCTGTGGATCTCCACGTTTAAGGCTAGCCTGGTGTGCAAAGTGAGTTCCAGGATAGCCAGGGTACACAGAGAAACCCTGTCTCAAAAAAAAAAAATGAAAAAAATGTAGGCAAATGGATAAAAATAGAAAATATGATCATGAATGAGCTAACACAAACACAACATGGCATGCATGGTATGTACTCGGTGACAGTGGATATTTGCCAAAAATTACAGCATACCCATGATAAACCCTACACAATATAAACAAGAACTGTGTAAGTGAGGATGCTTCAGTCCTCACGTAGAAAGATCACAACCGCACACCCCCTGCCATTACTGATATAGAAAGGGTCGTTAGTTATCCTAATTGTCCATTTGGCAATTTAATTCAGAAGCTGATGTATTTCATAATGGGTTACAAAATATATTTTTATTTTTTGCTGCATAATATTGAGAAGTAAAATTTGAAGTTGAGATTAACTTCTTCCATTTACAACTTATTTCTTTACTAATCTCAGGCTTAAAAACCATCTGCATTAAAGTCAAAGGGTAAATTCTAGAAGAGAATATGGCCAAAAAGTTCTATTCTTTCTCAAGTATGTACAATATGGTGTGCATTTTTTATTTTTACAATTATTTGTTAATTTGGGAGCACAGCACCTGTACCATAAGACATGTGTGAAGGTTAGTAAACAACTGGCAGCAGTCAATTCTTGTGAGTGACAAGAATGGAACACAATCACTTTTAGCTCCTGAACCATTTCCCCAGTCCCATTAGAGGAATTTCACAATGCATAGGACTAATTTATGATTGTCAGGAAGCTGGATGCCTCAGATGTTAACAGTGGTATAACATTATAATACAAGCAAGTTTCTAGGGGAAATCTAGGTGTCAGCTTGTTTCCAGTCCAACCAAATTAACCCACACGGAAAGATGTGCAAGAGCTTTTGTTATATTTAAACAGGTTCTGCAATAAACACTCCATAATAATGTTTTTGTAGTCTAACACAATTCTGCTGCACTTTCATACATTTTGGTTTATGCACTGAATCAAAATGCTGTACTCTAGCAGTCATACGTTAAAAATAAGTAATTCTCTACATGAAAGCACATCCAGTTCTGTAAGGCTACAATCTTTGTTTTACTTGATAGAACCAGGTTTCTATCCATCCCAGGACTTTGATGTTTATTTGAATTGGATTCTAAGTTGTCTAGACATTAGCAGCTTAACCCTACTGCTTAATCTCACCATTTTGTCAAATCCTGGCTACTGAGGTCAAATAACTTAGAAAGAAAAGTGGCTTTTTGAAAAGTTTAATAAAAGTAACATTATCTTTAAAAAAGATTTCATGTTTATCTGAAGACCCATATTGACAAATCACAGGAAAAATATTTAAGAAACTTGACTGGATTCAATTCGTTGGTTTTATTTGCATATCTTCCTTTCACCTCTAGTCCTCCTTAATAGAATTTATCTACCCGTTTTCCAGATAAGAAATTGTGTTTATGTTTTTTGTGTGCAAGCAAGTATGTGTATGCTTGTGTATTTTTCAATCGTTAACACCTTTTCTAGACACAATCTCTATAATTTCCAATATTTGTAATATAAGACACTGACTGTCTTTAGACATGTTCTTCTGCAGCTTTTTGATTTGTTTATCATGGAAATTAACGAATAGGAACTATGATGTCGTGATAATTGCTATGAAGAAAACAACCTATTAATTCTGGATTTTAGGAGATATTTTTTGTATGTATGAGAGGATGAAAATAAAGGTGAGGAATTTCATTGGGACAACAATGAAACAGCAAAGAAAATATAAAAAATAAGTTCACTGTGAAGTTAAAATATCCATTGTTATTTCAGCCAAATTGAAAGTCAAATGTCTCTCACATTTTTTTTCAGGCTAGGACTATCAGGACGGTAAAAGGAGTATTATCATTTTACCAACTCAAATGAAGGCTATCTATCTATGGTTCAACATAAAATTAATGCATGTCAAAGTATATTTTTGATTAGAGTAATATCATTTAATGACTACATACCATTAAACTGGTGCTAATATAATGTGTCTGAAATAATTAAATAGTTGGACTTGATGATGCATATCTTTAATTCCAGCACATGGGAGGCAGAGGCAGGAAGAATTTTTGGTCATTCAAGGCTAGTCTGGTCACATAGTACAATCCAGGTCAGGCAGAAATGCAAAGTGAGTCCCTGTCTCAAAAATTTAACATTACATTCAAATAAGTTTTAATATAGTGGATACATATCTAGAGAAAAAAAACCTAGATTTTACATTTTAATTCAATTATGTGAATGTTTCTTTTTCCATTTAAAATTAGAAATCGGGTACCAATTAAGAAAACTTTAAAAGTAGCTCATTATGCTGGGAAGATCTGTGATTAAAACAGCTACTACACACATAAAAAGATCCAGATTGAAAATATAGTACTCATTGAAATGTTTAAACCTCACTTGTAGTTTCAGCCTTGACAGGTAGAGGCTAGCTAGTCATATTAGTTTGTAGGTGATGACTAGTTTCAGAATAAGGACACAACTTCAAGAAAAAATGTGGGAATCATAAAAGACTGGATATTAATTAACTTTATAGCTTCACATGCACTTGTAATTATCTGTAATTGTACCAATATATATCTTTGTCCACACATCCAACCAAATACACACACACACACACACACACACACACACACACACACCAAAACAAATAAAAGTTTTAAAATATTATTTTTTCCTTTTTGTTGGTTTTTTAAAATTTATTTACATTTCAAAAATTATCCCTTTTCCCAGTTTCCCATCCATAAATCTCCAATCCAATCCCCCTGCCCCTTATTCTGTGAGAGTGATTCACCCCCACAACCACCCACCCATTCCAGTCCCCCTACCCTGACATTTCCCAACACTAAGGGTGTCCAGCTTTGGCAGGACGAAGGACTTCTCCTCCCATTGGTGCCCAGCAAGGCCATCTTCTGCTACATCAGCAACTGGAGCCATGAGTCTGTCCTGTATATTTTTTGGAAGGTGGTTTAGTGCTTATATATAAGCTGTATATGCATGTGTGCCAGTCTCTGAATGGCCATTCCTTCAGTTTCTGCTCTAAACTTTGCCTCCATATTCCATCCTATGGATATTTTTGTTTCCACTTTTAAGAAGGAGTAAGGCATCCACATTTTGGTCATCCTTCTTCTTCAGCTTCAAGTGGTCTGTGGATTGTATTTTGGGTAATTCGAGGTTTTGGGCTAATATCCACTTATCAGTAAGTGCATACCATGTGTGTTTTCTGTGACAGGGTTACCTCACTCAGGATGATATTTTCTTGTTCATTCCATTTGCCTTTGATTTCATGTAGTCATTGTTTTTAATAGCTGAGTAGTACTCCATTGTGTAGATGTACCACATTTTCTGAATCCATTCCTCTGTTGAAGAGCATCAGGGTTATTTCCAGTTTCTGGCTATTATGTATAAGGCTTCTATGAACATAGTGTAGCATATGTCTTTGTTGTATGGTAGAGCATCTTTTGGGTATATGCCCAGGAGAGGTATAGCTGGATCCTCAGCCAATTTTCTAAGGAACTTCCAGACTGATTTCCAGAGTGGTTGTACCAGTTTGCAATGGTTGGGAAATTTTTAAAAACTGCTTTATTCCTTTAGGAGTTATGGGACTGTTTAGATGATTTATCTGATTGTGATTTCACTTTGGTACATGTTATGTGTCTAGAATATTGTCCATTTCATCCAGATTTTCCAGTTTGTTGTATATAGGCTTTAGTAGTAGGATCCGGTGATTTCTTTTAATTTCCTCAGATTCTGCTGTTGTCTTGCTTTTCATTTCTGATTTTGTTAATTTGGATACTCTCTTTGTGCCATCTGGTTCACCTGGTTAAGACTTTGTCTATCTTGTTTATTTTCTCAATCAACCAACTCCTGGTTTTGTTGATTTTTTTTATATAGTTATTTTTGTTTCTACTTTGTTGATTTTAGCCTTGAGTTTGATCATTTCCTGCTCTCTACTCCTCTTGAGGCTATTTGCTTCTTTTTGTTCAGGGGTTTAAGTATGCTGTCAAGCTGCTAAAGTACGCTCTCTCCAGTTTCCTTTTGTAGGCATTCAGAGCTATGAATTTTCCTTCTAGCACTGCTTTCATTGTGTCCCATAAGTTTTCTTTTCTCGGTCATTATTAACTTGGGTATTTTATTTACATTTGATTGTTATTCCCTTTTCCGGGTTTCTGGGCCAACATCACCTAACCTCCCTCCCCAACTATATATGTGTTCCCTCCCTATCCTCCCCTCATTACCGCCCTCACCCCGACAGTCTAGTTCACTGGGGGTTCAATCTTAGCAGGACCCAGGGCTACCCCTTCCACTGGTGCTCTTACTAGGATATTCATTGCTACCTATGAGGTTGGAGCCCAGGGTCAGTCCATGTATAGTCTTTTGGTAGTGGCTTAGTCCCTGGAAGCTCTGGTTGGTTGGCATTGTTCTTCATATGGGGTCTCAAGCCCCTTCAAGATCTTTCAGTCCTCTCTCTGACCCAGGTTCATATTCTTTTCTCTCTCTCTCTCTCTCATACTGACTCCGTTTGGGCCATAGGAACTAGTGCTAATTTATCTTAGTGGCTCCACGCTTGTCCCCAAGGTATTCTCTAACTTGGGTGTTACATGAGCTGCTCCAGCATGGTGCCTTGCCACACTGGTCTCTGGAGTTAGTTTTAGCACTGATGGGGCCAAATAGAACCAACCATACTTTATTTCTAGTTAGCATCTCTCCCAGGAGCTCTCTGCTAGCAGCAAACTCTCTGGTTCCAGCTACCAGGTAAAATCATGGCTCTAGAAGTCTAGCATGAGCTGACCTATCACAGCTCCCTGCCATGGTACTCTGCTCACACTCCCAACATCCCAGTGAAATCACGAGTCCACAAACTGCAATTCATTAATCAGATGTATATGTTAAATTCTCAATCCATATTACCTCCTCACAATGAACTCACAAACAATTGATAAGGATATAAACTGCCTACCTAGATAAGATAAATTTGCCCACAGAAATCCATTCCAACTACCTTGGCAATTCAAGACCACCTGGATCTGGGTCATCCTTTTCCGTCTCCATCTTGAATTTCCTCCTTCTCCTTCTCTCCCACCTTTCAAAAGCTTTGTCCCCACCTTATATTTTTACCGTTGAATCATGGACTTGACCTAACTTGTGCCCTCACCTGCATATAGACATCAACCCACAGTAGACCACTGAGGCTTATTTGTTTGAAGCATTGTCTGAAGACCTAACTGTACACTGAATTAAAAAAATAATTTTTTCCTTATTTGGTATGGTCTTCTATCCAATATGATCTAATCATTTGCTCCTTGAAAACATTAACTGGTGGGATCTCACCTAGCCTTGCAAGCTTCTAGAGCTAAATTTTGAAATACCTTTTTGAGAATTCCCAGAACAAATTTCTTTCTTTTTCAGAATGAAATAGAGGTTGGATGATTGCCACTTTATAGAATCGGCTGATTTAATCCCATGGAAGATATTAAGACAATGAATCTAACTCAATATTATCTTGACATCTTCAGTATTCTAAAAATACCTAACCATAATTCTTGAATAAGTAACACAAGCCAAACACCATAGAATAGGAAACTTTCTTACTCTTCTAAGTTTACATCAAATGAAATGTCCCATATTGTGACGACTCCCTGGTCTCTCTTTTTTGCTTAAGGCAGATTGAGATTTGACTATAACTCTTTAGCTAACTTTAAAAATATGCGATAATTTTAAAGCTCAATCGTCTGTGGCTTAGCTTTCTTGCATTCAGCTTTTATGTCTTGGTCTTCTTGCAGTCAAAGCTGCTGAAGTGAAATCTGTCTTCTTTACGAATAATACTTTTCAAATTATAACAATGGCATATCTTGAATAGTACCTCCTAAAATGCAGACAGAAATGCATTTTATCTAGCTTTTACCTCACATTTAAAGAAAAATCTATTTTCTAATTAAACTCTGCAATTATTTTTCTAAGACTGACAGAGCTCATCATTACAAATTGAATATTTATTACAAAAATGTATCATTTTTATAGTTTTTTTTAAAACATCAAGTACAGGGCACTGTGCAGAAGTATGTTTTGATGTTAATTTAAACTTCATTGTTCTTTTCCTGAAATTTGAATTACTTTCTAAATGGTTCACTAATTGCCTGAAAGAGTTCTTAGAGTTTCTAAAGGTACAGAACTTCAGTCTAAGTTGCATCTGAAATACTTCGAAAATCACCTTCATTGTAAGGAAATAGTTCTTAGTATTTGATGGTTTTCAACAACCTTCCAGACAACAAATACTTCTGGTTCTATCATTCCACTTTCAGAATTTTCAATTTAGGTTTTAGAATAGGACTAGGTTTTACATATATAAATAGAGATTAAGGAATGTCTTACACAAAAGATTTTTTAAATGTTATTCATACTGTTCTAATTTTCTAGGATCTCTACTATAAAAATATAGTATGTGATAAGTAGATATTCAGCACCTTTTTAAAGAACAGATTATTCATATACTTTTCATGAAAGTCAAATAAACTTATTAACATTATGATAAAATCCCTTAAGAAACATAACTGATATAAGTTAGGTCACCAACAATTTTATGAAGCTTGTATCTATGCGATTGTTATTGAATTTGGGATCATAGCCTGTGCCCAAAATCAGGTTTGGCACCTATCCTCATTAAGGCATCAAAAGACTCAAATTAATAGTAAAAATTAGGAAAAAAGAGATTTATTTCATGTGGTCATACTGGGAAGAAGGAAAAAGAATTAGGGAATTCACATATTAGTGAATACCCCAACTCTGTGTTGCGGGACCTGAGGTGATTTTAAAGTTTATACAGAGAGCCATGTATATGCACATCTATTTGGTTCTAGTCAAAGTGTATTCCTATTTGTCATTGACTCTTCGGTGTCTAGGCTTCACTTTAATTCTGTAAGGTGGACTGAAATGTTATTAGAACTTTTATGAAACCTCTTCTGGGGAAACAAAACCTTCTCTGGGTGGGGCATATTATTTTTCTCCCAGAATGTGATTCATAAGAAATTCCCATTTCTTTGGGCTTCACTATCCCAATAGTCTATCAGATTGAGAAACACAAATGTATCTTTAGACTATCTTCATTTCCGCAAGGTTAGTTACTATGAGAGGCATCTAAAGGGCTAGAAAAGTGCTGTAAATCACACTTGTTTATCATTTTATTTCTTTCAGCATGTGTCCAATGAGATGAAATATCTGAGACTGCCTTTAAGTTCAAAAGTAGCTTACAAATACAAGAATTATTCTTTTTGGAACATAGAGAATAGAAACTTCAAAGCAATTTTTATCATAAAAATTCTTGATATGTAGGTGTTAATATGGGTAAGGTACAATTGGGATTGATGCAAGTAAGATATTAAATGACAATAATTTCTGAGAAATGTAACAGAATGTCTTTCTAAGTTATGTGTCAGGATAGATCTAAGATAGCTGTGAAATGATGAATAGCCTGAGGCATTTACTTGTTAAAAGATTCTGAAAGCATTACACTGTAGGGAATCCTTGATATCCTGCTATGGACTGGGTTACAGAGACTGAACTCTCTATGAAGAACCCCAAGAGGAAAGATTAAAACATGTGAAAAGGACGTATGTGAGAACATTTCATACTAAGTGACTATTACAAACTAAATATAAGATGATGTACATGGAAATTCTTTGAAAATTATGTAGTACTCCAAAAAGTCAGGGATACTTAAAATGGAATTATTACTTTTACAGATTTTACTGGAGGTATGGATTCACCTGTTTGTATTTTGCAAGCTGACCTACTGCAAGATGGACAGTTTGGCATTCTAGAAAGTTATACATTTAGAATATTTTTGTTTATGTAGAGTATTTGTCACCATAATGTACTGAGGCTAATTATTGGTACACACTTAAGTTGTTCATGAACATCCAACTGATACTACATTTTTAGCTGAATAAGGGTTATGAAGCAATTTTTATTTATTCAGGGTCATGATTCACACTTTCAAATAAGGTCTATCCTTATTTGGCCTTAGGTAAATACTTACTGAAATCATATCAGTTGAGTCAAACTCACAAACTATTTCTAAGTTTCAGAAATAATTTTCTAATTCTACTAACTAGTAACTGCATTCTTAAAAATCCATAATGCCATCAGTGTGATTCAGTTACAACAGAGAAAATACACCTTTAGATGGTTACTTGATTTAAAGAGAATGGTTACTGAAAAATTTTTGATAATTACACACACACACACACACACACACACACACCTTCACACGTCATCCTTCATTACCATCTCTTACTCCCCTTCCAATTGCTCCTCCCTTTGGAGCCCTTCTTTTGGGGAGATTACTTTTTTTCTCCTTCTTTCTATTAACCTTTTTTTTTTTTACACTCCAGATTTTTTTCCCTTCCTGGTCCCCCCTCCAATTGTTCCAAATCCCATACCTCCTCCTTACCCCACTGTTTCCACGAGGATGTCTCCACACACCCACACCCCATCCCCCACCAGCTACCCCACCAGAACTCTAAACTCCCTGGGATATCCAGTCTCTTGAGGGTTAGGTGCATCTTCTCTGACTGAACCCAGACCCAGCAGTCTTCTGCTGTATATTTGTTGGGGGCCTCATCTCAGCTGGTACATGCTGCCTGGTTGGTGGTCCAGTGACTGAGGGATCTCAGGGTTCCTGGTTAATTGAGACTGCTGGTCCTTCTCCAGGGTGGCCCTCATCCTCTGCTTCTTCCAGCTTTTTCCTAATACAACCACTGGGGTCAGCAGCTTCTTTTCATTGGTGGGGTTCAAATATTTGCATGTGACTTTCGGCTGCTTAGAGTCTTTCAGAGAACAGTCATGATAGGTAGCCTTTTGTGAGCACTACATAGCTTCCGAAATAGTGTCAGGTCTTGGGACCTCCCCTTGAGCTGGATCCCATTTTGGGTCTGTTGCTGGACTTTCTTTTACTTGGTTTCCTCTCCATTTTCATTCTTGAAGTTCTTTCAGACAGGAACAATTATGGGTCAGAGTTTTGACTTTCAAATGGCAAACCCATTCCTGACTTGACACCCTGTCTTCTGCTGAATGTCAGCTCTACAAGTTCTCTTTTCCCACTGTAGGACATTTCATGTAAGGTCCCTCCCTTTGAGTCATGAGAGTCTCTCACTTCCCAGGTCTCTGGTACATTGAGGAGGGTCCCTCTAACCTCCTACCTCTTGAGGTTGCCTGTTTCCATTTTTTTCTTCTAGCCCACAGAGCTTCAGTCCTTTTCCCACAGAGCTTCAGTTCTTTTCCCACCCTATACAAGAACATGTTCCCTTCTACCCCCGTGCCCTATCCCTCCCCTCCATGTTTCTCCCTTCCCCTCCTATTGTGATTGCTTTCTTCTCCCTTCCAAGTGGGACTGAGGTGTCCTCACTTGGGCCCGTGAACTTGTTGAAGTTTTTGAGTTCTATGGACTGCATCTTGGGTATTCTGTTCTTTATTCTTTGGCTGATATCCACCTATTAGTCAGCACATACCATGCATGTCCATTTTTGTCTGAGTTACCTCATTCAGGATGATATTTTCTAGTTCGATCTATTTGCCTGCAAAACTCAGGATTCTCTTGTTTTAGCTGAGTAGTATTCCATCATGGAAATGTTTCACATTTTCTGTATGCATTCTTCTGTCATGAGATATCTAGAATCTTTCCATCTTTTGGCTATTATAAATAAGACTGCTATGAACATAGTGGAGCATGTGTCCTTATATTTTGGAGCATCTTTTGGGTATATGCCCAGGAGTGGTATAGCTGGGTCAGGAGTGGTATAGCTGGGTCAGGAGTGGTATAGCTGGGTCAGGAGTGGTATAGCTGGGTCATACGTCCAATTTTCTAAGGAACCTCTAGACTGATTTCCAGAGTGGTTGTACCAGCTTGCAATCCTACCAACAATGGAGGAGTAATCCTCTTTCTTCACATCCTTGTCAGCATCTGTCGTTACCTGAGTTTTTGATCTTAGCCATTCTGACTGCTGTGAGGTAGAATCTCAGTGTTGTTTTGATTTGCATTTCCCTTATGACTAACGATGTTGAACATTTCTTTAGGTGTTTCTCAGCCATTCGGCATTCCTCAGCTGTGAATTCTCTGTTTAGCTCTGAACCCCATTTTTTAATAGGGTTATTTGTCTCCTTTCTAACTTCTTCAGTTCTTTGTATATTTGGATATTAGCCCTCTATTTGATGTGGGGTTGGTTAGAGAAGATTTTTCCTGATCTGCGGGTTGCTGATTTGTCTTATTGACTATGTCCTATGCCTTACAGAAGCTTTCCAGTTTCATGAGGTCCTATTTATCAATTCTTGGTCTTATAGCATTAGCCATTGAAGTTGTGTAGGAAATTTCTCCCTGTGCCAATGAGTTCAAGGCTCTTTCACACTTTCGCTTCTACTAGATTTAGTATATCTGGCTTTATGTTGAGGATCTTGATGCACTTGGACTTGAGTTTTGTGCAAGATGACAAATAAGGGTGTATCTTTATTTTTGTACACACACACACACACACACACACACACACACACACACACACATATATATATATATATATAGCCAGTTAGACCAGCACCATTTGTTGAAGATGCTTTCGTTTTCCACTATATATTTTTAGTTTCTTTGTTAAAGATCAGGTGTCCATAAGTGTGTGGTTTTATTTCTGGGTCTTAAATTCTATTCCAGTGATCAGTGTGTCTGTCTTTCTACCAATACCACATAGTTTTTTTTACTATGCTCTGTAGTAGAGCATGATGTCAGGGATGGTGATTCCCCCAGCCATTCCATTATGGTTAAAAATTTGTTTTCACCATTCTATTTTTGTTTGTTTGTTTTTGCCTTTCCATATGAATTTGTGAATTACTCTTTCCATGTCTTTGAAGAATCATGTTGGGATTTTGATAGGGATTGCATTGAATCTGTAGGTTGCCTTTGGTATGATGGCCTTTTTTCTAATGTTAGTTCTACCAATCCATGAGCATGGGAGATCTCTCCATTTTCTGATGTTTTCTTCAATTTCTTTCTTGAAAGACTTGGAGTTATTGTCATACATACCTTTCATTTGTTTGGTTAGAGTTACCCCACGATATTTTATATTATTTGTAGCTATTGTAAAGGGAGTTGATTCACTAATTTTTTTTTTCAGCCTGTTTATCATTTATATAAAGGAAGGCTACTGATTTATTTGAGTTAATTTTATATCCAGCCACTTTGCTGAAGTTGTTTATCAGCTGGAGAAGTTTCTGGTAGAATTTTTGGTGTAGCTTATGTATGCTGTCCTATCATCTTCAAATAGTGATACCTTTATTTCTTTTTTGACAATTTGTATCTCCTTGAACTCTTTTTGCTGTCTTATTGTTCTAGTTAGCACTTTAAGTACTATATTTTATAGATATGGGGAGAGTGGGCATCTTTGTCTTGTCCCTGATTTTAGTGGGATTGCTTAAAATATCTCTCCATTTAATTTGAAATTGGCTGTTGGTTTGCAATAATTTTTTTATTATGTTTAGGTATGGGCTACAAATTCCTGATCTTTCCAGTACTTTAAAATGAAGGCATGTTGTATTTTGTCAAATGCTTTTTCTGCTTCTGAAGAGATGATCATGTGATGTTTTTCTTTGAGTTTGTTTATATTGTAGATTTTATTAATGGATTTTCATATATTGAGCCAGCCTTGCCTACCTGGGATAAAGCCTACTTGATCAAGGTGAATGATCATTTTGATGTGTTCTTGGATTCGATTTGTATGAACTTTTCTGAGTATTTTTGTATCCATGTTCATAAGCAAGATTGATCTGAAGTTCTTTTTGGTTGGGTCCTTGTTTGATTTTGGTATCAGAAATTGTGGCATCATGGAATGAATTACGTAGTGCTCCTCTGTTTCTGTTTTATGGAATAGTTTGAGGAATATTGGTATTAGGTCTTATTTGAAGGTCTGGTAGAATTCTGTACTAAATCCTTCTGGCCCTGGGCATTTTTTTTGGTTGGAAGGTTTTTTTTAGTGACTTCTACTTCCTGTTTAGATAATTTACTTGCTCTTGCTTTAATTTTGTTACGAGGTATCTTTCTAGAAAAGCATCCATTTCATCTAGATTTCCCAGTCATGTTGAATATAGAATTATGTAGTAGGATCTGATAAATTTTGAATTTTTGTAGTTTGTTTTATTATGTCTCCCTTTTCATTTCTGATTTGTTAATTTGGATAATGCCCCTGCGCCCTTTATTAGTTTAGCTAGGGTTTTGTCTATCTTGTTGATTATTTAAAAAATCTACCTCCTGAATTTGTTGATTCTTTGCATAGTTCTTTTTGTTTCTACTTGGTTGTTTTCAGCTCTGAGTTTGACTATTTCCTGCTGACTAGTCCTCCTGGGTGTGTTTGCTTCTTTTTGTTGTAGAGCTCTCAGGTGTGCTGTCAAGGTGCTAATGTATGCTCTCTTGAGTTTTCCTCTTAGTACTTCTTTCATTGTGTCTCATAAGTTTGTGCATTTTGTGCTTTCATTTCCACTAAATTCTAAAATTTATTTAATTTCTTTCTTTATTACTTCCCTGACCAAGTTATCATTGTGTAGAGAATTTTTCAGTTTCCATGTGTATGTGGGTTTCCTCTTGTTTTTGTTGTTATTGAAGACCTTAGGCCATGGTGGTCTGATATGATACATGGGATTATTTCAATCATCCTATATCATTTGAGGGTTGTTTTGTATCTAATTATATGATTGATTTTGGAGAAGGTACCATGAGGTGCTGAGAAGAAGGTATATTCCTTTGTTTTAGAGTGAAATGTTCTGTTGAATCCATTTGGTTCATAACTTCTATTAGTTTCACTGTGTTTCTGTTTAGCCTGTTTCAATGACATATGCATTGCTGACAGAGGGGTGTTGAAGTATCCCACTATTATTGTGTGGGGTTAAATATATTCTTTGAGCTTTAGTAAAGTTTCTTTTATGAATGTGCATGCCCTTGCATTGGGCATAAATGTTCAGAATTGAGACTTTCTCTTGGTGGATTTTCCCTTTGATGAATATGCATGCCACAAAGACCCCAGGAGTTCCTCAGACTGGGGTGTTGGTTGCCCTACTGCCCTGTCCAACCCAGTTCTACATGGCCAGAAAGGACTGGACATAAGGGGAGCAGAATTCATCAGGTGGGAGTTTTGGGAGGTGATGGATCCCAAATCCACTGAGATCCTTGCAGTAGCTGTGGGACTTCAGAAGGGTTCTTACCAAATGCTTTGATTTCAGAGGATCTCCTGGGAGCCCTCAGGATGTGATTTCTTCAGAGGAGCATACTTGCTAGAAGTCTGTCCCAGCAGATAGGGGAGAAATTACCTCTTAAATCATATTCTATTACTTAATAGAATACAGCCAAAATGAATGCAAAGTACTAATATGCTAACATTAAGGCAGTCATAGTAAAATTAAAATATAAGAGCAACATAGAGAAGGCTACAAAAATATGTCGAGCTGACAGGGCTATCCAGTTTCTCCCTTTTCAGTTTTAACTCATAGAGTAGAAAGAAATAATGTGAATCTGGTGGACTATATCACTTCTTAACATGTAAAAAGTAGGCCCCAATTTTGAGCTTTACATTTTCTCTAATTTCATTTACTCTGCATATATATATATATATATATATATATATATATATATGAGAGAGAGAGGTAGTGGTTTTAATATGGTTGGCTGAAGGAGTAACAATGTTAGGAGGTGTGGCCTTGCATATGTAATGTGGCCTTTTGGATGAAGTGTGTCACTCTGGAAGTGGGCTTTGAGACCCTCTCCCTAGATGCCTGCGAGTTATTCTTTTCCTGTTTGCTTTCAGAACAAGAGGTAGAAGTCTCAGCTCCTCCAGTGCCATGACTGCCAGGATGCTGCCATGATGCTTGCCTTGAGGATAATGTACTGAACCTCTGAACTGCAAGCCTGACCCAATTAAAAGAGTTGCCTTTGTCATAGTGTCTCTTCACAGCAATGGAAACCCTAATGGAGTTGATACAATTTGCCAAGCAAGGTGTTAAGTGCTAATACAATACATAGCTGATACCCAGATAGATATTAATAGAATTCATAAGAAGAATTGCACATTGGTACATTATTTTGCCTAATCTGGTGCAAGAGAATAACTGTGTAAGCTTTACTATTAAGCATAAGCAACAACAATAATTTTGGCATGACCATGTGCTACCTACCCATCATTGAGAGCTAATATTATAGTAGAAGGGTGTCAATATCTACTACCTCTAAGCTTTTGTTAGGTGTGTTGCCATGTACAAGACATTAGCAACCAGGATATTAGCAGAGATTTGAAAGGTACATGATCACTGAATCTTATCTTTATTTCTTGCTCCTTAGAACTCCCAGTTTATTACATGAATAAGTCTACGCTAGTGTTTTGATTTTGAAGATGAAAAAGCCTGTGAAGGAATGCAGAGATGAGCCTTTGTTATGAAGGGGCACCCAAACTAGTCTAACAACGACCAGATACATGCAAATCCAACCATGAACTTTCTACAGTTAAAACTGTCTCAGGTTCTTTTCCTGTGAAAAACACTCTCACCAAAAGCAACATGGGGCTTGAAATTGTTAATTTCACTTAAATTTTCAGGTCATTGTTGGTTGAAGCCAATATAAGAATTTAAGAAGGAACATGGAGCAGAAGTCATGGAGGAAGGCTCCTTACTGGTTTTTGCTCAGCTAAAAGCACCTGCTTTCCTGATCTAAGCAATTTCTGAACTGAGGTTTCCTCTTCCCTGGTGATTCTACAAGTTGATAATAAAAACCAGTCAGTAAAACAAGTTTAACCCCATACAAACAAAATATTGAATTGGTAATACTTTCATATAAAAAATGAACTCAAGATGTATCAGACAACTAAGCATAACAACTGCAGGCATACAGAAAAAATATGTAAATGTTTGTGATGGTGGATTAGGGAATAGTTTCTTAGCTATGATGTAAAAAATATAAGCAACAAAGAAAACAAGTTTTGTGTTCCTTGGAGACTATTACTATGCAATCTAGACCTACCATTTCATTATTATATAATATTATTATTAGTTATTACTTTATTGATCTGTATAACATAAATAATATTTATATCCTATAATTTTTACAAATATTATTATATTTGAAATATTTAATGTCCATTTGTACCATATCTTTATAGGAAAATGATGTTTGTCTATTCTCTCATCACCCTATTTTTGTCTTTTTATTATTTTATTGAAAAAGTAGGGTAGATAGTACAGTTAATGATGGTGAAAGACTATGAAATATGAAGAAAATCATTCATATCATGAACCAGAAAGCAGAATGAGGCAGAAATAGAATGTGGTGTGGGTTTCAAAGGCTTGCTGGCTCTGAAAGAACCCCAAATTGGGGAGACTCTTGCTCCAGTCTCGGGATGGCGGCATGCCCCAGGAAACATGAATAGCCGATCTTGATGTAACAGCAAGAGGTAGTTTTATTAACGAGATCTCGGGCCGACACGTATCTTGTGCAGGAGATAGAGGAGTCGACCACGAGCCTCTAAAGGCAGGGGTTTATAAAGGGAAAGCCAGGGGATTTCGAGCGGTTACACACGATTGGCTGATTCAAATGGTGCACAGTTACTTTTGGTGCGGAGTTACATCAGCAAAGCATACTTGCAATCTAGTATCTCAGCAATGTGGGTAGGGTGACTCATCTCACTCAGCAGGGGGATGACCCATCCTCAGGGAGTGAAGGAAGGGGAGGGGGCGGCTCTTTTTGAAATTTAACTCTTCATTCCCCTCTACTTGTTGTGAGTAGTTCTAATCTTAGAACTACATGGAGTACTCAGCTTCATCTGGCATAACAGCTTGGTATTGTTGTCTTAAAATGAGGACGTGTACAGCGCTAATCCGCTCCCTGACCAAAGCTGTAAGGCGATTCATTATGCAGGCCCAAAGGTGAGCAGGAGGAGGATAATCAAGTGACCAGCTAAGACTGACAGCAGGGTGGTAAACCATGGGGACTTGTTAAACCAGCTTTGAAACCAACTATCAATGGCCTCTCGTTCTCGTCGTCTCTTGTCTAGCCTCTCTCTAAGTTTAGCCATAGAATCTTTAATGGTCCCGGAGTGATCGAGGTAAAAACAACATTCTTCCCTCAAAGCAGCACATAGCCCTCCTTCTTTAAGGAATATTAAATCTAACTCCCTTCTATTCTGAAGCACTACTTCCGACAGGGAAGTCAGGGATTCTTCTAGATGACTGATGGATTTCTCTAGGGACTCTATATCCTCAGAAATGGCAGAATTCAAAGCTGTTAGTCCTTGATGTAATTGTTGTGGCCCTGTGATTAAAGCGGCTGACCGGTGCCTACTCAGCGGTTACTCCTAAGCCCAGGAGTGCAGCTACAGTTGGAGATGGGCTCTCTTTAGTCCTAGGACTTTGACCATATAAAGACAAGAGTTCTTCAGAGGGGTGATAGTAAATTCTTGGGACCAGCTGGACCATTACACAGTAATCTGAAATATTATTGATCACTGAGTCAGCCAGACAGGGAGTGAGGCCAGAATTACAGGCCCACCAATACCCAGGGGGAGGAATCAGGTAAGAGGTAGTACCGGAGGGAGTTGTCAGCTGGGATAACATAGTGACATAGATGTCTGTGGGTTGGGGGAACCTTACCCACACAGGTCCCTTCTCCTGATACCTCGGTTAAAGTTAGCCGGGGCTTGTTAGTATAAAGGCAAGCGTCAGGGCTAGTGTCTTTAGTGAAGTTGGCCGAGGTCGCTATTCCCTCATAATAAGGGGGGGGGGTCGTGGAAAGACAAAGCCAACACTCTGAAGTCAAATTGGGATTGGAATAATTTAGAGCCTGGAAGGCACCTTGAACTAACCTAAACATGCGTTCTTGGGCACCCGGCAAGTGGGGACCAGGTTGTCTTCTGTGGTCATGTCCCCAGTGGGTATAAAAGTCTCAGGCTTTAAAGTAGTAGTGGCCTTGGGCCTGGGTCTGGTGAGAGGTATCTGATTTCTGAGAACGGGGTTAGGACCTATGACCTTGGGGCTAATAGATTCTGCCTTAAGTCTAATATCTAAAAGGATTCCAGGATCTGCTCCATTTACATATAGGTGCAGTCCCCAGCGTTGGGTTCGGAACCAGTCTTTGGTGTATGTTTTACCCCTCTGGGTGAAGGTGATGTTGAGGGTGGCAACCCTGTCCTGAGCCCATTTGACCTCTATGGAATCCCAAGTAGATGAGGGGTTCCAATCCGCCTGCCCTGTAGTCTCACAGCCCCAATGATAACAGAAAAAATGTGATTCGTCTCCACATTTCCACACATCAGACTTAAGGGGTCGTTCTTTAGGGCAGACATAGAAAGGGGTCTTAGTCAGAAACTGTCTCTCCGTGGAGGTGAACATCCAGGGTGGGAACATCCTGGAAGTTCCGACCCGGGGACTTCGTCGTCCCCTCTGTATATTTTCGGAGAGGGCAAAGTCACCCATGGGCCACCCGTTGGAGCCTGCCACTAATCTGCACCATTCTGGGTAAAGTGGGGGCTACCAGGTCCAAAGGGGGTGTTTACCAGTGACATACTATACCAGATCTCCGGTGGGGCAGAAGACCTGTCAAGTCAGTTGTTGAGAGGAGTGTGGATCGTTATTCGATATCCTCACCCGGGATGAGGCGGCGGCGGAGGCGAAGCTTAAGAGGGTGAGGAGTCTTTTCCACAGTCCATTCATCTTCAGGGGTCTTGGGAGCCTTCTTGGCGTGTGATGCGTGGATCCAGGAGGCTATTCCGTCGACCTTTATAGCGGTCGGGGTGGTGAGTAGGATCGAATAAGGTCCTTTCCAGCGGGGTTCAAGATTACCGGCTCGGTGTCATCTGACCAGAACCAGATCTCCGACCTGGAATCAGTGTGGGATTCCCGGGCTTTCTGTCTGGTAGGTCTCCTTCAGCAAGTTCCACACCTGGTGTCTGACAGTCTCAAGAGCCCTGAGGCGGGTGAGGAGGGGTTGAGAAAGAGGGGGGTCAGGATCATGTATTCCCCCTGCTTCACCCACAGGGGGCGGGCTGCCCCATAGGATCTCATACAGTGTCAGCTTAAACCTTCTGGGTGTGTTCCAAGCTCGGAACAGGGCGAAGGGAAGGAGAGCTGTCCAATCTTTCCCTCCGGTCTCTAAGGCTAATTTAGTCAAGGTCTCTTTTAAGGTTCTATTCATTTTTTCTACCTGTCCTGAGCTCTGGGGCCTATAAGCAAATTGTAATTTCCAATTAATTCCCAGCTGACTGGCCAGCCCCTGACTTACCTGGGCAACAAAAGCAGGTCCGTTGTCAGACCTGATTACCTTGGGGAGTCCGAACCGCGGAAAGATCTCTTCCAGTATCTTCTTGGCCACCACTTGAGCTGTTTCCGAGCCGGTAGGGAATGCTTCTACCCAACCTGAGAAGGTGTCTATGAACACTAGTAGATATTTATTACCATACCTGGCTGGAGTTATTTCTGTAAAGTCAACTTCCCAATGAGCCCCCGGTCTATCCCCCCTAAGTCTCTTGCCATGGAGGGCCGGGGGTCTATTGGAGTGGACGAGATCACAGGCTTGGCAGCTCTGCACAACCTCTTGGGCTAAGTCTGGTAATCTCTGAACATAGTATTTAGAGGAGTTCACAAGCTCTATCAACTTCCTTGTACCTAGGTGGGTCAGACGATGGAGGTTGGTAATGAATTCGCGTCCCTCCTTGTTTGGGAGGACTTGTTTGCCATCTGCTGTCTCTGCCACACCGTAGGGAGAAAATCCTTGTACCCAATCAGACCGATGAAATTCCTCTAGCTCTTCTTGGGTGTATTGGAAGCTAGAGTCTCTTAGGTTTGGGGGAAGCTCTTCATTTACCACTGTCAGAATCACGGCCCCGAGCGCGGCCTGTTTGGCGGTGGCGTCTGCCATACGGTTACCTCTGGCCACAGCATCCTGTCCCCCCCCCGATGTCCGGGACAGTGGATGATGGCTACCTTTTTTGGGAGGTGTACTGCCTCTAGGAGGCTGAGGATCTCATCTTTATTTTTAATCTCTTTTCCCGCGGACGTTAAGAGACCTCTCTGCCAGTAGATGGCCCCATGGACATGTGCAGTGGTGAAGGCGTAGCGGCTGTCAGTGTAGATGTTAATGTTTTTTTCCTTCAGCCAGTCTCAATGCCTGAGTATGGGCTATTAATTCAGCCTTCTGGGCTGAGGTGCCCTCAGGCAGTCCACTGGACCAAATGGTCCTTTTCCCATCCACCACTGCCGCTCCCGCCTTTCTCTTTCCTTCTACCAGGAAACTGCTGCCGTCTGTGAACCAGGAGGGGCAGCCCGGTAGGGGGACATCCGTCAGATCCTCTCTGGTACTAGAGGCCTCAGCCAAGATGTCGGCGCACACATGTATTGGGTTCTGACCTGTTGTCTCCTGGAGCAGCGTGGCTGGATTTAGGATGACAGGAGCGCCAAAAGAAACTCTATCATTTAGCAGCAGACTCTGGTAGTGAGTCAGGCGGGCATTAGTTATCCACCTGTCCGGGGGCTGCCGGATGACACTTTCTAGAGCGTGTGGGGCTATAATCGTTACTGGCTGACCTAGGGTTAGTTTATCAGAGTCTTTTACCAGAATGGCTACTGCTGCGATGATTTTGAGGTAGGACGGCCAGCCGCTAGCCACAGGGTCTAGCTTCTTGGAAAGGTACGCCACGGGCCGTTTCCAGGGACCCAGGGTCTGGGTCAGCACTCCCTTTGTCGCCCCTGCTCTCTCATCTACAAACAGCATAAAAGGCTTGTTTAGATCAGGCAGGACTAGAGCGGGTGCAGTCAATAAGGCCTGTTTGATGGCACAAAGGCTGCTTGATGTTCGGGCTTCCACTAGAACTCAGTCTCTGACCTGGTCAAGGTGTGGAGGGGGGCAGCCAGCGCGGCGAACCCAGGAATCCACAGCCAGCAGAACCCGGCGGTGCCTAGGAATTTCCCTCACCTGTCGGGTGTCTGAGGTACAGGTATCTGGGCACAGTCTTTTTTCCGGGCTTCAGTGAGCCATCGCTTACCATCTCTGAGGATGTAGCCCAGGTAGGTCACCTTGGTGCGGCACAACTGCGCTTTCTTCGCCGACGCCCGGTATCCTAGATGGCCTAATTCAGATAGTAATTGTTCAGTCCCTTTTTGGCACTCACCCTGGGTTTCAGCCCCTAGAAGAAGGTCATCAACGTATTGAAGTAGAGTCAGCTGTGGGTTATTGGTTCTGAAAATCGTCAGGTCTCGATGTAGGGCCTCATCAAAGAGGGTGGGTGAATTCTTGAATCCCTGTGGTAGTCTGGTCCAGGTTAGTTGTCCAGAATGTCCTTTCTCCGGGTCCTTCCACTCAAAGGCAAACAGATGCTGGCTGGTGGGATGTAGTCTCAGGCTAAAGAAAGCATCCTTGAGATCTAAGACAGTATACCATATCCTCTCTGGTGGCAGAGTGCTGAGGAGGGTGTAGGGATTAGGCACTATGGGATGTACATCTTCTACCCTTTTGTTGACCTCTCTCAGGTCCTGGACAGGTCGAAAGTCTCATGTCCCAGGCTTCTTTACTGGTATTAGTGGGGTATTCCAGGGAGACCGGCATGGGGTTAGGATGCCCAGTTGTAAAAACTTGTTTATATGGGGCCGAATACCTTCCTTTGCTTCCTTGCTCATAGGGTACTGGCGCACACTGATGGGGGTAGCGCCCGACTTGACTGCAATCACTATGGGGGGAACTTGGGAAGCCATCCCAACTCCCCCGGTCTCCGCCCAGGCCTCGGGGAATTTGGAAAGCCACCACTGTGGGTTATCCATCTTCTTACCTTTCTCATGTATGCGGTATTCGTCAGCCAAATTGAAAGTCAAAGTCCATACTGGCCTGGGGGAATGCCACTTCACTCAGGGTCCCTCCAATGAAAACTGTATTTCGGCATTCTTAAAAGTCAATAAGTCTCTACCGAGCAAGGGTGTGGGACACTCAGGAACTACTAGGAAGGAATGCGATACCCGGCCAGCCCCTAAATTGACGCGGCGAGCCGTTGTCCATTTGTGTACCTTCATGCCGTTTGCCCCCACCACCATACTGGTCTTTTCAGCAAGCTTCCCCAGGGGTGTTGTAAACTGAAAACTCTGCCCCATATCTACTAGGAAATCCACAGGGGTTCCTCCACATCTAAGGTTACCCTGGGCTCGGGGAGGGGAACACGAGCCCTGACTGTCCTAATCATTTTCGTTTCTCAGGGCAAGCGGCTTGGGACCCCACATTTTTTCCTTTTTGTTCGGACAGTCCTGGGCGCAGTGTCCCCTATTCTTGCAGTAGCGGCACTGGTCTCTATCTAGTCTTTTCCAATCTAGTGAAGTCCAGTCGTTCCGACGGCGTGGGTTGCCCAGGTTCCCTTTCTTTCTCCCTACATTCCTGTTTCCTTCAGGTACTACTGCGGCCAGTATTCGAGTTAAATTCTGGTCCCTACGTCTATCTCTCTCATCCTCTCTCTCTTCTCTTTCCTCTCTCTCTCTCTCTCTCTCTCTCTCTCTCTCTCTCTCTCTCTCTCTCTCTCTCTCTCTTCTCTTCATCTGTCTCTCTCTTATGGTACATTTTCTCTACTGCCTTAACTAAGTCTCTTACAGTAAGATCTTGTAGGCCTTCTAGTCTTTGTAACTTGTGCTTGATGTCTGGGTAGGACTGGCCTATAAAGGACATGGCTACTGCTACCTGCTGTCCCTCAGACGTAGGGTCAAAGGAGTATACCTTTGATACGCCTCCAAGAGCCTCTCTAGGAACACAGAGGGGGCCTCTGTGGGCCCTTGAAGTACTTCTCTTATCTTGGCCAAATTAGTGGGGCGTCGAGCTGCCCCTTTGAGACCTGCCACAAGAGCCCGGCGGTAAGTGGTCAGCCTCTCCCTACCTTCAGCCGTGTTATAGTCCCAAGGGGGGCGGTCAAGGGGGAAGGCAGCGTCAATGAGGTTGGGCATCTGGGTCGGGGTTCCATCTGGTCCTGGGATGTGCTTTTCTTCGAGCTTCTAGGAAGATTCGTTCCTTCTCTTCAGTGGTGAAAAGAACCTGTAAAAGTTGCGTACAATCTTCCCATGTGGGCTGATGAGAGAACATCAGAGACTCTATGAGATTAGTTAAGCTGGAGGGATTTTCAGAGAAGAATCATGGTTAGTTTTCCAATTAACCATGCGGCCGAGGAGAAAGGCCAATACTGTAAAGGCTGGAGGTCGGGGGGTCCATGGGGGGGCCGTAAGCCCTGAGTGGGAAGGTGGGGGCTGAGGAAGGACCCTCTGGACTGGTTCCACGCTGGCTTCTGGTACCGGCCGCAGGGCCCTTAGATTTGTCACGTTGATAAGGGGGTGGAGGAGGAGGACTGGGCACCAACGGGTGGGTTCTTCTTCTCCGTCTTATTCTGCGACTCCTGTGCTACCAATATACTCGAGGACTGGGATGGGGATGCCTGGGACCAGGGCTTCAGCCACGGGGGAGGGTCAGAGGCGAGGTCCTCCCATACCACGATGTAAGGGACCTGATCCGGATGAGATCCAGGTCCAGGCTGAAAAACAATCTTTTTAATTGACAAAATAACAGCTTTGTCTAGGGTGCCCTCTGGTGGCCAACCTACTCCAAACGTCGGCCACTCAGACGCACAGTAAGTCGGCCAGCGTCCCTTTCTCACTTCCACAGACAAATTTCGGGCTCTAACTTTAACCTCTGACCAATGATTCAAAGTTTGGCTCAACGGAGTGGACATGGACTGTCCCATTGTGAAGAAGAAAAGAACTAAGCACAAAAATGAAATTCCAAAAAGAAACAACAGTGCGTCTATGCACGCTCGTCCGCGCCTGGATTGATATATCCAGCCGAATGCAGCCTCGGACGGGGCTGGGTCTCGAATCCACCACCCTGGTAGGAGAAGTTCTCCGTCTCCCTGATTCCGGAAAGTTAAAGTCAGATCTCTTTGACTGTCTTTCCGACTATATTCGGCTCTTGGAACGTCTTCCAGAGCCTGAGGTGCCGGGGCGTCACCCTTGCCGCTGCCAAAAAAATTTAAAAAGGGCGGCTGCTCGGAGCAGGAATCCTGCATCTACTCCCAGAGTAGGAATCCTGCCTCTACTCTCTCTCTCTTTGTTCGGAGTAGGAATCCTGCGTCTACTCCCAGGCGCCTAAACGGGGTGGGAGTCCTTCATTCACCCCCGAGTGAACTCAAATCTGTACGGGGTGGGAATTCACCCCTGAGTGCAAACCTGTACGGGATCCCCAAGCACACTCTCAGCTCAAACCTGTACGGGATCCCCGAGTATACTTTCAACTCAAACCTAGGCCAAGGCACAAAGCACAACACACCATACACAACGCACAGCGGCCGCACTCAACACTCACACCAACGTACCTCCAAGGGGCCTTCGGGTCCCTGGGGGCTACGCCAGATCCCGGACGAGCCCCCAGATGAAAGAACCCCAAATCGGGGAGACTCTCGCTCCAGTCTCGGGATGGTGGCATGCCCCAGGAAACGTGAATAGCCGATCTTGATGTAACAGCAAGAGGTAGTTTTATTAACGAGATCTCGGGCCGACATGTATCTCGCGCAGGAGATAGAGGAGTCGACCACGAGCCTCTAAAGGCAGGGGTTTATAAAGGGAAAGCCAGGGGATTTCGAGCGGTTACACACGATTGGCTGATTCAAATGGTGCACAGTTACTTTTGGCGCGGAGTTACATCAGCAAAGCATACGTGCAATCTAGTATCTCAGCAATGTGGGTAGGGTGACTCGTCTCACTCAGCAGGGGGATGACCCATCCTCAGGGAGTGAAGGAAGGGGAGGGGGCGGCTCTTTTTGAAATTTAAGTCTTCAGCTCAATGGGTAGTTTTTATTTCTGAATTTTAAGAGGACCAGTGCCCTGACATCATAGAACACTTCTGTTCCACTCACCTTAGTATGTATCTGGTATCCAGGAGAGCCCTTACATCATAGAACACGTCTGTTTCACTCACTTTGGTACATACCTGGTGTTCAGGAGATATCAGTATTTGTCACATCGGGTGTTAGGAAGCTTCTAACTCTGATAATTTTGACTCATGTTTAAAGATTAATAAACTGTAGAACTGAATAAACTGAGCATAATGGTGTATTCTGCTCTTGGGAAGTAGAGGCAGGAAGGTTGGGCTTCCTGGGATCATACAGAACCGTTTCTCAGAAGAAAACCAAAGAAGAAAATGGAGAAGAATGTTCATCCATAGTTAAGTATAGGTACATGCTCAGCCTGACTGGAATCAACAATCTTCAATCTCTGTGGAATATGCTGCACATTGTCTTATGGGGATGGAGGCCAACATAATGTATATATTCCTCGGGTCAAAACCTACCCAGAAGATGTAGTTGTATGCAACTGTGAGTGAAAAGTGTCACTATTCCAACTGCTAATCTGCTCCACTAAAAAGATGAAAATTGACAGCTTTTTATCCACTCTATAGCCTGAGGTACTATAGGGGTGCAGGATGGCCCTTAATGCTACACATAGGGACACTTAGATTATTGGATGTATCAGAGAAGCCTGCTTTGACCACAGGACCATTCACACAGAGCCATGCTCCCTTTTAGAGTGGTCCCTCTCTACATTCTTAATTGATTTTATGGTAATGTAATAATTCTTATTATTTATCTTGGATCGGCAAAATCGTCCTCCATTGTCTTGGGCATTTGGAAATTGGTCTGAGTTGGTGGCTCTTTGGGTATGTTGAAGAGGTATGGCCTTAGATAGCAATGCCACAGGCCCCAGCCACCATGGGCCTGGCCTTCAGAGCATATGATGCCTTTGGAGACCTGCAAATCTACCTTTTTCCTTGTCCTCCATAACGTCCAGACATGGTGAAGAATTCTGGAAACAGTACTAAGGAACAAGTTGTGCAGTAAGGCTCCCAGGCCCACCTCCTAGAGAACCATTCCCAAATAAAGAAGATTTGGCTGTCTTTTTAAATAAAAAACAAACAAGCAAACAAACAAAAGGGGTGTAGCCTTGCTGGAGGAAGTATGTTACTGGGAGCCAGCTTTGGGAGTCAAAGACTCTAGACACTAATTCAATCTTTCTGCTTTGTGTTTGTGGTTCAAGACTCTATATCCCGAGGGAAAGCAAAGGTAAGAACCCTGCCGAAGTTCCACAGCTGCCGCTGAGAGCATAGTGGACTCTGGAAACCCATCACAGCCCCAAACCCTTGCTGCTGCATACCCCTTCTGCCCAGTCCTTTCTGCTACCTGGTCTGCTCCCCGGAAGAAGCTATATCCTGAGACATACCAGAGGATCCACTTCACTCACAGCAATTGACTGCTAGCTAGTCTGCTACCCAGAAGAGGCTATACCATGAGGTATACCAGAGGGCCCACTGCACTCAGAGCATTTGACATCATATCCTGAGGCATACCATTAGAACCACTGCATTCAGAAAATTTGATACCTCATCCTGAGACATCCTAGATCTGCTGTACTCAGGGCATCTGACACAACTGGAGACATTCCAGGAGATCCACTGCACCCAGGACACCACAGCTAGAAGGCGTCCCTGGAGTTCCTCTGTACACAGGACAACTGAGCAATGAACAAAACAGTATGAACATCTCCTGGGGTCTCTGTGGCATGCAGAGCAACTGACTCAAAAGACTGAAAGCCTTGTGTACAGCCTGGAGTTTGGCTGTACATAAGGAAATGTACCACTGTTGATAGCCGCTCCCTACCCCATCCCTGGAGAACAGCTTCACACATGACAACAGGTGCGATACAGCCAGGGCCGCTGGCATACCAGGAGATGTGTAGCAACTCAGGGACAAAATAGGCAGACTCTGTTAGGATGTATGGGATATTTCTATCTTCTTGTATCTGTTGAGGACTGTTTTGTGACTGATTATATGGTCAATTTTGGATTTTGGAGAAGGTACCATGAGGTGGTAAGAAGAAGGGTTTTTTTTTTTTTGGATGGAGCGTTCTATAGATATCTGTTAAATACATTTGGTTCATAACTTCTCTTGGTTTCGCTATTTAATTTCTTTTTCCGTGATCTGTCCATTGATGAGAGTGGGCTGTTAAAGTCAACCACTATTATTGTGTGAGGTGCAATGTGTGCTTTACAGGGGAAAATTTCCTGAACAGAACACATAGCTTATGCTCTAAGATCAAAAATCAAAGAATGAGACCTCATAAAAGGACACTGTCAATAGGACAAAATGCCAACCATCAGATTGGGAAAAGATTTTTACGAATCCTATATTCGATAGATAGCTAATATCCAATATATACAAAGAACTCAAGAAGTTATACTCCAGAAAATCCAATAATCCTTTTGAAAAGTGGGCTGCAGAGCTAAACAAAGATTCTCAACTGAGGAATACTGAATGACTCTGAAGCACCTAATGAAGTGTTCAACATGCTTAGTCACCAGGGAAATGCAAGTCAAAATGACCCTGACATTCCACTTCACACCAGTCAGAATGCCTAAGATAAAAAACTAAGGTGACAGCAGATGCTGGTGAGGATGTGGAGGAAAAGTAACACTTCTCCATTACTGGTAGGATTGCAAGCTCCTACAGCCAGTCTGGAAATCAGTCTGGCAGTTCCTCAGAAAATTGGGCACAGCTATACCACTCCCCAGCATATACCTGAAAGATGCTCCAATATATAACAAGGACACATGCTCCACTATGTTCATTGAAGCATTATTTATAATAAAAAGAAACTGGAAAAAAACCAGATGTCCTTCAATAGAGGAATAGATATAGAAAATGTGGTTCATTTGCACAATGGAATACTGGTTGTTTTATTTATTTACATTTTAAATGTTATCCCTATTGCCAGTTCCCTTCCACAAATCCCCATTCTCTACCCCACCTCCTTCTGCCTCTGAGGGCGCACTCACCCACTCCTGCCTCAACACAATGGAGTATTACTCAGCTATTAAAAACAATGACTTCATGAAATTCATAGGCAAATTGATGGAACTAGAAAATATCATCCTGAGTGAGGTAACCCAGTCACAAAAGGACACACATGGTACTCACTGATAAGTGGATATTAGCTCAAAAGTTCACAATAGCCATGATTCAACCCACAAACCATATGCAGCTTAGGAAGAAGGAAGACCAGGGTGAGGGGGGAACAGGTTGATAGTGGGATGTAGAGGGAAAGGGGAACCTTGGAGGAAGAGAGGAAGGGGAGGAAATAATGGGGTAATATCAGGTACTGGAGGGGATTGGCTAGAGGTATAAAGTGTCAGGAAATTGAATGAAATTATGTAGCAGGTTGGAATGAGGAACTGGAGATCCTCACTGAAAGGTCCTACCCACCATGGAAAATAGATGCTACCAAGACCCAACATGGATGATTTTGGCAGAAATGAACAGAGAAGGAGACAGAACCTATAGAGGCCACTTCCAGCAGATAATCCGAGTCTCTGGTAGGGATGGAGGCAACCAACCATCTCAGTTTTTATACCAGAAATGTTCCTGTCCAAAGGAAGAAAATGGACAAAAATGGAGCAGAGACTGAAGGAAGGGCTATCTGGGGACTGTTAGTCAACTTCCCCTGCCAGGTCCATCCCATTTGCAGATACCAAAACCTACACTGTTGCTGCGGTCAAGAAGTACATTCTCACAGGAACCTTTTTGGCAGCTGTTTCAGAGGCCCGGCCAGAAACTGACCAAGCAGATGTAGATGCTTGAAGCCAAACATCAGACTGAGCTCATGGACCACATGGGCAGCTGGTGGAAGTATTGGAGGATTGGAAGAGATTGCAAAACCATAGAAAGAACATCAGCTGGCTGGACCACCCCGAGACTAGACCATCAAACAAGGAGTGTATAGGAAGGGATACATGTCGTCAGATACATATGTAGCAGATGATGGCCTTGCCTGACAGCAATGGGAGGGGACGTCCTTGATCCTGTTGAGTTTTGATGCCTCAGCATAGGGGTATGCTGGAGGGGTGGGGCAGAAGAGGATGGGTGAATCACCCTCATGGAGGCAAAGGGGAAGGGGGAGAGGTTAGATGTGGGATGCAGGTTTGTGGAAGTGCAACACAGAAGTGGGATATCATTTGAGATATAAACAAATGGAATGATTAATAATGGAATGATTAATTAAAAAAGGATTTGAGCTCTAAATTTTCTATTTAGTTGGCATGACTGCTGCTTGCTATCATATATCTCTGCCACATCAGACACTTTTCCCTTTGGATCTCTAAGCCAAATAAACTCTTCCTTCTATAAATTGCCTTGGTTTTTATCACAACAATGTAAAAGTAGATAGTATTCATGTTTTACTTTTGTAGCTTGTGTTTACTTCACACATTCTGTAAATGACATAGATATTTTAGCACATGTATTATTTCCAGAGTTATAGAATCAGCATTATTTTATTTATAATTGCTATAATGATTGTATTTTCTTTTTATTAAATTTATTTATACATGTATGTACAGAAGCAAAAATATAATGGGACATATGTGGAACTCAAGAAACAACTTGGGGAGCTAGTTCTCTCCAGGGACCGTGCATTTTCAGGGGATTGCACTCATGTCCTACAATTAAATCTTTAGTACTCTTATGAACTAAGCCATCTCAATGCTACTATAATTTTATATTTTAGTTATTATTTGTGCTTTTTCACAATGTCTGCACAAGTACACTAGGAAGGATGATTGATGCCTGAGTTAAGATGAATCAGTAAATTAATGGCACTAAGCAACAACAAACACAGATTTTAAATGAGTAAATATAAAAATTAAAAGCTCTTAATTTCTTTTCAGCATCTAATTTAACCTTTATTAAAAGGATTTGTGAAATGGGATTGGGAATATTAATATCAAATTTAAATTCCACAAAATCTAGTCAATTAGCCAAGAAGAAAATTAAGTTGTATTCTCTTAAAAAATCATGACTACTAGGTTACAGTAAAGGAAAAACAGTGAAGATGTCCAAATGAGGAGAATGACAAAGGTCATCAGTGTTTGAAGCTGCAAAGCCAGTTCAGGTAGAGGGGAGACAATTATCTCTGACTGATTCGACAGAAACAAAACAGTCAGATAATTAGACAATTATTTTTATTGGATATTTTATTTATTTACATTTCAAATGTTATTTCCTTTCCAGGTATTCCCTCTGGCCACCCCCATCCCATCCTCCATCACCCTGCTTCATTGAGGGTGCTTCCCCACCCACCCATCCATTCCCACCTCCCTGCCCTGGCATTCCCCTACACTGGGGCATTGAGCCTTCCCAGGACCAAGGGCCTCTCCTCCCATTGATGTCTGACAAGGCCATCCTCTGCTACATATGTGGACGGAGCCATGGTTGGTGTTTTAGTTCCTGAGATCTCTGGTTGATTGGTATTGTTGATCTTACGGTGTTGCAAGCCCCTTCAGCTCCCTCAGTCCTTTCTCTAACTCCTCCATTGGGGACCCCATGCTCAGTACAATGGTTGGCTGTGAGCATCCACCTCTGTACTTGTCAAGCTCTGGCAGAGCCTCTTGGGAGACAGCTATATCAGGCTTCTGTCATCATGCACTTCTTGGCATCTGGAATAGTGTCTGTGTTTGGTGACTATGTGGGATGGGTCTCCAAATGGGGCAGTCTCTGGTTGGTGTTTCCTACAGTCTCTGTTCCACACTTTGTCTTCATATTTACTCCCATGAGTATTTTGTTCCCCCCTCTAAGAAGGACTGAAGCATTCACAATTTTGTGTTCTTTGTTCTTGAGCTTCATGTTAATTAGACAATTATTTAGCCATTTATTAAATTGTACTACTTGGAATTTGGATGCTTGCATGAGCTAACTATACAAAAGTGGCTAACTCAAGAATCTTCATTTGGTATATTGATTGGTGGTATTCAGTGGCATTTTTTTGTGTCCCTTGTCTCTTATTAAAAGTAATGTATATGTTTATGAAGTGGAAATTTCTGGTTTCTTTGGAGACTCAGTTGTGTCATGTGATATTTTTCTGGAAAAAGCCTTATGAGAGAATTTTTCACTGAGGCAGACACATGGGGGGATGTTTTGATAAGAAACAGACACATGGTGCTCTGGAAACTGCTTGGGAAAAGGGCATGTAATATTTTACTAGAGAAGATGCTTGAGAGAATATAAGTATAACACAACATACAGTGAATGAAGCTGCATGGCATTGGTTCACCTTGGCACTCTTTGCAGATCTTTCTTGTGCTTTGATAACATCAAACATTGGCCTTTCTTCACCACTCTGTGATATTGGTTCACCTTGCCTCCCTTTCTGATCATCATTTGTTGTAACTTCATGGAGTGAAACAGACCAAAGAACTTTTCATGATATTCTGGTGGCTTCTCGCCACTTCTGCATAATTAGGCCAATTGGCAAAGCTTCATGGATTCTTCTGGATTGAATTGCTGTTGCTGACTCATGAATGATGTTTGTGAGTGGATCCAGCTCCCACTATTGATTCATGTGAAGTGAAGTATTTATATCCTGGTAATAAAGATTGGAATCACCTCAATGATATATTTCTAAATAAGTCCACGTCTACCTTTGCCCTATGAACTTTTCCTTTCCACTACCTCTGGTAGGTGGTGGGCTATAAGGGATATTAAAGCATTTAAGAACCCTTATTAAAGTAAATTTTGAAATTTTTAATACAATACATTTATTTTGTATTAATTTTTATCCTTTGAAATTTATATGTATATAATTCATTATACCCATATTCACCTCAATCTTCTCAGATTTTCTTTTCTATCCTCAGCTTCCCACCCTACCATTAAGTTCTATGTCTTTTTGTTCATATTATATTGATGGAAAACATGTGTTAAGAAACTCAGTATTGGCTATGTGTAAGTATCTGCATCTGACTCTTTCAGCTGCTTGTTGGGCATCTTGGAGAGCAGCCATGCTAGGCTCCTATCTGTAAGCACACCATAGCATCAGTAATAATGTCTGGTCTTGGAGCTTTCCCTAGAGTTGGATCTAATTTGGGCTGGTCACTGGATCTTCTTTCTCTCAGTCTCTTCTCCATTTTTGTCCTTGCAGTTACTTTACATGGGATGATTCTGGGTCAGTTTTTGACTGTGGGATGGCAACCCTATCCCTCCACTTGATGCCCTATCATTTTCTACTGGAGGTGGACTCTACAAGTTCCCTCTCCCCACTGATGGCCATTTCATCTAAGGTTCCTCCATCTGAGTCTGGAGTATCCTTCACCTTCAAGAAGCTGAGGAGGAGGGCTACCCCATAGGAATACCAGCAGTCTCAACTATCCTGGACCCCTAAGATCTCTTAGACACTGAGCCATCAACCAGGCAGCATACACTGGTTGATATGAGGCCCCCAACACATATTCAGCATAGGACTGCCTTGTCTGGTCTCAATGAAAGAAGAAGCACCTAACTCTCAAGATACTTGAGGCCCCAGTGAGTGGGGAGGTATGGCGTCTGGGGGATGGGGACATCCTCTTGAAGATGGGGAGGAGGAATTTGAGGAGGAACTGTTGGAGTGCAGACTGGAAAGTGGATAATGACTGGACTGTAAAACAATATTAAACAATAATAGTAATATTAAAGAAATTCAGTATTACAGTGAGTGTGTGAGAAAGCTTTGGATAAAAATGTTTAGGTCATTTTTGTTTCAGTGTAGATATTTGAGCATAATTACTTTGCATACAAACAGTCAGAAATAAAGACATCATGAGAGGGGTTGCAGAACTGATTGAGGAATTAAAAGCACTTACTGCTTTTTCAGAGAACCAGTGTTTGGTTCCCAGTGCCCACATTGGGAAGCCTATAACTTGTTTGTAACTACAGATCTAAGGAATCTAATGACACTGGCACCCACACACAAGTGGCATATATTCATATACACATAAATAAAAATGAGTCATGTTTTTAAAGACATGGTTTTAATATGTACCTGAACATTAGAAATCCACCTGACTCTGCCTAATAAGTGCTGGGATTCTTAGCCCTAAAGGAATAATTTCTAAAAATGAAATGGCATTGAGTAAGAATATCTCAGTGGTTCCACACTATATGCATTTCTTCCAGACAACAATTAGAACAGGAGTCTTTAAGGCACTACAGAGAAGACAAGAAGACTAATCACATCCTATGTTAAAACAGTTAAGAACTTACTGTAAATACATTTCAGCAAAGATTGATAGCTTTTTCTAATGGTTTACACTCCTTTAAAAAAGGGTGATCACATGGACAGACTCATGGCTCCAGCTGCATACGTAGCAGAGGATGGCCTTGTTGAGCATCAATGGGAGGAGAGGCACTGGTCCTGCCAAGGCTGGAACCCCCATTGTAGAGGAATGTCAGGGTGGGGAGGCGGGAAGGGGTGAGTGGTTTGGGGACAGACGCCTTCATAGAAGAAGGGAGAGGGGAAATGGGATAGGATGTTTATGGACAGGAAACCAGGGAAAGGGGATAGCATTTGAAATGTAAAAAGAACAATATCCAATAAAAAAGAAATATTAAAAATGGTGATCAAAATATTTCTAATATTAACATAAAATTTCTTAAGGCAATTTTGCTTAGAGAGAGAAAAGTATCATGACTGAGCTTCTGTTGGTTCTACTTAGGTTTTCAATATTTGAGAAAAGATGTAACACTTAGGAATAGTGGCCTTATCATTCAGAAAGAATGTCTCAAGGGCCTGTGCAAGGACTAATAGAGATTTAAATTTTTAGATGCCTTTACCTGGAGTAAGAATAAAAGTGGCAACTCTGATCACATAAGATTTAACTTGTTTTTATAATGTAAAGTTTAATATGAGAATGTTTTCTTTGTCTCTTATTCAAGCTGGATTTGTTGAATTCCCATAGTTAGCAAAGACCCTTCTTTAAAGATAATTTTAAGCACATATCATGATATTATCATTAAAGGAATATAAGAGGGTTTTGATAAATTAAATAATGAGTGCCCAGAGATTCCACAAGCTATTTATAACGTATCTAGAATGCTGCAGCTCTAATATTGGGAGAGATTAGATGGTTCTTATCTGTCACTGACAATGCAACCTTCTAATCAGCCCCCAGTGAGTCATAGTAAGTTTTACAATTGTTACATTAAAGGTTAAACATAATTGGTGATAGTTTAACTTTCTTAACCACTATAGTAGCTTCTGTTATAAGTTCAGCTGTAACAGAGTCTTTTGAGTTCATGGTTTAAGCACTTGTTTAGTATCTCAAGGGCTAAAACTAAGGTGTTATGAATAAAAAATCTTAATGTGTCTATAAAATGTTCCTGAAGAAAAATGTAACCTAGAAGAGTTACAGTACAATGAATTAAATATACTTAGTTAACTTTCATTGTTTTACTTATGAAGTATCTTTCTCTTAGGAAAACAGTATTTTGGGGAAGCTATACTTTTGTCTGCTTTACTTGCTATCCTTGATGTTATAATTTTGACTATATAAACTCTGTGAAGAAGGAAAGATTGAGATGAACACATAAAGATGTTTGTCTTTCTGCCCCTGGCATTTGTAATTTGTTGGCATTTTGGTTAAATGGAATTATTTGGTTGTTGTCTTCATCAAGTGTGGTAATGACTGCTGCTTCAGAATCAATAATTGCTGTTTTTATCTTAGTGTTACTTTTTTCTTGACTACTTAATTGTTTAGGCATATAAAATATCTGCTGACATTCGTTATTTTATAACTGAATTTAGGCATACAAATCAGATTATTTTTACTTATGTGATCTCACAAGTTTTTAGGTCAAGGTCATACAAGTTCAAATTAGGATCCATTCTGAAGATAATGCAAATAGGATTATCTAGCATCTCATGTTCAGTAGACTGTATGGACTGGTGTAGAGGATTTTCTGGAAAAGAATACTCCAGACCAGGAATGCCTGCCACACACATAGTAGACAGGCCATTTTGTCATATGAATACATGTCTTCTCCACACACACGGAGTAAAATTCAAATTGAAAATGCAAGGGATTTTTCACAATTTATAAACTAAGCAATGATAAAATAGCCTCATTTGGGTGAGTAATGTTGTAAGTAATCAGGCATATCTTTACACTTTTCATGTGGCTTTAATTGATTCTTATATATGAAAAAATTCTTTGAAAAACCTGCAAACCAAAATGAAATAATGCTTAGAAGTAGCAATATTGTACCTAGGTATACTTTTTACAAGTATCTGCACAAATATATAAATAATAATCTTAGCAGCATCGATTAAAATGGCAAAAGAATGGAAACAAATCAAATGCCTATCAAGAGACCATTTGTCAAAATAAATCTATGTCCATTTTTACGTAATAATAAATAGCTCTGTTAAGTTGAACAAGGCACTTATATATGTATGGGCAAGCAGTACTTACTGAGATACATCTTTAAGAGGGAGAGGGCCAAATATATATCAGCATACAACCACTGTCAAGGTTAACTGTTAAGGTTATCTGTATATAATTTTCTTGCATGTATACCTAAGAAATAAGTAAAAATTCTTGTATTTAGAAGGAAGCTGCCAGAATATAATGTAATGTAGAAGAGATTATTATTCAATTAAATGGGGGAGGTCTCTGGCTCTTTTTCATGTATAACATATAACAACCTGCCCTAGTAACTATTTTTAGCCATATTCTATTGCTATAGAATAGAGCAGATAACATAGAAGCAGAATGTGAATGTTCTTTGGAATTATGACCTACCTATACATGCCCTACTGTGATTGCCATGGAAATAATATGCAGAACAGCAAACTATCCATCTACCCTGAGCTTCAAAATGGCATGTATGTATTTTTCACAGCCTTAACCAACGGTTAGATCAAAACTCCTACAACTCACAATCTAAAGGAGAAATTCTCTTGACAATTTAAAATTTATGAGTGAGGGGGAAATGCTTGATGATGTAAGTAACTATGGTTTGTGTAGTGGTTACATTTCTGCTGCTGTGTTTAACAAGCAAGCAATCAAATAACCTTAAGTCAACTGATAAAAGGAAAAGGATATTTTTAGTATAGAATAGAGTTTATTCAAGGCATGGGTAGGAGAGTTAAGAGGGTAGTAGGGCAGAGAAAGGCAGAGAGACAGAGAGAGAGGGGACAGGGAAGGAGGGAGGGAGGGAGAGAGAGAGAAATAGAGAGAGAAATAGAGAGAGAGGAGTAGAAGAATAGAGGCTGGTCATAAGCAACTTGAGAGAAGAGAGGAGAGGAATTGGAAGAGAAGGGACAAAGGGGGAAGAGGGTAAGAGCAAGAGAGCAATTGCAAGGACATATTTTTGCCTTACAGTTATAGAGGGATAAGCATTCATAACGTCTAAGAGTTATGATGACACATGGACAACATGGCAGCATGTAGAAGAATTTTAACTCATTTTAATCCCATGTGTTCTCCAAGGGATTACATACAAAGATATGATCTGGTTGGAATGCAAACGTGCCACACATATTTAATCCCTCTGATTAGAATATAGATATGCCTTTATTACCCACTTTAATCCCAAACAGTGTCATCTAATTGAGAGGCAGACAAAGTGATGAAGCAGAGAAAGATTTGACAGAATGAGTCAGAGATAGGATATGCCCAATTCTTGTGTCCCGCGTGCAACTTCCCGCCGGCAAGAAGCACGCAGACATTTAGAAATCCTTGCTGTATGTAAAACTTTATTTCTATCTTAAGGAGAAGCCCCCGCCGCACCAACATGGTGCGCTTATAAACCCCCTAGTGCCGCGCATCCACACCTGATTGGTTGCTTTACCCATGATCTCATTAGGCACGCCCGGAGTGGTAAAAGACCTGCACGAAGGCACTCTTGCACTTGCTGTTAACTTCCTGAAAGGGGCGGACACGGCGAAGGTTACGCCATCTTGCAATATGAACCTATCCTGGCCTTCAATGGGGCGCAGTGGAAGCCAGCGCCATCTAGTGGTGGCGAATGTTATTGCGGCCCTCTACATTCTTGTAATAACGGAAAAAAGAGAGGCTAAAAGGCAATACAGGAAAGAGAATTCAATTCAATTCAGTTCAGTTGTGTGCAGTTCAGTTTTTTCAAGTTATGCTCAGTTTACTTTAGAGCAGAGCAGTTCAGTTTGGTTAAGTTAAGAGGCAATATTTCCAAGCAGAGTAATTCAGTCAAAAGCTGAGAGAAGCTGATTTGAATCAATCAGCTTGGAGGGGAGTTTGAGTTGGAACAGCTGAGTTAAAACAGTCAGCCAGAGTTCAGAAAGAATTAGGTAGAATGAATTTATTTAGCATAAGTCTGAAAGATTCTAGTCTTGGGTTAGCAGACAGAAACTGAAAGATGAAGCCTTCAACATACAGGCTTGCAGAAGTTTAGATTGTATGGAGGCTAGAAGCTTTCAGGCCTAGGTCTAGAGATCTTTATATAGAAATGCTGTGGGATTAGCCCAAGCTATGTATTTATAAAGCATGTTCACAGCTCTTATTTTATCCTTTCATTTGATGAAATAAAACTGACATATACATTTACAGTAAGAGAAGCAGGAAGCCAAGAGTTTATATCCTTAATTCCAAGAGTGACTTGGATATACGGAGGGCTATATATTTTCAAGTTATTCTCTAGTGACATATTTCCTACAGCAAGGTCACACCCTCAAAAAGCAAACTGCATACTTTCAACATATAATAAATCAGAGTATCTTTTACCAATCCATAATAGAAGCATTGGAAACACTGGTGAAATACTGGACCAGAGTACTGTAGATCTGTGTCTAGTGTCAAAGGGCTTAGACGGTTCTGAATCTCCAGCTTTGGTATCTAAACTGCATTCCTCTCTATGCCTTGTTCCATTCCCTAGATGCAGTGATCTACAGATATTCCACAGCTCTGGCATCACCAACATCTTAAGGAGAGTGGTTTCTACTATAACCCAGAAGTTGTCTTTGCAGCTTCACACAATGGCATATCAGTGTCTTCACACAGGCATGGCACCTTCTGCCTGACCTCATTGAATCTCTGAACCATGGAAGAGTATACAACCCTATTGTAGAGGGCCGCAATAACATTCGCCACCACAAGATGGCGCTGGCTTCCACTGCACCCCACGTGGAAGGCCGAGCTAGTTTTGCCATTACAAGATGGTGCTGGTTCAACTGGAGGTCAACATGTAGAAGAATGCAGATCTGATCCATGCTTATCACCCTGTACAAAGCTTAAGTCCAAGTGGATCAAGGACCTCCACATCAAACCAGACACCTCAAACTAATAGAAGAAAAACTAGGGAAGCATCTGGAACACATGGGCACTGGAAAAAATTTCTGAACAAAACACCAATGGCTTATGCTCTAAGATCAAGAATGGAAGCAAATGGGATCTCCTAAAACTACAAAGCTTCTGTAAGGCAAAGGACACTGTAATCAGGACAAAACGGCAACCAACAGATTGGGAAAAAGATCTTTACCAATCCTACAACGAATAGAGGCCTTATATCCAAAATATACAAAGAACTCAAAAAGTTAGACCAGGGGAGACAAATAACCCTATTAAAAATGGGTTCAGAGCTAAACAAAGAATTCACAGCTGAGGAATGCCGAATGGCTGAGAAACACCTAAAAAATGTTCAACATCTTTAGTCATAAGGGAAATGCAAATCAAAACAACCCTGAGATTTCACCTCTTACCAGTAAGAATGGCTAAGATCAAAAACTCAGGTGACAGCAAATGCTGGTGAGGATGTGGAGAAAGAGGAACACTCCTCCATTGTTGGTGGGGTTGCAGACTGGTACAACCATTCTGGAAATCAGTCTGGAGGTTCCTCAGAAAATTGGACATTGAACTGCCTGAGGATCCAGCTATACCTCTCTTGGGCATATACCCAAAGATGCCCCAACATATAAAAAAAAAGACCACGTGCTCCACTATGTTATCGCAGCCTTATTTATAATAGCCAGAAGCTGGAAAGAACCCAGATGCCCTTCAACAGAGGAATGGATACAGAAAATGTGGTACATCTACACAATGGAATATTACTCAGCTATCAAAAAACGACTTTATGAAATTGTAGGCAAATGGTTGGAACTGAAAATATCATCCTGAGTGAGCTAACCCAATCACAGAAAGACATACATAGTATGCACTCACTGATAAAGTGGCTATTAGCCCAAATGCTTGAATTACCTAGTTGCCTAGAACAAATGAAACCCAAGACGGATGATCAAAATGAAGGAAACCACCCTTCTTTAAAGGGGACAAGAAATACCCTTTGGCAGGAAGAGAGAGGCAAAAGATTAAAACAGAGACTGAAGGAACACTCCATTCAGAGCCTGGTTCTACATGGGCTCCATACATACAGAGCCACCCAATTGCTAGACAAGATGGATGAAACAAAGAAGTGCAGACGGACAGGGAGCGGATGTAGATCGATCCTGAGAGACACAGCCAGAATACAGCAAATACAGAGGCGAATGCCAGCAGCAAACCATTGAACTGAGAACAGGACCCCGTTGGAAGGAATCAGAGAATGAACTGGAAGAGCTTAAGGGGCTTGAGACCCCCATATGTACAACAATGCCAACAACCAGAGCTTCCAGGGACTAAGCCACCCCTAAAGACTATACATGGATGACCCTGGACTCTGACCTCGTGGGTAGCAATGAATATCCTAGTAAGAGCACCAAACGGAAGGGGGAAGCCCTGGGTCCTGTAAGACTGAACCCCCAGTGAACTAGACTGTCGGGGGAGGGCGGCAATGGGGGAGGGGGGGAGGGAACACCCATAAGGAAGGGGGGGGAAGGGGATGTTTGCCCGGAAACCGGGAAAGGGAAAAACACTCGAAAAGTACATAAGAAATACCCAAGTTAATAAAAAAAAAAAAAAAAAAGAAATGGAAAATGACCTTTTGAGATGTCCAATCATTCACCTGCCTGTTCAAGTGTGAAGTAGATTGAGGTGCAAGCAGGACAGAGACTGCATGGGCATCTGTGGACCTCCCCACACAGCTGGCAAAGCAGGCTTGAGTGGTAAGACATAGTCTGCTGCCAACACAACTCATCCTCCTCCTTCGTTCCACCCGTGAACTCCTGTTCCTCTCCTCACAGTGGCAAAGAGGCCAGCCAAAGGTGTGTTGTGACTAGTCTGGTCTAGTCCAGGGCAATTACAGAATCTAGAATCTCTTACAGAACTTGTCACTTCTTTTTGAAGTTCAAATTCTTATCGTGAGGAAGTCAACTGGGGGGCATTTCTGAGAGGTTTTGTTTTCTTAATAAACAAACAAGGAGATGAAAAAAAAAAAAAGATGCAGCTGGCCTCGGCATGCCAGCCGATTTCCTTTCAGGAAGTTAACTGTGTCTTGCATGTGCAAGAGTGCTTTGCCGTTAGTCTTTGCCCACTCGGGCGTGCCTAACGAGATCATCGGTAAGCGACCAATCAGGTGTGGATGCGCCACGCTAGGGTGTATATAAGCCGCACCATGCCGGCACGCGGGGCCTCTCCTTAAGATTCAATAAACATTTAGCTGCAGCAAGGATTCGTATGTCCCCGCGTGTTTTCTTGCTGGCGAGGTCGCGCGGGACACCCTATCCCAGTTAAGGTTATGATTTCTGTAATGAAACATCATGAACAAAAAGCAAATTTTGGAGGAAAGTATTACTTGGCTTACATATCTAAGTCACTGTTCATCATTTGAGGAAGTCAAGGTAGTAACACAAACTGGGAAGGAACCTGGAGGCAGAAGCTGATGAGAATTACTGCTTACTACTTTGCTCCTCATGACTTGTTTGACCTGATTTTTTATAGAAACCAGGATGACTAGCAGAAGGATTGACCCATCCATAATTGGATAGACCCTCTCCAATCAATCACTAATTAATATAATGCTACATGGGGGAGCCTAGAGCCTGAACTTACGAAGGTGTTTTCTTAACCCAGATTTCCTCAGCTCAGATGACTATAACTTGTGTGATTGACATAAAACTAACCAAAATACAACCCATGCTGGAAACACATAAAGGATACTACTACCAAGTTTTGCTACTAGCTTGGGGTGGACCCACAATTCCTTGAACTACCTTACTGGCAGATGTCATTTGCAGCTGCTTTCAAGAAGAAGAAAATACCTTAGGTTCTTTCCTTGCACAAGATTGAAGCCTAGACAGTTTGGTTCTTTCCCTTAGACTATTTGCCCTTTGTTTCTCTGCAGATTTCAGATCAGGCCTCTCTTTGATGGAGCTATTCTCTTTCATAATTACAACCCCTGGTTCAGCACAACCCTTGGCTTTAACAGTCTATTAATATAATAGATTAAAATAGCTATGCATAAAATATAGCTACACGTTTGTTTGCTTTATGTGAACTTTCATGTCTTTGAAATAATATATTGTTTATATAATCACTATTCAATAAAGCACATTAAAACAAGCAGTTAAATTCTAACTCCTCAAATCTAAACAAAAATATGCATACAGATTAAGAAATAACTTTAGAATGAACAATGGCCTTCACCATCCTGGACTGTTTAGCAGACATAATTATGTGTGCTTTTAAATTCCTCTATCATTTTTGATCTGTTTATCCACTGAAACAACAATTAGACTTAAAAAGAAAACTTACTAAGGTCGAAGGAAAACAATGTGCTCACATACTCTGAAGGTAATTGTTCTTACTGTCTAGAAGATGAAACACTAGTAGATAGTTTCATATATTTTAATTGTTTTCATCTTCTATAGACCTGTTTTGGGTATATCTAAATAAATGAAATGCTTCAATAGTATTCTATCTGAGACCTTAGACAGAAGATGACACTGGAATGTCTATGTATTAGGAAAGCATGAAATCATCAAACATGAGTATATTTGTCATAGATAAGGTGAAATATCTATTTCATGGTGTCCAGTTAAATATATGCTTAGCAACACAAGTCATTTTATTTTTGTTAAGCTTATAAGACAAGGCATAGATCTTGCCATCTGAATTTGTATTTCACTTCCTGCGGGTGAAGTTGACACATTTCCATACAAATGTACGATGACAGAATGGCTATTTTGAAATTATACTACATCACTAAAACTGGAATTGTAACTCATTATATAAAATAGACTGAATATCTTGTGCCAATGTGTATTTATGGAGAGGATTCTGTCAACATTGGACATTTATTTAACCACATTCTCTTTGAAAAAAGCTGATCATGTATCCATGCTGTAGTTTGTTGAAGATTGAGAGCAACACAATGAGAAAGTCAAGAATAGTGCTTGATCTAATATATACTTTTTTGGGGTGGATTTTATCTGGGTCTGCAGCTTCTAGTGATTATCTGACATTGGGCTCTTAAGTAGCTGGGACTACACATGCAGGCTACCATACACGCCTCAATCATAAACATACCATATTAGAAAATGAGTATATATAAATATCAAATCACCATTTGTAGTGTTTTTGTGACATAGAGATGGGACTCAGAAATGAGGGAAAATGTGGGAATCCCTGAGAGAAAATATGTCACAGCACAGAATGTGAGATATTGAAAATATAGAAAACAAAGGTAGCATTAATGGTATGTGGATCAGTATCATAGCACATCTTTATACTAAGGAATATTGAAGCCTTGATATACAAATGCACAAATTCAGGAGTTGGGGACGTCTTTCAATGGGTAAATCAAAAGTGATGAACTGTGAATTTCCAGGGGCCACACAATGCTAAACAGTGGTGCATACATCTGTAGTTTTCAGCACAGCAACTCTAAGTCAGAGTCACAAACGGGACATTTCCTAGAAGCTGTGGGCCAGTTAGTCTGATATAAGGAACAGCAAAAATGAAAAGATATCATGGTCCTGTGTACTGAAGGCTTTCCACGGAGATCTCTGGCCCAGCCAGGTGCAAGGGTTCAGGCAAAAGGGAGAGAACTTAAGCAGGGAGGGGGAATCACCTCCACTTCCTCCATTGCTGCAACTGCTTCACCTCCATCTCTGCCACTGGCTGCTGCTTCTGTTGTTCCAAGATGTTGGCTGGGCTGAACCAGCAGGAGACTGACTAGCCAGCGAGTGGTGCAGGAGAGCTTCTGCTGGTGATTTCAGGAGAGCAGATCTCTCTCCCAAGTGGCAACGTTACAGTTCTTATGACAGAAGCTCTCTGATGGGGGTAATTCTCCATAACTAATCCTTCTGGATAGGGGTTCTGATATACAGTTTTTTGGTGGGTCAGGTCCTGAGCCAGGTACTTCCTATTGACGTGGTCTGAGAGATTGAGAATACCTTATCTTCATGTGGAAGGGCATGGTCTTGCTTCATGACTGATGGCCCTAAGCCCTCTATACAGGGGTTTTGGTGGGGGTGGCTATATAGGGGCCTGGCCTCCTGGGGTTTATGGAAATGCCCTACCCTTAGGTTCTCCGGTTTCAACCTTATTAGGACTGGGGACTAGGATACCTTTCATAGCCAGCTGTCCCACAAGATATTGCCCCAAAGAAGGTGTAATATTAGGGCTGACAACCTAAGATATCCTCTGATATCTGCAGACATATTCCAAGACACCTGTACAACCTATATAAACACGTACACACCCCCCCACACACCCACATACATACACATACTTAACACAAATATCAGAGAGAGAAGAGGAGGAGGAGGAAGGAGGAGGAGGAAGAGGAGGAGGAGGAGGAGGAAGAGGGAGGGGAGAGAGAGACACAGCCAGGGTGTTATTGCCTTTTGGTGTATTAATCACCCCAAAGAAAGCATCTGCTTTCTTCATGCCTGAAATGGAATCTTCTTTCCTTTCCTCAATGAATGGTCTCACAAGTATGTAAATATATATCTATTTTTTGAACAAACTAATAAGCAATCTACCTGATCTGATTATCCACCTCAAATTATCTCCACAATTCTCTAGTGGAAGCTTCATGAGAATGTATTTGTCACTATTGAAGAGTAGTATAAAAATTATCAAATATATGACTTAATATTTCCTCTTCTTATTAATGTGTTATTTGTACCTCCATATAACAATGGAGATAATAACTGTCAACACTTTAATCTCACAATATATGGCTGGCTTTTGTTCTTGAGTAAGATAGCAATGAACTAAAAAAAATCAGGGAAATCCGTTTATCTGCAGAAATCTTAATTTCTTTCTATTCTTATATGTTTGTCTATTAAACAGACACAATGAATAGTGCTAGTAGACTATTATCTTTTAGTGTTAATGGAGACAAATTAATTGGCTTAAATTATAATAGATGTTATAGTTGAAAATATTAAATATTCTACTGTTTACCTTGTAAAGTTATTGATTTTTGCAAAGTTTTCAAAATAAATGAGGCTTTAACTATCACTAATATTAAGATGAATATTGATGTGGTCAACTTGCACTATTTTCAAACTGATGAATATAAAAAAATTGTATAATGTTCACTAGTTCATAAAGACCCTGCTACCATAAATGCTTGAAATACTATGAGCAAATAGTTTCTGAAAAGCATTTGGCAGTATTCCTATTCATTGAAGCATTGAACTCATAATACCATGAAACAATTAGTCAGACTATAAATTAACTAAGAAGCTTTACTCCTACATTACTGTGTTTAATTCCAGAAACTGGCTTGAAAAAAAAATAAAAGAACTGTTATCCTAGAATAAATGGATCCTTGGACATTTTTATTCCTCTGTGGGACATGTAGAATTTGAACAATATTCTTAGTTCTTATTAATCTTCTAATTACATCATTCTTCTCATAAAAATAAAACCATCATTTGAGTGAAAGGTAAACCACCACTTTGAAAATGTATTATAGACAACAAATGTACTAGTCCATAATTATTATGTAATTATGAAAATTCTGAAGTACACAGAATGAGTCCAATTTAATCAATATGTATTTTAGCAGTATTGAGGATGGAACCCAGAGACTTACATCTTTGAAGAAAGTACTCTACACTGAACTATGTCCACACTCAAAGTAAATCTTTTTTTTTTTCGAGCTGGGACTGAACCCCAGGGCCTTGTGCTTGCACTAGGCAAGCACTCTACCACTGAGCTAAATCCCCAACCCCAGCAAAGTAAATCTTTATGTCCAAAGTATTTACTGTTCAACACTTACATATAAGAATAAAAATATGTCTAAAGTGATACATCTTTTTAGAATATGGAATAGATTCAAGCATATACATCATAAATCTCAGAAATGTAGGACAAATTCGTTACATTATGATTCATAATGTTATTTATGCAGTTTTAACAAAGTTCTTACATTTATGTACTTATTTCTTGTGTGTGTGTGTGTGTGTGTGTGTGTGTGTGTGTGTGTGTAGCTTGACATATATGGAGGTCAGAGGATAACTTCAGGATTCAATTCTATTCTTCCATTCTGAGTTTTGGGGATCAGACACCGGTTATCAGGCTTGTGAAGAAATGTCTTAACACAATGAGCCATCTCACCAGCCATTGTATTTTCAGCTTTACAAGATGACTGTGGTATACATAAATAAATGCATGTTCAAATTTTAAATCTACCAACCAATATACTAGAAGAAATAAACACAATAGAAAAACACTTACTGACAGATAAAGCAACAAAGAATATTTTCAAGAAAATTTCATAATTAATTTAAGTTAATAACAATTTGTATTCTCTTCAGTAATTTTTTCATACAATTCATATTTTAAAACTCAAAATTATATGTCATAGTCTGTCTCTATTATTTAAATATGGCAGATGAAAGAGATATTTTTCTAGAACAAATGGTAATGTATTCATAATTTTGCTCTTGGTATAATTTTGGTCCATAAAAGTTTCCACCATTGTAACTTTGATATTAAGACACAATGTGTTACAGTTGTATTCTGTTTAGAAATGAACAAGGAAATGTGTCTGGCAATTTCTTTCAATATGTATAGACATTTGTTCTGAGGACAAATGAATTTTCAAGGAAAAGCCTATTTTGAATAGAGTTTTACAATAATTTACAAAAGGAGAAATAAATTCCCTGACTCTATTTTACTACTTTGCTATCTCAGGTAGAAGATGTCTTCACATTCATACCTTGATCATTGCTTGCATATATGTTCATTTTACCTTTTCTTTCTAAAGTGTACTGGCTGGTTTTCCTGTCTCAACCCACAAGCTGGAGTTATCACAGAGAAAAGCCTCTCTTGAGCAAATGCCTCCATGAGATCCAGCTGTAAGACGTTTTCTCAATTAGTGATCAAGGGTGGGAGGGCCCATTGTGGTTGGTGCCATTCCTGGGCTGGTAGTCTTGGGTTCTCTAAGAAAGTAAGCTTAGCAAGTCAGTGGAAGCAAGCCAGTAAGTCACATCCTTCCCTGGCCTCTGCATCAGCTCCTGCTTCCCGACCTGCTTGAATTCCAGTCCTGATTTCCTTTGGTGGTGAAAAGCAATGTGGAAGTGTAAGCTGAATAAACCCTTTCCTCACCAACTTGCTTCTTGGTCACGAAGTTTTGTGCAGGAATGGAAACCCTGACTAAGACACTAAGGTTCAACAATATTCTATCACCCGTATTCTTATAATGTGGACAGAAATCCCAGCCACTGATTGTCCTTGAGCTGCATGTGTATAAGCAAGTTTTCTTTAAAAGATTACATTTAAGTTTCATATTATAATTTTTCCTGTCTTTATTTTTGAGAGATAGTCTTTGGTCACCTATCAATGATCTTCATTTATTTTTCATTTTTTGCTAGCTTTTAATATTTCATCAGAATAATGACTCAAAGTGCCCAGATATAGTATTTTAGCTGTTAATATGGCATATTAAGGGCCTGAGGAAAAGATTAGTTTACCATTTAGAAAAGAACTTTAGGGCTACTTCCTGTCTGCTATGGATGCTGATTTGTGTAGATTTGAGGCCTGGAGCTGCCATAGCCATCTTGCAATTGTAATGGAAACCAGTAGAAGTTCAAAAATCATCTGGGAACAATGATAACACCATTCAACCTTGATACCAACAATGAGCTATTGACTACCTCTGTGGTCTTCTTATTATGCAAAATCATACCTTTACTTGTAAAGAAATTTAGTCTAATATTCCATTAGGATCACCAGAAAATAGTCTCACTGATTTGGATGTAAGGTAGCTAACTGACTTGGATGAGCCCTATTCTTTTACAATTTGTACTTCGTATAATTAAGAATGAATATTGTTTGGCTGAAATGCAGCAGTGTTTTGATGAATACGGGAGTATATAGTAAATGAAAAGACAGAAACTGTGTATTGGTTACAAGAGGAGAAATAAATGAGGAAGAAATATGTAAGATTTTTGCTAACAATGATCTACCCTAAGAATATTTAACTCCTTATCTTAAAATTATTTTATAGCCTTGTTTCTTATAAATGTGAGTTGTAACTTGATATGAAGGTAACACACAAAAGAATTGGTGGTTGAATATACAACCACCTAAATTCAAATGTAAGTGAGTATACATTACATTACATCCCTTATAAGCTTAGATTTGAATATGCAATATGTGACATTGCACTGTGCCTGCCTTTTAATCACACAGTAACTAATGAAGCCTGAAATACTCTGGTTCAGATTTCAGACTATTCTTTTACAAATTACAATGTTTTATTTTGCACATGAAATTTTCTGCTCTTATTGAAAAATAGTGATTTAATTTTAGTTAAAAAGATAATATTTCTAATATATTTTCATCAGCACTTAAAATCAAATGTGTTAAGCTTTCTATTATATTGTGTTAGAATGTTTGATTTAAAAATATTATTTGAGTTCCTAATGTAAGTTTTATTAAAAACTCATTGAACACATTCGAAAAATGTCTGACGTGGCCCTAAATGTATCTTGCCCCCTATTTTTTAAATATAAATATTTAAATTTAAATATTTTAAAAATAAAATTAGATATTTTATTTATTTACATTTTATATATATATATCTCCCTTCCTTGTTACTACTCTCCAAACCCTGTATTTGATCCCCCACTTACCCTGTTTCCTGTGAGGGTGTTCCCAACCCACCTACACACTTCTGCCTCCAGAGCCCTACCATTCCTATACACGGGGCATCAAGCCTCTCCTACTGATGCCAGATAAGACCCCTTCAGCTCCTTCAGTCCTTCCTGTAACTCCTCCATTAGGATCCCTGTAATCAGTCCAATGGGGGCTTTGAGCATCCGAATTTGTATTGGTCAGGATCAGGCAGAGCCTCTCAGGAAACAGATGTATCAGGCTTTTGTCAGCAAGCACTTCTTTGCATCAACAATAGTGTCTAGGTTTGGTGTCCGAATGTGGGATGGATCCCCGGGTGGGGCAGTCTCTGAATGGCCTTTCCTTCAGTCACTGCTCCACTCTTTTGTCCTATATTTCACTTTGAACAAAGGCAATTATGGGTTAAAATTTTTTGAGATGGGTGGTTGGGCATCCCTCAACCACGTGGCCATGCCTAACTTCTGGATATGGTCTCTACAGGTTCTCCCTCCCCTTTGTAGGATATTTCAGCTAATGTCATCCCTGTGGGGTCCAGGGAGGCTTTTGATTCCTGGAATCTGAGACATTCTGTTTGCTTTAGTTCCCCGCCCCCATTGCTATATATCTCTTTTCAATTTCCTGACCCTCTGTACATTGACTCCATCTCCTCTCATACCTGATTCTGCCCCTCTTTTACTCACCCCTCTTGTCTTCCTCCCAAAACCCTCCCACCCTCTATTTCCCTTGATTATTTTGTTCAACCTTTTAAGTAGGACTGAAGTATTCACTCTTTGGTCTTCCTTCCTCTTGAACTTCATGTGGTGCATGAGTTGTATCATGGGTATTCAAAGCTCTTTGCCTAATATCCATTTATCAGTGAGTACATACCATATGAGTTCATTTGGGACTGAGTTACCTCACTCAGTTCCATCCATTTGCCTATGAATTTCATGAAGTCATTGTTTTTAATAGCTGAGTAGTAGTTCATTATGTAAATGTACCAGATTTTCTGCATTGATTTTTCTGTTGAAGGACATCTGTGTTCTTTCCAGCTTCTGGCTATTATACATATGGCTGCTATAAAAAAGTGCAGCATGTGTCCTTGTAATACGTTGGAGCATCTTTTGGGTATATGCCCAGGAGTGGTATATCTGAGTCCTTGGGTAATACTATGTCCAATATTCTAAGGCACCACCAGATTGATTTCCAGAATGGTTGTACCAGCTGGCAATCCCATCAACAATGGAGGAGTGTTCCTCTTTCTCCACATCCTCTCAAGCATCTGCTATCACCTGAGTTTTTTATCTTAGCCATTCTGACTGGTGAAAGGTGGAATCTCAGGAGTTTTGATTTGCATTTCCCTGATGACTAAGGATGTTGAACATTTCTTTAGGTGCTTTACAGCCATTTGATATTACTCAGTTGAGAATTCTTTGTTTAGATTTGTACCCCATTTTTAATAGGATGATTTGATTCTCTTAAGTCTACCTTCTTGAGTTCTTTGTATATATTAGATATTAGCCCTCTATCAGACATAGAATTGGTAAAGATCTTTTCCCAATCTATTGGTTGCTGTTTTGTCCTACTGTCAGTGTCCTTTGCCTTACAGAATCTTTGCAATTTCATGAGGTCCATTTCTCGGATTCTTGATCTTAGATCATAAGCCATTGGTGTTCTGTTCAAAAAAAATTTTCCCTGTGACTATGTGTTTGAGCCTCTTCCCCATCTGTTCTTCTATTAGTTTCACTGTATCTGGTTTTGATGTGGAGGTCTAAGATCCACTTGGACTTGAGCTTTGTTCAAGGTAATGAGAATGGATAGTTTTGCATTCTTCTACGCGTTGACCTCCAGTTGAACCAGCACCATTTGTTGAAAATGCTGTCTTTTTTCCACTGGATTGTTTTATCCCCTTTGTCAAAGATCAAGTGACGATAGGTATGTGGTTTCATTCCTGGGTATTCAATTCTATTCCATTGATCTACCTGCCTGCCTCTGTATCAGTACCATGCAGTTTTTATCACAATTACTCTGTAACACAGCTTGAGGTCAGGGATGGTGATTACCCCAGAAGTTTTATTGTTGAGGATAATTCTTCTATTCTTGTTTTTTTTTCTTATTCCATGTTAATTTGCAAATGGCTCTTTCTAACTCTGTGAAGAATTGAGTCAGAATATTGATGGGGATTGCATTGAATTTGTAGATTGCTTTTGGTAAAATGGCCATTTTTACTATATTTAACCTATATGCCAATCTATGAGCATGGGAGGCCTTTCCATTTTCTGAGATCTTCGATTTATTTCTTCAGCATCTTGAAGTTCTTGTCATACAGATTATTCATGTGCTTGGTTAGAGTCATTCCAGTATATTTTATATTATTTGTGACTATTGTCAAGAGTTTCTTTTCCTTAATTTCCTTCTCAGCCTTCGAGAAGAGGAAGCTACTGATTTGTTTAAGTTTATTTTATATACAGCCACTTTGCTGAAGTGTTTATCAGCTGAAGAAGTTTTCTGGTGGAATTTTTGGGGTCACTTAATGAAACTATCATATCATCTGAAAATAATATTTTGACTTCTTCCTTTCCAACTTGTATCCTTTTAACCTCTTTTTGTTCTCTCATTGCTCTTACTAGGACTTCAAGTACTATATTGAATAGGTAGAGAGAGAGTGGCCAGCCTTGTCTATTCCCTGATTTTAGTGGGATTGCTTCAAATGTCTCTCCATTTAGTTTGATATTGGATACTGGCTTGCTGTATATTTCTTTTAGTATGATTTGGAATGAGCCTTGAATTCCTGATGTTTCTAAGACTTTTTATCACAAAGGGGTGTTTAATTTTGTCAAATGCTTTCTCAGCATCTACTGAGAGGATCATGTGGGTTTTTTCCCCCCCTTTGGGTTTGTTTATATAGTGGATTCCTTCTGTTCCTTCTGTTTCTATTTTGGGGGATAGTTTGAAGAGTATTGGTATTAGGTCTTCTTTCAAGGTCTGATAGAATTCTGCCCTAAAGCCATCTTGTCCTGGGCTTTTTTTTTTTTTGAGAGTTTTTAAATGACTGCTTCTATTACTTTAGTTGTTATAGAACTGTTTAGATGGTTTATTTTATATGATCCTGATTTAACTTTGGTACCTGGTATCCTCCAGATTTACCAGTTACAGTGATTAGTCTTTTGTAGTAGGATCTGATAATTTTTTAAAAATTTCTCAGATATTGTTGTTATCTCTCCCTTTTCCTTTCTGATTTTGTTAATTTGGATTCTGTCTCTGTGCCCTCTCATTAGTCTGACTAAGGGTTTATCTATCTTGTTGATTTTCTCAAAGAACCAACTTTTGGTTCTGTTGATGCTTTGTATGGTCTTTTTTGTTTCTACTTGGTTGCCTCAGCTCTGAGTTGATTTCCTGTGCTTTACTCCACTTTGGTGTATTTGCTTCTTTTTGTTCTACTGCTGTCAAGTATGCTGTCAAGGTGTTAATGTATGCTCTCTCCAGTTTCTTTTTGGAGGGACTCAGAGCTAATAATTTTTTTTTTCTTAGCACTTCTTTCATAGCATACCATATGTTTGGGCATGTTGTACCTTCATTTTCATTAAATTCTAAAAAGTTTTTTAATTTCTTTCTTTATTCTTTGACCAAGTTATCATTGAGTAGATCAGTATTCAACTTCCATTTGTATGCAGCCTTTCTGTTGTTTTTGTTGTTATTGAAGGCCAGCCTTCATTCATGCTGATCTAATAGGATGCATGAGATTACTTCAAACGTCTTGTATCTCTTAAGACCTGTTTTGTGACCAATTAAATGTTCACTTTTAGAGAAGATAACATGAGTTGCTGAGAAGGAGGTATAATCTTTTGTTTTAGGATGAAATGCTGTATAGATGTCTATTACACCATTTGTTTTATAACTTCTGTTATGTTCTGTTCATTTTACTGTTTCTCTGTTTAGGTTGTTTTCTAATTAGTACATCGATGAGAGGGGATTGTCGAAGTCTCCCAATATTATTGTGTGTGTGTGGGGGGCAATATATGCTCTGAGCTTAAGTAAGGTTTCTTTTATGAATGTAGTTGCCCTTGCATTTGGAGAATAGATGGTCATAACTGAGAGTTCATCTTGGTAGATTTTTCCTTTGCTGATTATGAAGTGTCCTTCCTTATCTTTTTTTTTTGATAAAGTTTGGTTGAAGATGAATTTATTTGATATTAGAAATTTAATGCTATAGCTTGTTTCTTTTGAACTATTTGCTTTGGAAATTTTTCCATCCTTATTCTAAGGTACTTGAATATCTGTGTCACTAAGGTGCATTTTTGTGTAAAAGTAAAATGATATAATTCTTATTCATGTATCCAATCTAGTTAGTCTACTATCTTTGAATTGGGGAAATGAGTCCATTGATGTTAAGAGATAGATAGTACGACGGACCACCACGGCCTAAAGCTGGTCTTCAATAACAATAAGGGAAGAATGCCCACATATACGTGGAAACTGAACAATGCTCTACTCAATGATAACCTGGTCAAGGAAGAAATAAAGAAAGAAATTAAAAACTTTTTAGAATTTAATGAAAATGAAGGTACAACATACCCAAACTTATGGGACACAATGAAAGCTGTGCT
>NC_046172.1:45647533-45751686 GCF_011064425.1 Rattus rattus | reverse complement strand
TGTTTCCATGATCTGTCCATTGATGAGAGTGGGGTGTTGAAATCTCCTACTATTATTGTGTGAGGTGCAATGTGTGTTTTGAGCTTTAGTAAGGTTTCTTTTATGTATGTAGGTGCCCTTGTATTTGGGGCATAGATATTTAGGATTGAGAGTTCATCTTGGTGGATTTTTCCTTTGATGAATATGAAGTGTCCTTCCTGATGTTTTTTGATGACTTTTAATTGAAAATCGATTTTATTTGATATTAGAATGGCTACTCCAGCTGGCTTCTTCAGACCATTTGCTTGGAAAGTTGTTTTCCAGTCTTTCACTCTGAGGTAGTGTCTGTCTTTGTTTCTGAGGTGTGTTTCCGGTAGGCAGCAGAATGCAGGGTCCCCATTGCGTATCCAGTTTGTCAATCTATGTCTTTTTATTGGGGAGTTGACTCCACTGATGTTGAGAGATATTAAGGAATAGTGATTGTTGCTTCCTGTTATATTTGTATTTGGATGTGAGATTATGTTTGTGTGCTTTTCTTCTCTTTGTGTTGTTGCCAAGACAATTAGTTTCTTGCTTTTTCTAGGGTGTAGCTTGCCTCCTTATGTTGGGCTTTGCCATTTATTATCCTTTGTAGGGCTGGATTTGTAGAAAGATATTTTGTAAATTTGGTTTTGTCATGGAATATCTTGGTTTCTCCATCTATGTTAATTGAGTGTTTTGCAGGATATCTGGGCTGGCATTTGTGTTCTCTTAGGGTCTATATGACATCTGTCCAGGATCTTCTGGCTTTCATAGTCTCTGGTGAGAAGTCTGGTGTGATTCTGATAGGTCCACCTTTATATGTTACTTCACCTTTTTCCCTTACTGCTTGTAATATTCTTTCTTTATTTTGTGCATTTGGTGTTTTGACTATTATGTGATGGGAGGAGTTTCTTTCCTGGTCCAATCTATTTGGAGTTCTGTAGGCTTCTTGTATGTTTATGGGCATCTCTTTCTTTAGGTTAGGGAAGTTTTCTTCTATGATTTTGTTGAAGATATTTACTGGTCCTTTGAGCTGGGAGTCTTCACACTCTTCTATACCTATTATCCTTAGGTTTGATCTTCTCATTGCATCCTGGATTTCCTGTATGTTTTGGACTGATGATTTCCATGGAATCTTCTGCTCCTAAGATTCTCTCTTCTATCTCTTATATTCTGTTGGTGATGCTTATATCTATAGTGCCTTGTCTCTTCCTTTGGTTTCCTATATCCAGGGTTGTCTCCTTTTGTGCTTTCTTTATTGCTTCTATTTCCATTTTTAATTCCTTCACCTGTTTGATTGTGTTTTCCTGGAATTCTTTCAGGGATTTTTGTGATTCCTCTCTATAGGCTTCTACTTATTTATTTATGTTTTTCTCCATTTCTCTGAGGGAGTTCTTTATGTCTTTCTTGACATCCTCCATCATCATGATCAAATGTGATTTTAAATCTAGATCTTGCTTTTCTTGTGTGTTTGGATATTCAGTGTTTGCTTTGGTGGGAAAATTGGGCTCTGATGATGCCATGTAGTCTTGGTTTCTGTTGCTTGGGTTCCTGTGCTTGCCTCTCGCCATCAGGTTGTCTCTGGTGTTACCTTTTTCTGCTCTTTCTGACAGTGGCTAGACTGTCCTATAGGCCTGTGTGTCAGGAGTGCTGCAGACCTGTTTTCCTGTTTTCTTTCAGTCAGTTATGGGAACAGAGTGTTCTGCTTTCGGGCGTGTAGTCTTTCCTGTCTACTGGTCTTCAGCTGTTCCTGTGGGCCTGTGTCCTGAGTCCACCAGGCAGGTCGGTTGGAGCAGAAAAAGTTGGTCTTAGCTGTGGTCCTGCGGCTGAAGTCGCTCCTGGGGTGCTGCTTTTGAGGTCTCTGTGATGGCAGCAACCAGGAGGGCCTGTGTTGCCTTTTCCAGAGGCCCCATACACCAGGGTCCCAGATGGCCTTAGGTGTTTTCCTCTGGAGTCAGAAATATGGGCAGAGTGTAGTCTTTTCTGGCTTTGCAGGCGTGTATGCCCCTCTGAAGGTTTAGCTCTCCCTCCCATGGAATTTGGGTGCAGGGAGCTTTTGATCCGGTCCCTTCAGATCCGGGCGGTGTCTGGACCACAGGGGACCTGCAGTTGGAGTGAGTCTTGAGTTCATTATATATATTGGAAACTAGCCTTCTATTGGTTGTGGGATTAGTGAAGAATTGTTGGTTAATCCTATTAACTATGTCTTTTGCCTTAGAGAAACTTCAGTTTCATGAGGTCCCATTAATCAATTCTTGATTAAATTCAAATTCTGTTTAGGAAATTTCTTCCTGTGCCAATGAGTTCAAGGATTTTTGCCTCTTTCTCTTCTATTAGTTTAGTGTTTTATATGGAGGTCCTTCATCTACTTGGACTTGAGCTTCCTGTATGGTGTCTAGTACTTATTCACTTTCATTTTTCTACATACAGAATGCCAGTTCGACGAGGACTATTTTTTGAGGCACTTTCTTTCTTCCCATTGTATATTTTTTTGCTTATTTGTCAAAGATCAAGTGTTCATAAGTGTGAGGTTTTATTTCTCGGTCTTCAATTCTATTCTATTGATCAACCTATGTGTTTCTGTACCAATACAATGAAGTTTTTATCACTATTGCTCTGGAGTAGAGCTTGAGATCAGGGTTGGTGATTCCACTAGAAGTACTTTTATTTTTAAGAATTGTTGCAAATTCCATGGGGGTAGAGCTGAACACCCAGAAGTGCAGACCATCCTCAGATCACAGGACAGACTGCCACTTCTGCCCACCTTTGCCCACATCCCTGACCCAAGAGAAAATGCATAGTGCCTCTGGCACAGGAATATAGGAGCAGTCAGCAGCAGGTACCAGCAGTTCTGGTCTGTGCCCAGAACTGAAATGAACCTATCAAAGAGCTCCCTGCAACCAAATCCTGTGGAGAAGGGAGCTGAACCCTCAGAAGTATAGACACTCCTGAGAAATCAGAGGAGATTACCCTCTGCCCACATTTCAGACCCAAGAGGAAATCCCCTGGTGCCATCTGTGTTCCCTGAGCACAGGGACCTAGGAGCAGTCAGGGACAGGATCCTCACGATTCTTACCTTCACTGAGAGCTGAAAGACAGGCACCAGAGCACTCTGTTCCCAGAAATGGCTGAAAGAAAACAGGAAATCTACTGGAGTGCTGACACAGAGGCCTACAAGAGGATCAAGCCACTGTCAGAAACAGCATGACAAGCTAACACCAGAAACAACCTGATGGCTAGAGGCAAGCACAGGAACATCAGCAACAGAAGCCAAGAATACTTGGGATCATCAGAGTCCAATTCTCCCACCAAAGCAAATACAGGATATTCAAACAAATAGGAAGAACGGGATTTAGATTTGAAATCACATTTTATGATGATGTTGGAGGACTTTAAGAAGGACATTAATAACTATCTTAATGAAATACAGGACAACACAAGTGACCAAGTAGAAGCAATTAAAGAGGAAACACAAATATCCCTTAAAGAATTACAGGAAAACACAAACAAACAGATAAAGCAATTGAACAAAACCATCCAGGATTTATAAATGGAAGTAGAAACAATAAGGAAATCACAAAGTGGGACAACCCTGGAGATAGAAAACCTAGGGGGAAAAATCAGGAGTTGGAGGCAAGCATCATCAACAGAATACAAAATAGAAGAGAGAATCTCAGGGGCAAAAGATACCATATTAAAAGCATCTACACAAACATCAAAGATAATATAAAATGCAAATAACTCCTAGTCCAAAACATCCAGTAAATCCAGGACACAATGAGAAGACAAAACCTAAGGATAATAGGTATAGCAGAGAGTGAAGACTCCCAACTTTATGGGCCAATAAATATATTTGACAAAAGTATAGAAGAAAATTTCCCTAACCTAAAGAAAGAGATGCCCATAAACATACAAGAACCTACAGAACTCCAAATATACCAGAAAAGAAATTCTTCCTGATACATAATAGTCAAAATATCAAATGCACAAAACAAAGAAAGAATATTAAATGCAGTAAGGGAAAAATGTCAAGTGACATATAAAGGCAGACTTATAAAGAATTACACTGGACGTCTCACCAGAGAGTATGAAAGCCAGAAGATCCTGAGTAGATGTCATATAGATCCTAAGAGAACACAAATACCAGCCCAGGCTACTATATCCAGCAAAACTCTCAATTAACATAGATGGAGAAACCAAGATCCTCCATGTCAAAACCAAATTTACACAATGTCTTTCTACAAATCCAGTCCTACAGAGGATAATAGATGGAAAACTTCAACACAAGGAGGGATACTGCACCATAGAAAAACTAAGAAAATAATCTCCTTGCAAGAAAACTAAAAGAGAGACAAACAAAAATAATTCCACCTCTAAATACAAAAATAATAGGAAGTAACAATTACTATTCCTTAATAACTCTCAACATCAATGGACACAATTCCCCAATAAAAAGACAGATTTAACAGACTGGATATGTAAACAGGACCCAGTACTTTGCTGCATACAGGAAACAGAACACAGAGACAGAGACAAACACTACCTCAGAGTGAAAGGCTAGAAAGCAATATTCCAAACAAATGGTCCAAAGAAACAAGTTGGAGTAGCCATTCTAATATCGATTAAAATCGACGTTCAACCAAAAGTCATCCAAAAAGATAAGGAAAGACAATTCATATTTCTCAAAGGAAAAATCCAATAAGATGAACTCTCAATCCTAAATATCTATGCCCCAAATGCAAGGGCACCTACATTCATAAAAGAAACACTACCCACAGCGAACAAAACGAGATAAGATTGAGGAAGTTACAAAGTTCAGGCTGAAAGGGACCAGATATAGATCTCTCCTGAGAGACACAACCAGAGCATGTCAAATACAGAGGTAAATGCTAGCAGCAAATCACTGTACTGAGAATGGGACCCCCTTTGGGAGAATTAGAGAAAGGATCGAAACAATTCACGGGGCTTGCAACCCCATAAGGACAAAAGTGCCATCCAACCAGAGCTTCCAGGGACTGAAACCACTACCCAAAACTGTACTGGACTGACCCATGCTCCAACTGCATATGTAGCAGAGAATAACTTTGTTGGGCACCAGTGGAGGGGGAACCCATGGTCCTGCAAAGATTGGACCCCCAGTGAAGGGGAATGTCGGGGGTGCAGTAAGGGGATGTGGATGAGGGGGAACACCCTTATGGGGGATGGGGAGCAGGAGAGGATGGGGGGCTTATGGACAGGAAAAAGAGAAAGGGAATAAAATCTGAAATGTAAATAAAGAAATATAGCCAATAAAAAAATTAAGAGAAGAAAAATACCAAGACCTAATTAAAAAGAAGAAATATTAGAAAAAATGGGGGACAGAGCTAATAAAAGAATTCTCAGCTAAGGGATATCGAATGGCTGAGAAGCATGTAAAGAAATGTTTAACATCCTTAGTCATCAAGGAAATGCAAATCAAAACATCCTTGATAGTCTACCTCACACCAGTCAGAATGGATAAGATAAAAAACTCAGGTGACAGCAGATACTGGTAAGGATGTGAAGAAAGAGGATCACTCCTCCATTAGTGGTGGTGGTGGGATTGTAAACTGGTACAACCACTCTAGAAATCAGTCTGGAGATTACTCAGAAAGTTGGACATTCTACTACTTATGGACCCAGCTATACCTCTCCTGGGCATATACTCAAAAGATGCTCCAATGTACAACAAAGATACTTGCTCTACTATGCTCATAGCAGCCTTATTTATAATATCTAGAAGCTGGAAAGAAACCAAATGCCCTTCAACGGTGGAATGAATTCAGAAAATGTGGTACATCTACACAATGGAGTACTACTCAATGATCAAAAATAATGACTTTATGAAATTCATAGGCAAATTGAACTAGAAAATATCATCCTGAGTGAGTTAACCCAATCACAGAAAAACACACAGTGTATATGCACACATTGATAATTTGATATTAGCCAAAAAGCTCGAAATACCCAATATCACCAACAGACCAATGAAGTTCAAGAAGAAGGATGACCAAAATGCAGATGTTTCACTCCTTCTTAAAAGGGTGAACAAAATTATCCATAGGAGGAGATATGGAGGCAAAGTATGGAGCAGAGACTGAAGGAACAGCCAATCAGAGCCTGCCCCACATGTGGCCCATATACATACACCCACGAAAACTAGATAAGATTGATGGAGTTAAGAAGTGCATGTTGACAGGAACTGGATATAGATCTCTCCTGAGAGATACAACCAGAGCATGTCAAATATGCAGGTGAATGCTAGCAGCAAACTACTGAACTCAGAACAGGACCCCTGTTGGATAAATTAGAGGAAGGATTGAAAGAGCTGAAGGGACTTGCAATCCCATGAGAACAACAATGCCAACCATTCCAAAAATGCCAACCAACCAGAGCTCCCAGGGACTAAATCACTACTCAAAAACTATATCAACTGACCCATGGCTCCAAGTGCATATGTAGCAGAGGATAGCCTTGTTGGGCACCAGTGTAAGGAGAAGCCCTTGTTCCTGCCAAGGTTGGCATGTCAAGGTCATGGTGGTAGTAATGGGGGGTGGGTGTGCGGGAACACCCTTATCGGGGAGGGGGAGGCATTAGGGAGATTATGGACAGGAAACCAGAAAGGGGAATAACATTTGAAATGTAAATAAAGAAATATATCCAATAAAAAAAGATAGACAAAAACAGAAAGAAAGAATTGTTTATGGTATTCTGGGTGTTTTTGTTTTGCCAGATGTATTTGAGAATTTTTCTTTCAACATCTTTGAAGAATCGTGCTGGGATTTTGGTGGGCTTTGCCTTGAATCTGCAGATGACTTCTGATAGGATGGCCATTTTTACTGTGTTAATTCTACCATTCATGAGCATGGGAGATCTCTCCATTTTCTGATGTCTTCTTCGATTTCTTTTTTGAGAGACTTAAAGTTCTTATCATACAGATCTTTCACTCATTTACTCAGAGTTACCCCAGGATATGTTATATTATTTGTGATTATTGTGAAGTGTGTAATTTCTCTAATTTCTTTTCAGCCTGTTTATCATTAGTATAAAGGAAAGCTACTGATATGTTCGAGTTAATTTTATATCCAGACTAATTGCTGAAGCAGTTTACCTGCTGTAGAAGTTCTCTGGTCAAATTTGGGGGTTGCTTGTGTATACTATCATATCATCTGCAAATAGTGATACCTTGATTTCTTCTTTATCAATTTGTAACCTGTTTGTCTCTTTTTGTTGGCTTATTGCTCTATCTAGAACTTCCAGAACTATATGGAATGGATGTGGGGAGACAGGGCATTCTTCCTTTTTTAATTGATTTTAGTGGGATTGCTTCAAATATCCTCCATTTAATTTGATATTGGCTGTTAATTTGCTGTATATTGTTTTTATTGTGTTTAGGTATGGCCTTGAATTCTTGATCTCCCCAATACTTTTAACATGAAGACATATCATATTTGATCAAATGCTTTTTCAGCATCTAATGAGATGATCATGTGATTTTTTAGCTTATTTATATAGAGGGTTACATTGATGGATTTGTTGAACCAACCTTGCATCTCTAGGATGCAACCTACTTGATTATGTTGGATGATGATTTTGATGTATTCTTGTATTCAGCTTGTGAGAATTTTATTGAGTATTTTTGGAAAGGTATTTGTAACTTAAATGGCTCTGAAGTTCTCTTTTTGTTGGGTGTTTGTGTAGTTTATATATCAAAGTAATTGTAGCTTTGTAGAATCAATTAGGTAGTGTTCCTTCTGTTTCTATTTTATGGAATAGTTTGATGCGTATTTGTCTTAACATTTCTTTGTAAGTCTGGTAGAATTCTACACTAAACCATTCTGCCTTGGTCTTTTTTTGGTTGGGAGACTTTTTAATGATTTCTTCAATTGCTGTATGGAATATGGGCCTATTTAGATAGTTTGCCTGCTCTTGATTAAACTGTGGTAGGTGATATCTGTCTAGAAAATCATCCAATTAATCTAGACTTTCCAGTTTTCTTGAGTATAGAGTTTTGTAGTAGGATCTGATGATTTTTTTTCAATTTTCTCCTGTTGTTATGTCTCCCTTTTCATTTCTTATTTTGTTGATTTGGATACTGTCTCTTGGCCTTTTAGTTAATTTGGCAAGGAGCTTTTCTATCTTTCTGATTTTCCTCCCAAAAAAGAACTGCTTTTTTTTTTGATTCTTTGTATATTTCTCTATTTCCAATTTGGTTAATTTTGGATATTAGTTTGACTAATTTCTGCCTTCTACTCCTCTTGGGTGTGCTAGCTTCTGTTCCAGAGCTCTCAGGTGTGCTGTTAAATTGATAGTGTAGGATCCCTCAAATTTCTTTACCAGGGCACATTGTGCTATGAATTTTCCTCTTAGCACTGCTTTTATTGTGTGCCATATATTGGGGTTTGTGCCATTATTTTCATTGAATTCCAGGAAGTCTAATTTCTTTCTTTATTTCTTCCCTTACCAAATTATCATTGAATAAAGAGTTGTTCAGATTTCATGTGTATGTGGTTTTTCTCTTGTTTTTGTTGTTATTTGTTGTTACCAGTCTTAGTCTATAGTGATCTGAGAGGATGCATGGGATTATTTCAATCTTCTTGTATCTGGAGAGGCTTGTTTTGTTAAATTATATGGTCAATTTTTAAAAAGGTGCTGAGAAGAAGGTACATTCTTTTGTTTCAGGGAGAAATGTTCTGTAGATATCTGTTAAATCCATTTGGTTCATAACTTCTATTAGTTTCACCTTGTCTCAGTTTAGTTTCTGTTTCAATGACCTGTCTATTAGAGTTGGGTGATGAACTCTCCCACTATTATTGTGTGGGATTCAATGTAGTTTTTTGAGCATTAGTAAAGTTTCTTTTATGAATGTGGGTGTCCTTTCATTTTTGGCATAGATATTTAGAATTGAGACTTTCTCTTGGTGGATTTTTCCTTTGGTGAATATATAGTGTCCTTCCTCATTCCACTTGATAATGTTTGCCTGAAAGTGTATTTTATTGGATATTAAGATGGCAACTCCAACTTGTTTCTTCACACCATTTGCTTGAAAGACTTTTTGCTATTCTTTTTCTCTGAGGTGGTGTCTGTCTTTGTTCTTGAGGTGTGTCTCTTTCAGGCAGCAAAATGTTGGATCCTGTTTGCTTATCCAGTTTGTTAGCTTAAATCTTTTATAGAGAAATTGAGTCCATAGATTTAGAGAGGTACTTAATATATATGATTGTTATTTCCTATTATATTTGTTGTTGGTGATGACATTATACACATCTGATTTTCTCCTTTTGGTTTGTTATGATATGATTAATAACTTTTTTTTTTTGTGTAGGAACCCTTTATTATGTTGGAGTTTTACTTCTAGAATCTTCTGTAGGAATGGATTGGTGAATAGATGTTGTTTGAATTTGGTTTTGTCCTGGAATATTTTGGTTTCTCCATCTATGTTGATTGAGAGTGTTACTGAGTATAATAGCCTGGGCTGGCATTTGTGTCTTCTTAGGGTCTGCATGACCTCTTTCCAAGCTTGTCTGGCTTTTAGTGTCTCTGTTGAGAAGTTTGGTTTAATTGTGATAGGTCTGCTTTTATATGTGACTTGACATATTTTCCCTTGAAGTTTTTAATATTCTTTTTTTGCTCTGTGCATTTAGCGTTTTGAGTATTTTATGACAAGAGGATTTTCTTTTCTGGTCCAATCTATTTGCTTTCTATATGTTTCTTGTATGTTTATGGCCATCTCTTTCTTTAGGTTGTGGAAGTTTTCTTCTTCGATTTTCTTGAAAATGTTTTGGAGTCCTTTGAACTGGGAATTTTAGTTCTTCTTTCTTCTTATTATATTTTGATTTGCAATTTTCATTGTGTCCTGGATTTACTGGATATTTTGGGTTAGGACTTTTTTATATTTTGAATTTTCTTTGACAGTTGTTTCAATATTTTCTAAGGTATCTTCTACACCTGAGTATTTCTCTTTTATCTCTTGTATTCTGTTGGCGATGCTTACGTTTGTAATTTCTGACCCCTTTCCTAAGTTTCCATTTCACAGTTTGCCTACATTTGTGTTTTCTTTATTGTTTCTACGTTCACTTTTAGGTCTTAGACTGTTTTGTTCAATTTCTTCACCTATTTGATTGTGTTTCCTGTGTCTTTAGGGATTGTTGTTTCCTTTTAAGGGCTTCTACCATTACCCATTTTTTCTGAATTTATTTTACTGATTATTTTATATCCAACTTAAGGACTCTATTATCTTCCTGAGATAGGATGTTAGGTCATGCTTCCTGATTTTTGGTGTGTTGATGTAATCAGAACTGGTTCTGATGATACATACATACATACATACATGCATTAATATACGCATACACACACACACACACACACACACACACACACACACACACACACACATATATATATATATATATATATATATATATATATATATATATGGACTTCTGTGGGATATGGTCTTGTGCTTGCCTCTCACCCTCTGGTTTTTCCTGGACTTAGCTGGTCTGGGTGTCTATGTTTGATGCATGCTTTTGGTGTCCCTGGTTTGTTGCTGGTCACCTGGTAGGCCAATAGCCCTGGCTGTAGCAGACCTCCTGTGAGGCCTTCAGACTATGGAGTATTCAGAGAGGCAGACAACCTGCTGATTTCTTTCTCTGGCTGCAGCAGATCTTCAAGGAAGCCTTCAAACTGTTGGGTCTTCAGAGGAGTAGAAAAGCTGTTGCCCTGGGTATAGCTCTTCTCCTGGGAGGCCTTAAGATGGTAAGACCTGTTGTCCTGTGCGCATCCGAACAGTTGTCATGCATGCAGGGGACTTCCTGAAGGCCTTGAGATTATGGTATCTTCAGCAGAACAGACAAGCTGGTGCTCTGCCTTGGCAGAAGGTGATGGCCAGAAGGGAACTCACAGCTCTTTAAAAAAGAAATACTACAGCAAAACATTCATAGTACACAATTTTGTTTTACTTATATAAATCAGCTGACTGATTATATTTATAATATTATATGACAATTGTTCTCTTTATTTTCTTTGTCCTATATAGAAACAGTAACAATTAAGTCTTTTTTTTTTTAAATTAATTCCTCTCCTGGTCCCTGGTAAAATATAGTTTACTTTCTGTTTCACTGTTTCAGTGAATTTGTTTGCTCTAGTTGGAAAAATTCATGTAGATAAAATTATACAACATTTGTAATGATTATGACTCATTTTGTTAAACAGAATGTTGTCAAGGTATCACAGTATAATAATCACCAAATTTTTATACATTTTAATACCTGAATGACATTATATTGTAATACACATATAATATATATATCATATTTGACTAATTTGTTTATCTGTCTTTTCATAAATGATTATGCTTGAACATTGGTAATTAAATACCCAACTTGCTTTCTAGAGTCTACCAGAACCATCTAACTTATAATGTTAAAGTTGAAAATAGTCACTATGAATTCTTATATTTGTAAAATGTTGATGCTGACAGCACCCTTACTTAGGTTTCTAGGAGAGTAGAAAAGGTTAATTTACATAACAGGACTAGAAATGGGTCAACCACAGTATAAGTATTAAAAAATACATCTCTAACTATCATTAGCATTACCATCTTTGAGTTTTTAGGACATCCTGCATTGCTACTGTAATTGTAATGTATTATTCACCCTTGAAAATGTATATAAGCTTGTCCTGAATCCTACAATATTCATTTTCCAAGGACACTCACTCTTCAAATCAATTTCTACTTCTTCATGGCTGTTTATCATAATGATCAGAGAGACTACACTGGACACATTACCACTGATATATGAATTTCTAGTAGAAGCTGACCACCAAGACATGCTTGATTCAAAAATCATTTGCCTCAGTCTCCTCTAAGTTGTGAAAACACAGAAAAGTACAACTTCAATAGCTACTGCAGTATTTACCTTTCAGTGATAGCAATAGAGCTTAAGATTTATGATTTCCCCTTAAGAAAAAGTGAATTTCAACACAATTACAGAATTTCTGGTGATCACTGGAATCACAAACTTCTAAACCAAGACTGTATGGAATTGTAGCCAAAATTGCACTTCAGAATGCAATTTAATATTTAGTAATAATTTGCAATAAAAATGGCATAAAATTAATTATTATAATTATTATTTTATTTACAAAAACGGGATATTTTATTTTTCTGTTTAGTTTTAAATTGTGATGTACATATTGGAATGCAGATGTATCAATAGGATTATGAGAAAGTAGTTGTGCTTTGGTTTAAAGAATAATAATATACCTAAATAAAAACGTAAAAACCAAGCACCACAACAATAGTAACAAATCATTACAATTCACAAACTTTATATCTATTAAAAATCCCCCAAAATTATTAAATTAGTGGCATTTTGAACAATGTGCTTTTCTTGTGTATTTTAAAAATATTTCCTTTGCTAGAATCTGAGTAATATTCTGCATCAAGACAAATTTGGCTCTCTATATATTTTAAATAGAATTTAAGTGCCTAAAGAAATGCTCAGTGAATGTTAACCAACAATAGTGCCTGAAGTGAATAAACTTGATGAAAATTTTCTAGCATTTCAAATATTACCATCAGTGACTCCATTTCTAACTGTGTTAACACCCTTCAAAGGGTGAAAAAAGAAGATCAAGGTGGCTAAAGTAATAGCATTTATGACTGAATTTGAAAAAAAGAATCTTAGTTCCAAACTTTATGAAAGAAACCATTAACTAAGTGATAAACTTTTGAAGAACCATTTCTGCAAAAATCAGTAATATGTATGACCATTTTAACAGTCCTTATGAGTAATAAATACTATGTGGAACAGTCAAATTGAGTTCTGCATGGGCATAACAATAGGCTAGATATTTAAAGAAAAAAGACATATAAGACTATCCTGACTAAAACAGATTTGATAGAGAGTTTGTACTGTTATCCATTAATTTACCTACACCTCTAAAGGTCTCCTAATGGAGGTGTGCCGAATTTTGTCTTCTAACTCCCATCATCTACATCACATTATTGATTTACTTAGGCTGCTGGAGTCCACTCTTGAATAGCAGCACTAGAAAATCATCATATATCCTAAAACCCTAAAGTACTTATCAATTAGACTTGAAGTATAAATACTTTAGCTTCTCTATCCCTTGGAAGTATTTTGCCTGGGGTTAAATAATCACCAAGCATATTAGCTAACACCAAATTGCTCACAGTAGTACTTTTCCACTACATAGTTTTTACAGATGGCCATCCTTTTCTCATGTCTTTTGGTATTTGGGGATAACATTGAGCACATTATATATCATTTCAAATCATTATTTCAGGTGTGTGTAAGTACTACATGTGAAAATGACTCTTGTTCCTTCTCGATCCTCCTATCTGGTTTGAATAATTTCTTTTCTTAAGCTCCACTCTATGATCGGGACTTCTTAGCCTAGCCTGTATTTGGATTTACTGCTGGGTCCAGCCAAGATAACTGTGCTATTACTACATTGTAATATATATATATATATATATATATATATATATATATATATATATCCTAATCTTACCAAAATGGTAGATCCTGTTTAAATTATGAAGCTGTGTATTTGTTCCTCTAGATACTTTCATTTCAAAATACTACAACTAGCACATGGGAAATTTAATCATATGACAACTCCTGATTGAAATGTTTCTTTATCATTTGTTTCCAAGGGACACCTTGTATTTGTAATGCAAAATGCCATGCAGAAAATCTTCCTCCACTAGCTCACCAGAAGTAATCTCTCCTGTATGATCTTGTAAGACTATGTACTTCTCAAAAACCACTTATAATTTTGTCAAATATTGGCTGCTCTGCTTTCCTATTTCTATATTAGCTGTCTTACAATTTTGTAAATTACTCAATCAGTAGGACTGTACCATATTCCATATTCTTCATTCCAGGTTCTAGCCTAATGCTTTATATGCAATTGACAGTATCAAAAACAGAGAGCATAAGGTCATATTTGGTTTTATTTGGAGTTCATGCCTCATGTGATTTCCACAATAAATGAATTGTCATTTTCTAAGTATAAAAATGAAACAGAAATTGCATTCTAAAATATAGAGTGAGCTGGCTATTCCCACATGTTCTGTGCCACCATCGTCTTAGAACAGTGGTTCTCAACCTTCCTAAGGCTGAGACCAACAGGTTAAAAACAAATGCCCTAGCATATCATACAGGCAAGGTAGAGTATATGTACAATGTCTTGCATATGGGTGGGTGTTTATGTTTATGTTTTGATAACCTCCAGAGTAACTTCCTGTATCAAAGACACTAGAATATAATAATTAAGACTCCATGTAGGCACCAGCTGGTCGTTTGCATGTTCAGTAAATTTTGTGGGTGCTGTCACCAGCAAGGAGGTGCCACTGTTAGTTTTCAGAGAGCAATTCATTGTCTTAACAACAGCTTGTGTTGCTGGGGGATTTCTATGGGAGCCCTAGGCCCATGGCCCATTCAGTGAAATTGAATGAACCCAATTCAAATACTGGAAGCCTCTTTGGTGATAAATGATGGCCAGTTGGGACTCCATTTCCCCCATTAGGAGATCTCATCAGGATCACTTTCCATATATATTCCATATATTCCATTGCACTAGGTTTCCATATTATCCTTGAAATGGCCCTCAATTCCATGTGTCTTTACCTAAATTCATTATCTTAATGTTATACCACCTCCTCATTCCCACTTTATCCTCCTGATCCTTTCTACATCCCTCCAATCCCAGTCATGAATTCTATCCTTTTTCACCCTTCAAGGCAGATCCATTTGTACCCCCAGTTTGTTCCTGTATACCTAACCCTTCTGGATCTATGGATTATAGGTTGATTATCATTTATTTAATGGCTAATATCCACATATAAATGAACAATGCAACATTTAATTTTCAGGGTCTGAGCTATTTCACTCAGGATGATTTTATTCTTTTAACCCTATCCAACTTAAGGCCCATGCCAGGAGACAAAATGCATACCTGACATTCCTTATGTGAACAAGAACCAGAGAATAGACAGCCCAGAGACTGAAAGGAAAATTATATAGATTTAAGGTTTAAAAATATGAAGTTAAAAGAATAAGTTTCAAAATTCACAGCCTCAGGGCTAAACACTATAAAAAACAAGTCCAGGCAAGTCCAGGCATGACAGGCCCGCCCTGCCGCTAGGACTAACAGACCATAAAGATAAAGAAAAGGAATGCAGGAACCAGCCCAAGCTATCAGGACTGACTCATAAACCATTTGACAGGAGGGCACCTCCCCCAGCTTACTCAGAGTCACACTTTAACCAGATGTCCTTCAAACCTGATAGCCCTGGCTTCTAAAATCCTGAATGCCCCAGTCAGTACATACTCTTCTGCTGTGCTGTAATCTCACCAAGTGTGTTTGAATGAGCCAATCACTATAGCCGCCGCCGACTCTACCCATCCCCCTGTTCCTCACCCTATAAAAACCCCTTGCTTCTAAAAGTCGGGGCCGACACCTCTGTCTCCTGCGTGGGATACGTGTTGGCCCGGAGATCTCCATAATAGATTTCCATAATAAACCTCGCCTTTGCTTATTACATCCAAAATGGTCTCTCTGTGTCTGGGGTCCGTGATTTCCCAAGACTTGAATAAGGGTCTCTCTTCGGGGATCTTTCATTTGGGATAAAATCAACCATTAATGGTCTAAAATAAAGTAGTTATGAAATGACTCCTAATGATATTGTGCAATTCTCAGTTCCTTATTTGACCATCATCAGAAAAGTTTTACCCTGCAGCCAAGGGGAATAGATGCAGTGACCCACAGCAAGACATTTCTGTTAGGCTGGAACCGCTGCTCATCCTTTGCACAGCTGGAAAACCAATCTGCCCTCCTTCTCTCAACCCTGCCAACACAAAGAAAACTCCCATGCCCACTTGGAGAAAACTCCAGGCTAATGTCATCCTTCTGTCTTTGGGTTACTAACTACTCACCCAAGAGTTTTTATCCAGGGACTTAGTTATCGACCATGTATAGCACAATCCCAGTTTCTAGCTCACATACCATCACCCTGAACTCAAGACCCCATAACCCCCACACCTCTGCTTTTGCCTGGACACGTGACTTCACTGATCTCCATCCATCATATCTTAAGCCCTCCAGAGAGCTGCCTCCTAAAAAATCCTGCCTTTACCTACTTTTAATCTGGTCCCATCTGGCCTATTTCTCCATCACTGATGGAAAGAAAAAGCCTATCAATTTTATGAAGATAGAGTTTTTTGAACTCACAGCTCAAAATGAGATGTCACTATCAACACCCAACCACCATCACCACCAGGAACTCAGGGAACCCTATGGAAGAGGAAGTAGAAAGAGTCTAAGAGTCAGAGGAGATAGAGGCCAGGAGGTTAACACCGCCTACTGAACCAACTGACCAAAGATTATAGGGGCTCACAGAGACTGAAGCAGAATGCACTGGCCCTGCAAAAGTCCACACCAGGTCCTCTATATATTTATTATAGCTATTAACTTAGTATTTTTTATGGGACTGTTGAGTGTGTAAATGAGTGGGTCTCAATTCTTGTGTATTCTCCTGGGACTCTTCCTTCTGTTGGGCTTTCTTGTGCCACCTCAATGTGATGGTTTTTGGTTTATCTTATTGTATTTTATTTTGTCAATAAAATGAATTATATAGTAGGTGAAATCTGATGGACATGGTGGCACATGTCTTTGATTGCAGCACATAAGAGGTAGAGGCAGACAGATTTCTGTGTATAACTCGCTGTTTATGTTATTTTACTCAGAATTGCACCATTCTCTCCAAATTGAAACTTTTTCTTCAGGCAGGAAAAGAGGCTTAGAAGCCTCTGGAGGCAAATAAAGGGCCACAACAGCATCCCACCCCCAGTCTGTTAAATTGCTGCTAAAATACAAGCTCAATGTACTCATTGCCACATGATGTCACAAAGAAATATGTATGTGAAAATAGTAGCAATAACAACAACAACAAAATCAATTGGTAGCCAAAGGTTTAGATCTATTTTTTGGTGAAGCCCCATGGGTCATATGAAAATGTCCTTCTGTACATCTGTCCTTCATACACAGATTTTTTAATGCTGTCTCCACAAATTATTTTTAAATAATATAAAACAAGTCAGAAATTTGTCTTGAAATAACTGACGACTCATCTCTTCAAGTTTTGCAAGGACATATTTATATTTGGCACATGCTATAAATAACAGCCAGTAATTTTGCGACAACCATTTTTCACTCACTTTGCTATTTCCCCACATTTATGTTTTCTTTAGGTTCAGTGTCAGGTGAACTCCAGTACCACTTTACAGTAAATAAAGTAAGCCATTCTTATTAAAGGCTCCTGCATTTTAAGTCATTTTCCTAACTCATTGTTTTATGACATGTTCCTAAGAATTGCAACATTACCTTAAAATTGCAACATTTCCTCTGTGATGGAAGAGAGACTCACAAGTTTTAGGAGGTTAAAAAAAAAAGGTGACAAAGGTCACATGTACCTTTTAACAAAAGGCTGAGAGATTCTAAAGGGACCTTACCAACAGTATAAAAGGGAAGAAAGAGTGGCTGACAGTGAAGTCTCTGACAGTCAAACTGCAGAAAGATGTTCTGACTGCAGAGCATAGAAAGCTCCAGAGCTGCAGGCTTACAGAGGTCTCACCCATGTTGAGATGGGTTTTCTGGTTATACAGCTGCTTTTGAGTTATCTCTGTTCCTTGTTTGGAGCTCCTCACCTATATTTTTCCTAGTAACCAGATCAGCAATAATCCATTGGTGCACTCTCTATTTTTGTCTTCCCTGGGCCTCTTTTCTCTTTTCTTAGATGAGTAGAGAAGACAGAGAGAGAGAGAGAGAGAGAGAGAGAGAGAGAGAGAGAGAGAGGAGAGAGAGAGAGAGAGCGCTTCTTGTGTCCTCCCCACCCCCTACCTTCCTCCCTCCCTCTCCTCTCCTCTCTCTCAACTCTCTCTGTCTCTCTCTCTGTCTTTTTCTCTCTTTCTCTTTCTCTCTGTGAGTGTGAGTGTGTGTGTGTGTGTGTGTGTGTGTGTGTGTGCGTGTGCGCGTCGCATGCTCGAGCTACATATTGTCAGGAAAAGTCTGTATGCAAGACTCAATGCCAGAATAGAGATACAACACGATGAAAGAGAGTTGGAGAGGAGTGATTGTATGATTCTGAATAACAAGGGGTGTAACTGAGGCTGATCATCCCGAGGAGGCACTGTAATACATGAACAAATTCTGATAGTGTTGACTAGCTGACTATTCCCTCAGTGCTATGGCCACATTTACATAGTTCTTCTTATGGGTAGTGAGACATGCTACTTACCCTGCAAGACTAGGATTAGGAGAGTCTATATAGGAATACCAGAATTACAGACTTTGTATGGGGTAGTGTGCCTGCTTGAGGAGGTAGGGGCCACAATTTGATGCCAAGATGCCCTGAAAATGGTTAAAGGTTTAGAGGAAATTGTACAACAGTTGAGATTAGCACACAAAAAATGAGATTGTTGAAAATGGCAACAGAAGTTGCCCAGGTACTGCTATGTGTTTCTAGAAATGTATCTGAGGCTGAGATGGTGCCAAAGCAGGAAATTGTTTGTATGAAAGAGTAATTACAACAAGAAAAGGAGATAAGGACAACACCTTACATGTTAGTCTCTGGTAAAGCAAATAAATTAGATAAACAGGAGAATGGATAGAGGTATTGACTTGCCATTTCTTACAGCTTGGAAGCTGAAACATACAGAGTACATGTTAGGTCTAAGAAAGGGCATTTGTTGCTTTACTCCTTCTTTAAAAGGGGAACAAGAATACCCTTGGGAGGGAATAGGGAGGCAAAGTTTAGAACAGAGGCTGAAGGACACCCATTCAGGGCATGCCCCACATGTGGCCCATACATATACAGCCACCCAATTAGATAAGATGGATGAAGCAAAGAAGTGCAGGCCGACAGGAGCCGGATGTAGCTGTCTCCTGAGAGACACAGCCAGAATATGGCAAATACATAGGCGAATGCCAGCAGCAAACCACTGAACTGAGAAGGGACCCCCGTTGAAGGAATCTTAGAAAGGACTGAAAGAGCTAAAGGGGCTTGAGACCCCATATGAACAACAATGTCAACCAAACAGGGCTTCCAAGGACTAAGCCACTACCCAAAGACTATACATGGACTGACCCTGGGCTCCAACTGCATAGGTAGCAATGAATAGCCTAGTAAGAGCACCAGCGGAAGGTCCTTGGTCCCACAAGACTGAACCCCCAGTGAACGTGATTGTTGGGGGAGGGGCAGTAATGTGGGGAGGATGAGGAGGAACACCCATATAGAAGGGAGGAGGAAATTAGGGGGATATTGGCGGAAACTGGGAAAGAATAACAATTGAAATGTAAATAAGAAATACCCAATTTATTAAAGATGAAAAAAAAAAAGAAAGAAAGAAAGAAAGAAAGAAAGAAAGAAAGAAAGAAAGGCCATTCGTAGGACCCAGAATTTGAAACACAGGGTAAGAATCAGAGTGAAAAGGCAGAACAGGTGGAAGTGATAGGAGATATCCCTCTAGTCTGACTGTTAATAATAATAATAATAGTAATAATAATAATAATAGTAATAATAATAACTGAAAGTGTGTGATTCAGCATACAGATAGGGACCTTACCAACACAAGGCATTATGAGAATCAAGGAATACTCAGCATTTGAACTGCTGGACATGGAGAGGGACTACTCTTAAAGAATTAATGCAAGAGCTGGTCATAACCTGACTTGTGAGGTTGTGAGACATGTAGTAAATAAGATTAGTCTGACATTTGTGGGAGCAGAAAAAAATAGGCAATAAACCTCTTTAAAACAAAGGCTGCATAGCCTGAAAGAATGTAAGGAAAATTAGTTCCTTCCTGATGGACTGGATTGTCAGAATCATTATAGACATTAGGGGCTAGAAGACTATAGAGGAGGGACCATAGAGGAGGGTAGTAAGGGAATTTTATATGAAGAAAGCAATATATTAAGCCCAGTTCACTAAACTTGGTAGTACTCTCTTCATCAGAGACATAGGGGACACTCTGACCAGACAAACTGGGGGAACAGAGAGATGCTTGGACTGTAAAGTTATCTAAAAGCTGCACAGGAAGCTTCACCTTGTCAGGCTTCTAGGAGTACTTCATCCATATAGAGGTGGGCTGTCTAATGACAGAGCTGCTTTGTGAATTATTTCCATTCCATATAAATAATTCCTCACTCACACTCTTTTTAGTAACCCCAATAAAAAAGCTCATTGCCTGTGTTGGGCTAGAGAATCCCAGGAATTCCTATCTCCTTCAGGGTCAGCAATAGTTCCTCCTATTTTTCCAAAAGAATCCCAAAGCTCCATCCATTGTTTGGCTGTGGATGTCTGTATTTCTCTGAATCAGCTGCTGGGTGGAGCCTTTCAGAGAACAGCTATGCTCCTGTCTGCAAGCATAGCAGAGTATTATAGTGTTAGGAATTGGTGCTTGCCCATGGGATGGGTCTCAAGTTGGGCCAGTTATTGGTTGGCCATTCCCCCATCTCTACTCTCTCCACCATGCCTGCATTACTTGTAGACAGCATAAATTTTGGGTTGAAAGTTTTGTGTGTGGGTTAGTGTCTCTATTGCTCCACTGCCTGGCTACATAAGAGGTGGCCTCTTCAGGTTCTCTATCCCCAATGTAGTGAGTCACAGCTAAGGTCATACCCATTGATTCTTGGACACCTCCCTTATTGCAAGTCTCTGTTTAGTCCTGGAGATGCCCCTGTCTCCTCATCCCTGTCACTTGCAGATTTTCATTCATTTTCCTGACCATATATTCTTACACGAAACACACTTAGCGTATGGTAATTCTCAGCAGACTGACATAGGGTTGGAATAACATATTGAAGTAAAGTAACGGCAAAATAATTTCCAAAAGAACCACAAATACCTACAGAGGTAAGCCCATATAACTGCTCAATATGCTTTTGAAATGTAATCTTGTGAAATAAAGACAAAAGTCTAAAAAAGTTGTATGGGAGACTGAGATCTTGGAGGAGTATAGAGGAATAACAAAAAGGGCAATTAAGCTTCTCAAAGAAGTTGTATGTACAAGACAGCATTTAACTAGGTTGCTGAGGCATAGTAGATGGTAATGTCAGGAACCAGAGTTTACAATCATTAGGGCTATTGAGGACTATTAGGGCTATTAATTCACCTTTCAACTTAGAATACAAATGGGTTGAGTACACTACAATATAAATAGATAGCATTCTAAATTGGTATTATTATCTGTGGTCTAGCCTAGAGTATTAGTATCTGCAGCATGAGATAGTGGGATCTGGAGGTCTCCATTTGTGAGAAGTACTTGTTTAAAAAGGATGAGTTTTGTTGTGTGCAGTTTCCTTGCAGGACAACCCTGAATGGGTAGTGTGCAGTTCTATGAGGCTAACCTGAACCACTATTCAAATCTGTTCTAGCTGTGAAGTCTCTGCTATCCAAACAAAGGACATGCAAATTAAGACCATTTGTTGTCACAAGGTGTAAGCTATGTGGTGTCAGGTTGAAGCATTCTGGAGTTGGTGGTTTGGAATTCCTGAATGGAGTCAGAAAATTCCCTAAAGCTACTCAGTTCCATTTGTTGTTGTTATTGTTGCTGTTGTTTGGTTTGGGGCTTTTTGTTTTGTTTTGTTTTGTGTTTTTTGTGGGTTTTTTTTGGGGGGGGGTTCTTATTAATGGTATTTCCTCCACAGCAGGAAAACATCAAACTCTGGAATGATAGCAAGAAAGTTGAAGGAATGAGGGGAAAGAGTGCCTGCCTCACTTGTTGCTTTCTTGCTAGGCCTACTTCATGACTCCCTAGTTAAAGTAGACCTATGCACTTTGTCTTGTAGCTACAGTGGATAATTACGCATTATTTCATTTTGATTGGTATTATTTTTTCTTAGTTTGTTATATTGAGAACTGGTTTTTGATTGTGTATTTACAAATAATACATGAATATTGTAACGAGGGATGTGTTATTAAGGTAATGTGATAAGCATAGCTAAAAGTAGAAAGTACAGACAAGTCCAACTGGAGCAGAAGATGGATCTGATCTAACAGTAATAGGAAGATAAACTAGTACTTGATTTTGCTAATGTAATCAAATCTTGACAGAAGTTGCCTCTTTCAACCTTCCCAGTCACTCTTCTAGATGGACATTATTATCTCTGATTTGTAGGTCTTCAAATCAAGACTAGCACAATTAAATGTGGTAACTCTTTAAGTCATTAACAGCCATATTATATATGGTAGGTACTGGTCTCACTGGTCTACATACATCCAAATACTTGCAAGAATCTTTTGCTACCTAAACATATGCTCTCACTGGATAAGACCAACTTAAAACAAAACTAAAAAAATAATTTTAAAGTTTCATAGTAATGGTTTGAAGGTAAGTAAAAGAAGATAACATAATTGAGAGTTACAAATGCTGATGTGCCTCTCTAAATATACCACCATCTTTTCAATAATACTCTGATATTGTGTTACTCAGGGATCAAAGAAATTGCATATATCATAGAAGGATATGTAGTGGTAATGTGGGATATTATAAAAGATCAGTATTGGTTAAAAAGAATTGTTGTTATCCTTCTAGTCTTTGCCCAACATGTACATAACAACAACAAGGTAGGCCTGGCTTGCTATAAAGGAAACTCTTAGGCCTCGCTTTTTTTCTCTTTCTTGCTTTCTTCTCTCTCTGACCCCTTTCTCACTTAAACCCCTTCCGCTGCCCCCTCTATTTCCACATATTCTTGCCAGCATCCTATCTTTCTTTCTCTCTCCCTCTCTCTCTCTCTCTCCCTCTCCCTCTCCCTGTGTCTCTGCATCCCTCTCTATCTCTCTCTCCATCTCTCTGTCTCTGTCTGTCTCTCTGTCTCTGTCTCTCTCTGTCTCTCTCTCTCTGTCTCTCTCTCTGTCTCTCTCTCTCTCTCTCTCTGTTCTTCTCTATCCCCATCCTTTCTTTGTCCTATGCCCCACTTACCTACCCTTCACATGCCCCCAAATAAATTCTATTGTATATTAGACCTATTATATGGCCAGAAACTCAGGGGGAGGGATGCCTAAGCATGGGCCTGATTAGGTACCCCCTCCCACCACACTTTACCATGCTCTACAAAACATATTTTTAGCTGTATAAAACACATCAAGAATGACCAAGCAAATAGGTTTTGGATGGTAAATGAACAGAAGTAGTTGTTGCAAGCATAAACAATATAATATTCTACAAATCATTAAGTAGAAAGAGCATGAAAGTGATTGTGTGCTAATATTCCTTATATTAGCAAAAATTGCATGTATTATCTTATTTTTCTTTTTATTATATTTTTTATTTACATTTTAAATGCTATCCCTTTTCCCCATATCTCATCCATAAATTCCCTGTCCTACATCCTCTTCCCCTTCTTCTATGAGGGTTTTCCCCTTCCCAAACTACCCAACCCTTCCTGACTCCCTGCCGTGACAATCCTCTACATTGGAAAGAGAGTTCAGCCTTGGCAGGAGCAAGGACTTCTCCTCCCATTGGTATCCAACAAGGCCATCTTCTGCTACATATGCAGCTGGAGTCATGGGTGTGTCCATGTGTACTCTTTGGGTAATGGTTTAGTCCCTGGGAGCTCTGGTTGGTTGGTATTGTTTTTCTTATGGGGTTGCAAGCTCTTTCAGCTCCTTGAATCCATTCTCTAAATCCTCCAATGGGGACCCACTTCTCCATTCAATGGTTTGCCGTTAGCATTTGTCGTATTCTTTTCAGAGCCCCTAGTAGACAGTTATATTAGGGTCCTGTCAGCATGCACTCTTGGCAGAGCAATATTGTCTAGGGTTGGGTGGCTCTATGTTTATGGACTCTGATCCCCAAGTACAGGCAGGCTCTGAATTGCCATTCCTTCAGTCTCTGCTCAAAACTTTGTCTCCATACCCCCTTGTATGAATATTTTTGTTCCCCTATTTAAGAAGGACTGTAGGATCCACACTTTGGTTTTTATTCTTCCTGAGCTTCAAGTGGTCTGTGGATTGTATCTTGGGTAATTAGAACTTTTGGGCTAATATCCACTTATCAGTGACTGCATACCATGTGTGTATTTTTATGATTGGGGTACCTCATTCAGGATGATATTTTCTAGTTCCATCCACATTTCATGAATTTCTTGAAAACATTGTTTTTTATAAGTGTGTAGTACTCCATTGAGTAGATGTAAACATTTTCTGTATCCATTCCTCTGTTGAAGGACATCTGTGTTCTTACCAGCTTCTGGCTACTACAAATAAGGCTGTTAAGAACATAGTGGAGCATGTGTCCTTGTTATATGTTGGAGCATCTTTTGGGTATATGTCCAGGAGTGGTATAGATGGGTCCTCAGGTAGTACTATGTCCAATTTTCTGAGAAACCTCCAGACTTGTTTCCAGAGTGGTTGTACAAGCTTGCACTCCCACCAAAAATGGAGCAGTATTCTTCTTTTTCCACATCTTTGCCAACATCTGTTGTCACATTGAGATTTTAATCTTAGCCATTCTGTCTGGTGTGAGATAGAATCTCAGGGTTGTTTTCATTTGCATTTCCCTGATGATTAAGGATGTTGAACATTTCTTTAGGTTCTTCTCAGCCATTCAATATTCCTCAGCTGAGAATTCTTTGTTTAGCTCTGTTCCTCATTTTTAATAGGGTTATTTGACTCTCTAGAGTCTAACTTCTTGAACTTATTGAATATTAGCTCTCTATCAGATGAAAGATTGGTAAAGATCTTTTCCCAATCTGTTGGTTGTCATTTTGTCAGAATGACTGTGTCCTTTGACTTACAGAAGCTTTGCAATTTTATGAAGTCCCATTTGTCAATTCTTGATCTTAGAGCATAAGCCGTTGGTATTCTGTTCAGGAAATTTTACCCAGGGCCAATGTGTTTGAGGATTTTCACTACTTTGTCTTCTGTTAGTTTTAGTGTATCTGGTTTTATGTGGAGATCATTAACTGACCTGGACTTGAACTTTGTATAGGCTGATAAGAATGGATTGATTTACATTCGTCTACATGCTGACCTCTAGTTGAAACAGCACCATTTGTTGAAAATGCTGTTTTTTCCACTGGATGGTTTTAGATCATTTGTCACAGATCAAGTAAACATAGGTGTGTGGGTCCATTTCTGGGTCTCCAATTCTATTCCATTGATCTACCCACCTGTGCCTGTACCAATTCCACACAGTTTTTATCCCTATTACTCTATAATATAGCTTGAGGTCAGGGACGGTGATTCCCTGAAAAGTTCTTTTATTGTTGAGGATAGTTTTTGCTATCCTGGGTTTTCTGTTATTCCAAATGAGATTGCAAATTGCTTTATCTAACTCTATGAAGAATTGAGTTGGAATTTTGATGGGGATTGCATTGAATCTGTAGATTGCTTTTGGCAAAATGACCATTTTTACTATATTAATCCCACCAATCCATGAGCATGTGAGGTATTTCCATCTTCTGAGATCTTCATCAATTTCTTTCTTCAGAGACTTGAAGTTCTTGTCATACAGATTTTTCATTTGCTTTGTTAGAGTCACACTGAGGTATTTTATGTTATTTTTGACTTTTATGAATGGTGTCATTTCCCTAATTCCATTCTCAGCCTGTTTATTCTTTGAGTATAGGAAGTCTACTGATTTGTTTGAGTTAATTTTATGTCCAGCTACCCGTTGAAGTTGTTTATCCACCCTTGTATTTCTCTAGTGGAACTTTTGGGGTCATATAAGTCTACTATCATATCATCTGCAAATAGTTATATTTTGACTTCTTCCTTTCCAATTTGTATCCCTTTAATCTCCTTTTGTTGTATGATTGCTCTGGTTAAGCCCTTGAGTACTATATCGAATAGATAGGGAGAGAGTGGGTAGTCTTGTCTATTCCCTGATTTTAGTAGGATTGCTTCAAGTTCCCCTCCATTTAGTTCGATGTTGGCTACTGGTTTGTTATGCATATTGCTTTTACTAAGTTTAGGTATGGGCCTTGAATTCCTGATCATTACAAGACCTTTAACATTAAGGGGTTTTGAATTTTGTCAAATGCTTTCTCAGCATCTAATGAGACGATCATGTCTTTTTTTCTTTGATTTCGTTTAGATAGTGGATTATGTTGATTGATTTCCTTGCTAACAGGAGCCCGATATAGCTGTTTCCTGAGAGGCTCTGACAGAACATGATAAATACAGAAGCAGACTCTCACAGCCAACCATTGAACTGTGAAATGGGTTCCCATTGGAGAAGTTAGAGAAAGAATTAAAGAAGTGGAAGTGGTTTGCAATCCCATAACAACAATTCCCACCAACCAGAGCTCTGAGGGACTAAACCACTATCCAAAGAGTACACATGGATAGACCTATGTTCCAGCTGCATAGGTAGCAGAGGATGACCTTGTTGGGCACCCATGGAAGGAGAAGCCTTTGGTCCTGCCAAGGCTCCACCCCACAGTGTAGGGGACTATCAGGGTGGGGAGGTGGGAAGCAGTGGGTAGATGAGTAGCAGGATGAGATAAGGGGTTTATGAACAGTAAACTGGGAAAGGGGAGAATATTTGAAATATAAACAAAAAATATCCAATAAAAAGTAAAATAAAAACAAAATATAGTAAAATAAAATATAAGAGAAAGAATTGTGTCAGTCTCATAATAGACTAGCCAGCGTTTAAGAACAAATAAGGTAAACATACAGTCTTTGAGAGTGGCCAGTTCACTCCAATCCCTGTCTATAAATGGAAAACCCATGTGTCAGGTTTACTATTGTAGTAATCATGACCAATGCAACTTGGGGTGGATAGGGTTTATTTGTTTACATTTCCACATTGCAATCTATCATTGAAGGAATTCATGACAGGAACTCAAGCAGGGCAGGAAGCTAGAGGCAGGAGCTAATGCAGAGGACATAGAGCGGTGCTACTTGCTTTTCAAGCTTGCTTATAGAACTCACAATCACCAGTCTAGCAATAACACCACCCAGAATAGGCTGGGCCTTCCTACATCATTCACTATTTAAGAAAATGCACTACAGGCTTGCCTGCAGACCCATCTTATGGAGGCATTCTCTTAATTGAGGTTCTCTCCTCTCAGTTTAGCTTCTGTCAAGTTATCATAAAACTAGCAACATTCCTCCATCATTGGTGGGATTGCAAACTGGTACAAAAACCCTGGAAATCAATCTGGCAGTTCCTCAAAAAATTGATAATAGTTCTACCTGAAGACCCATCTATACCATTCCTGGGTACATATGCAAAAAGTTGCTCCATCATATTCCAAACATGCCCCACTATGTTCATAGCAGCCTTATTTGTAATAGCCAGAAAATAGATTCAACCCAGATGTTCTTCAACAAAAGAATGTGTCAGAGCCTCCTAGGTTTGACCCCTGCTGAGCTTGACTGGTGCAGTGGAACCCGACACCCTCTGGGCCACACCTGGTGGTGGTCAATTGTTCCAGCCTTTTGTTTTCTCGGCCTTTGTCCTGAGATTTAGGCTGGTCTTCAGTTCTCCTAATTAATTCAGGTCATGTAGTCAGTCTTTTGTTACCGAAGTCAGGAGCCAAGGTTTCCCACTGTGCTCCCCAGATATTTTCTACCTGGGGAACTTGGGTATATAAGTGATGAATAAAGCTACAGAGTCTCCTTCCTCTTCTGGGTTGCCACAATAACCTGTGTGTGTGTGTGTGTGTGTGTGTGTGTGTGTGTGTGTGTGTGTGTGTGTGTGTGTGTGTTTTCTTTAATCCCAAGAGGCTTTCGATTCTCGGTATGCCGTGTTAAAAGCGGGCATGGGGCAATGCGACAGAATGGATACAGAAAATGTAGTTCATTTAAACAATGGAATAGTATTTAAGTATTAAAAACAAGAACATCATGAATTTCACAGGCAAATGGATAGAACTAGAAATTGTCACCCTGAATGAGGTAGCACAGACACAAAAGGACATCCAGGTATATACTCATTGATAAGAGGATATTAGAAATAAAGTACAAAATACCCATAATACACCCCACAGACCCAAAGAAGTTAAACAAGAAGGAAGGCCCAAGGGAGGATACTTGAATCCCACATAGAATGGGGAACCAAAAAATCATGGGAGGCAGAGGGAAGGATAGACCTAGGTGGGAGAGGGGAAGGGGAATTGGAGCAGGATCAGATATGGAGGGGGTGTGATGATTATTCCTAGTTGTCAACCTGAACTACAATCCAGAACTTGAAGGAACACCTGTGTTAAGATCTTGAGGCTGGAAGACACAGGCTTCTGACCCAAATCTTGACTTGGAGATCTTGAGGCAAAGTGGCTATGAAAAGATTAGGCCCAGGTAAGGTAGTACATTCCTTTAATCCCAGAACACTGAGGCAAGCAGATCTCTGAGTTCAAGGTCAGCCTGGAACAAAGCAAGTTCTAGATCCATATGTGATGTTACACACCTACTCCAACAAGGCCATACCTACTAATACTGCCACTCTCTGAACCAAGCATATAAAAATGGTTACAGAGAGAGAGATAGGAGAGAAGCCAAGTGGTCCAGGAGAATGAATGAAAATATGCAGCTGCTAGGGGTGGGAGGACCTCTAGAAAGTGCCAGAGACCTGGGATGTAAGAGGTGCCCAAGACTCAATGTGGGTGACCTTAACCAAAATGCTCAATAGTATGGAGATGTAACCTCAAGAGCCCAGCTCCAGTAGTTATACAGGGCTCCCAGTAAAGGGATGAGGATACCAATCCACCTTCAAATTTTTGACCTAGAATTGTTGCTGTCTAAAAGAAATGCAGAGAGAAAATGGAGCAGAGACTTAAGAAATTGTGGACCAGTAACTGGCCCAACTTAGTTAGAATCCATTTCACAGGGAAGAACTAAACCTGTGAAAGTGCCAGAGATGGGGTTTGCAATCTCCCATTGAAGTGGCATGACCCAAACATGTTAGAATTAAACTCCTCTTGCTTTTACATCAATCACTACCCCTGTGAGTCTCATTTGAGAGGTTCTAGAAGAGGTTCAATTTGGATGTCACAGATGTACACTATTACTGATGATATGCTGTACTTGCAGACAGGAGCCTAGCATGGCTGTCCCTCCAGAGACTCTACCAGCATCTGACTGAGACAGATACAGATACTTACAACCAGCTAACCACTGGACTGAAGTCATGTACCTGAAAGAAGAGTTAGGGGAAGGATTGAAGCAGCTGAAACAGATGACAACCTCATAGGAAAACCAATAGTATCAACTAACCTGGACCCATGGTAGTTCCCAGAGACTAAGCCACCAACCAAAGAGCATACACTGGCTGGTCAGAGGCCTTTGGCACATATGTAATAGAGGACTGAATGCCTTGTCTGGCCTCAATGCAAGAAGATATGTGTAATCCTTAGACTTGATGCTCCAGAAATGGGGAACAGCCAAGGAGGGTACCCTCTCAGAAGCAAAGGGGAGGGGGAATTGGGTCAGGAACTCTTGAACTGGGGGGACAGAGAGAAGGATGATGTAAATAAATAAAATATTTTTTAAAAACTAGCCATCAGGGGTTGGGGATTTAGCTCAGGGGGAGAGCGCTTGCCAAGGAAGGGCAAGGCCCTGGGTTCGGTCCCCAGCTCCGAAAAAAAAAAGAACCAAAAAAAAAAAAAAAAAACTAGCCATCACACAATGTAACCAAAAATGTCAGGTTTGAATGCTAAATTCACCAGGTAGGAAGATATTCTTCATGAATACATTCTTTTTGTTTTTCATTTACATGGTAGATTCTATATACACCGACACTTCAATGACTTTTTTGGAAGGATTTGGAATTAAATCTGGAAAGTATAATATGCTAAAAGTCTAGCTAGATGTTAATAACTGAGGAGGCGACATGACAGAAAGAACTATTGAATGTGGGGGACGAGGAGCATTTCTAGAAGAGTTCATGGGGGCAAACCCTCTGCCACATATTCTATTACAACTAAAGATGGGGAAAAATGGGTGACATGAGTCTCTTGGAGAGGTTTAAGAAAAACCTCAGGTCTGTATCCAGACACTATTTCCTTCATAGCAATTCCCCCAAACCAGAGTGATCTCCAGCCCAGTGCCTGCTCCCACCAGGCAGCAAGGTGCTTTGTGATGTCAAAGCAGCTCCTCCGCCACTATTAGCTGAGAAGGGTCTTGCTGACCAATCAGGACTCAGGGGTGTGGCCTCCCATTGTTCTGGGTAGATTCATAAGACTGTGCCTCTGAGAGCTCTGGACCAGAACACCCTAGTCTTCAACATGGTAAAAGCAAACAACAACAACAAAAAAAGTCAGAGGATACTACACCAGATGTTGAGCCATCAACTTCATGTGCAAAATCCAAGAAAGCTAAGACTTGCCATCAACCCCAAACCAGAACTGGAGACAAGACTCGTTGGTCCAGTTCCCAGTGTAGTGGGAAGGTCAGAAGCCCCAAGCTAAGTGTAATCCTTTCTCTGGCGATTTCTCCTCAATCAGAACTCCTAACCCTTTCTTGGCCTGGCATTTACCCCTTCTCAGCCTTCTCCTACAGTCACCTTCACTATTCCAGTTTTTCGAAGACTCACATGCCCTTTACACTGTTGAACTTCGTTGCAAAAGACTAAAGAAGGACAAGAAAACACTGCCAAGAATCCCAGAAAATAACGCTTCAGAGAAAACTGCACCACCTACAAAGAAGACTAAACAAGCCAAAGGTGAAGCACTATTCGGTCACTACCACCATCTAATGGATGAGATGACAACTAGCACTGAAACGGGACCAGAGCAGAGCAGTGCAGACAGCTCCACTGTGACAACTAGTGATGAGGAAAGCCAATAGACTCAGCAAGCCACCAAAGACCTGGAAATCTGTTCAAATTCTGGCAGCTGAGAGATGTCAAACTGTATAGATGCACTAGTTACTACATGGTGCTTTGACACTGGTGAAAATAAAATCAATCTGATGTGAAAACTATGTATCCCTGAGAATCTGTCATGGAGTATGGAAGGAAGGAATGGGAGGGAAAAAGGGACTGGGGAAGAAGGAGAAAGTGAGACAGTAAAAGGAAACATGGGTATACAAGAAGCAGGAAGTATTGGGTTCTAGAGGGCTGGGAGCCAGACAAGAAAATCCAATGTCTAGCAGACAATGGAAGATTAAGATCAAGCTAGCATGGAGTACTGAAGACAGTCTTTCTCCGGATACTTTATCTCACAGGCCAAGGATGAAAAGGGTTGGACATTTCTTGGATGGGGAGGTTGCCCTCATGTGAATATGCAGGTGCATGCCCATGTCCAATCTTAATAGGTCAGAGCTAATTCAGCAAGGCAATCTCTAGGATTTGCCTGCCCCTAGTCCACAATGCTAGGGTTACTGGCATGCTGCTTGTGGTGCTGGGGATATAAATTCAGATCCTTATATATGTATAACAGAGGATCTTAACCAACAAGCCATTTTCTCAGCCCTCAGTGTTGAGTGTTTCTATGTGTGTTCTGATAGGAACACTGCTTCAGTATATGGACTGTAGAACCTACAGAATGAAAGATATGAGGTCATCAGTATCATCCCAAAAAATAGTAGGTCACATTTAAAACACATACATCCTAGTGGTGTTTCTTTTACGCCATCCTATATTAAGTAATTTAAAGACCTTTGGAACGGCCAAACACCCTAATAAATCACACCAGTAGCGGCTGCATATATACCTAGTCTATCAAGCATGAAAACCTAGGTTTGAACCACACCACTGCATAAATGGGTTGCATGTCTAGAACCCCAGAAATACACATGGAAAGTAGAAACAGCAGGACCAAGGTAAGCTCCAGGCCAACCTGGACACATGAAAGCATGTCTAAATAAATAAAATACTCAATAGTACAGCCAAGGAAAATAATAGTGTTTAGAAACAACAAAGAAATGTGACACTGATAACCCAAAGTCTTTAAAACTTTGGACTTCGGAGGCAGTTAGGATATGGATTGGTCCACCTCCAATGCTTTCAATACAACAAGGAGCATTATCTGCACTCTATAGGGAAATATAAAATACTAAACCTACCCTTTCAAATCTTTACCCTTTATTTTTTATTATTTTCATCACTGAGAGTAGTGTCAACTTAGAAAAAGAAAACAACGAAATGTGCATGCTTATAAAATGTGTAGTGTTTGATGCACTTTGTCACATGTAGACAATACCTAAACATTAGGTAACATTACCTAAAGAATAAGAGGAGCATCTTCTTTGAAAAGATGAGGAATGGATACAGAAATGTGGTACATCTACACAATGGAATACTACTCAGCTATCAAAAACAATGACTTTTATGAAATTCATAGGCAAATGGATGGAACTGGAAAATATCATCCTGAGTGAGGTAAATACAATCACAGAAAAACACACATGGTATGCACTCATGATAAGTGGTTATTAGCTAAATGTTTGAATTACCCCTAGATGCACAGAATACATGAAACTCAAGAAGGATGACCAAAATGCGAATGCTTCACTCCTTCTTTAAAGGGGGAACAAGAATACCCTTGGCAGGGAATAGGGAGGCAAAGATTAAAACAGAGGCAGAAGGAACACCCATTCAGAGCCTGCCCCACATGTGGCCCATACATATACAGCCACCAAACTAGATAAGATGGATAAAGCAAAGAACAGGAACCAGATGTAGATCTCTCCTGAGAGACACAGCCAGAATACAGCAAATACAGAGGCGAATGCCAGCAGCAAACCACTGAACTGAGAATGGGACCCCCGTTGAAGGAATCAGAGAAAGGACTGGAAGAGCTTGAAGGGGCTCGAGACCCCATATGAGCAACAATGCCAACCAACCAGAGCTTCCAGGGACTAAGCCACTACCCAAAGACTATACATGGACTGAGCCTGGGCTCCAACCTCATAGGTAGCAATGAATAGCCTAGTAAGATCACCAGTGGAAGGGGGGAAGCCCTTGGCCCTGCAAGACTGAACCCCGGCGACCGATGATTGTTGGTGGAGGTGGTAATGGGGAAGGATGGGGGGAAGCCCATATAGCAGGGAGGGGGGGAGGGGTTAGGGATGCTGGCCCAGAAACCGAAGGGGAATAAATAAATTGAAATGTAAATAAGAAATACTCAAGTTAATAAAGATAAAAAAGAGTTTAATTTTAGCAAATTACTTAAATAAAACATGGAACTTCTCAAATATTTATGCATTTTTTCCACACTATTACTGATTTAGGATAAAGTATAAATCAGTTGCCTATAAAGTTACAAACTGAGAGCATGCAAAGAAACTAAATGTGCTCACTTTTTAAGGAAAAAAAAAAAAACTCCATCAGAGTCCCTCTTGCTGTCCATTGCAAGCACAGTCACTTCCCTTCTCCACTCCTGGAATTTAGGAAACTCTCTTGCTACGGTAATTGTGTTATTCCAAAAATGTTGCCCAAATGCAACACTTGATTTGTAACCTAACATCAGACTTTTCAGTCAGTACAAGCCCTCTGAGACTCACTTAATCTGTATATAATAGTTATGGGGAAAGGGTATGTATTTTGTTTTTGAGTAGTAGTACAAGGTATTGATATATCACAGTTTAATCCCTTTTTTATTTGTTAAGACGGAGTCATGTTATTTAGCCCAGGACAGCCATAACTTACAATCCTCCTGCCTCAGCCGCCAAGATTGGAAGTATAAGCACATATGGGCACACCCAACCCCATAATCCATTTAAAGACCCTGCAACCAGAGCTGATCCTGGGAAACAGTTCTCTGTACACAGATACTGTGGAGAGAGAGCTGGATTTTCAGAAGTGTGGACAATCCTGCGGGCACAGGTGAGACCACTACTTTTGTTCACATTCCTGACCCAAGAGGAACCCACCTGGAGGCCTCTGGACTCAGGAAGCAAGGAGCAGTCTGGGAGAGGATACTATCAGTTTCTGGCTGCTCCCAGAGTTGACCCTATGCCACAGCTCTTTATAACCAGATCCAGCTGGGAGAAAGCTCCTCTCCAGGAGTGCTGACACACACAGGCTTACAGGAGAGTCAAGCCACTGTCAGAGACAGCAAGACCTGCCAATACCAGAGATAAGCACATGGCCAGAGGCAAGGGAAAGAACCTAAACAACAGAAACCAAAGGCCATTTTGTATCATCAGAACCAATTTCCCCCACCAGAGCAAGCCCTTGGTACCCCAACACACCAGTAAAACAAGATTTTGATTTAAAATCAAAACTAATGATGATGATAGAGGCCTTTAAGGAGGACATAAATAACTCCCTTAAAGAAATACCACACAAGACAGGTAAACAAGTAAAAGCCCATAAAAAGCAAACATACAGACACACACAAAATCACTTAAAGAATTAAAGGAAAACACAACCAAACAGGTGAAGAAATTTTAAGGAGGACATAAATAACTCCCTTAAAGAAATACCACACAAGACAGGTAAACAAGTAAAAGCCCATAAAAAGCAAACATACAGACACACACAAAATCCCTTAAAGAATTAAAGGAAAACACAACCAAACAGGTGAAGAAATTGAACAAAACCATCAAGGATCTAAAAATGGAAATAGAAGCAATGAAGAAATCACAAAGGTAGACAACACTGGAGATAGAAAACCTAGGAAACAAATCAGAGTCATAGAGACAAGCATTATCAACAGAATACAAGAATAGAAAAAAGAGATAGAAAAAGAATCTTGGGCAGAAGATATCAGAGAAAATTTTGACATAACTGTCAAAGAAAATGCAAAATGCACAAATCTCCTAACCCAAAACATCCAGGAAATCCATGACAAAATGAGAAGATCAAACCTAAGAATAATAGGTATAAAGAGAGTGAAGATTTCCAACTTAAAGGGCCACTAAATATCTTCATCAAATTTGTAGAAGAAAACTTCCCTAACATAAAGAAAGAGATGCCCATAAATATACAAGAAGCCTCTAGAATTCCAAATAGATAGGACCAGAAAATAAATTCCTCCTGTCACATAATAATCAAAACACCTAATGCACCATACAAAGAAAGAATATTAAAAGCAGTAAGGGGAAAGGGTCAAGTAATATATGAAGGCCTATCAGAATTATGCCTGACTACTCAGGAGAGACTAAGAAAGCCAGAGAATCCTAGGGAGATGTCATACAGACAATAAGAGAACACAAATGCCAGCCCATGCTACTATATTCAGCAAAACTCTCAATTAACATAGATGGAGAAACCAAGATATTCCATGGCAAAAACCAAATGTACACAATATCTTTCTACAAATCCAGAACTACAAAGGATAATAAATGGAAAACTCCAACAAAAGAGGGAAAATACACACTAGAAAAAGCAAAAAAGTAATCTAATTGCACCTAACCCAAAAGAAGATAACCACTAAAACATAATTCCTCCTCTAACAACAAAAATAACAGGAAACAACAATCATTGATCCCTAATGTCTCTCAACATCGATGGACTCAATTCCACAAATAAAAGACATAGATTAACAGACTAGATACCTAAGAGGAATCAGCATTTTGCTGCATACAGGAAACAAACCTCAAACCTCAGTGACAAAGACAGATACTACTTAAGGGTAAAAGACCAGAAAATAATTTTCCAAGCAAATGGTCCCAAAAAACAAGCTGGAATAGCTATTCCAATATTGAATAAATTCGACTCTCAACCAAATGTTATCAAAAAAGATAAGGAAGGACACTTCATATTCATCAAAAGAAAAATCCACCAAGATGAAATCTCAATTCTGAATATATGTGCTGCAAATGTAAGAGCACCTACATTCATAAAAGAAATCTTACTAAAGCTCAAAGCACATATTGCACCTCAAACAATGATAGTAGGAGACTTCAACATTCCCATTCTCATGAATGGATAGAACATGGAAACAGAAACTAAACAGAAACACAGAGAAACTAACAGAAGTCATGAACCAAATGGATTTCACGGGTATCTATAGAACATTTTATCCTAAAACAAAAGAATGTATCTTCTTATCAGCATCTCATAGTAGCTTCTCCAAAATTGACCATACAATCAGTCACACAACTGGCCTCAGCAGATACAAGAAGATTGATATAATCCCATGCATCCTGTCATATCAACTCAGACTAAGGCTGGTCTTTAATAACAACAATAATGACAGAAAGCCCATATACATGAAAACTGAACAATCTTCTATGCAATAATAACTTCGTCAAGAAGAAATAAAGAAAGAAATAAAAGACATTTTAGAATTTAATGAAAATGAAGGCACAACATACCCCAACTTATAAAACATACTGAAAGAAGTGCTAAGAGTAAAACCCATAGCTCTCACTGCCTCTAAAAAGAAATCGGAGAGAGTGTACACTAGCAGCTTGACAGCACACCTATAGCTCTAAAACAAAAGGGAACAAATACACCCAAAATGAGTAAATGGCAGGAAATAATGTAACACAGGGCTGAAATCAACCAAGTGGAAACAAAAAGAACTATACAAAGAATCAACAAAACCAGGAGCTTATTCTTTGAGAAAATCTAGAAGGTAGATAAGCCAGATTAGTCAGAGGACACAGAAAGAGTATCCAAATTGACAAATTCAGAAATGAAAAGGGAGACATAGGCACAGAAACTGAGTAAATTCAAAACATCATGAGATACTACTACAAAAGCCTATATTCAACAAAACTGGAAAGTCTGGATGAAATCGACAATTTTCTAGACAAATACCAGGTACAAAAATTAAATCAGGATTAGATAAACCATCTAAACAGTCCCATAACTCCTAAAGAAATAGAAGAGAAGCAGTCATTAAAAGCCTTCCAACCAAAATAACCCAGGGTCAGATGGATTTAATGCAGAATTCTATCAGACATTCATAGAAGACCTAATACCAAACATGTCCAATATATTCCACAAAATAGAAACAGAAGGAACACTGCCCAATTCTTTCTATGAAGGCAAAATTATGCTTATACCTAAACTACACAAAGACCCAACAAAGAAAGATAACTTCAGACCAATTTCCCTTATGAATATCAATGCAGAATTACTCAATAAAATTCTCGAAAACTGATTCAAAGAACACATCAAAACCATTATCCATCATGATCAAATAGGCTTCATACCAGGGATGCAAGGATAGTTCAATATATGGAAAACCATCAATGTAATCCATTATGTAAACAAACTCAAGGAAAAAAACCACAGAGAAAGCATTTGACAAAATCTGACACCCCGTCATGTTAAAAATATTGGGGAGATCAGTAACTCAATGCCCATACCTAAATGTTGCAAAAGCAACATACAGCAAAACAGTAGCCAACATCAAACTAAATTGAAAGAAACTTGAAGCAAGCCCACCAAAATCAGGGACTAGACAATGCTGCCTACTCTCTCCCTATTTATTCAATATAGTTCTCGATGTCCTAGCCAGAGTAATCAGAAAACAAAAGGTCAAAGGCATACAAATTGGAAAGGAAGAAGTCAAAATATTACTATTTGCAGATGATATGATAGTATACTTAAGTGACCCCAAAAGTGCCACCAGAGAAATACTAAGCCTGATAAACAACTTCAGCAAAGTGGCTGTGTATAAAATTAACTCAAATAAATCAGTAGCCTTCCTCTACACAAAAGAGAAACAAGCCGAGAAAGAAATTAGGGAAACGACACCCTTCATAATAGACCCAAATAATATAAAGTACCTTGGTGTGACATTAACCAAGCAAGTAAAAGATCTGTACAATAAGAACTTCAAGACACTGAAGAAATAAATTGAAGAAGACCTCAGAAGGTGGAAAGATCTCCCATGCTCATGTTTTGGCAGGATTAATATAGTAAAAATGGCCATTTTACCAAAAGTAATCTATAGATTCAATGCAATCTCCATCAAAATTCCAATCCAATTCTTCATAGAGATAGAAAGAACAATTTTCAAATTCATTTGGAATAACAAAAAACCCAGGATAGCAACAACTATCCACAACAATAAAAGAACTTCTGGGGGAATCACCATCCCTGACCTCAGAGCAATAGTGATAAAAAAAAATTAAAAAAAAAAAAAACAACCAAGAAACAAACTGTATGGTATTGGTACAAAGACAGGTGGGTAGATCAATGGAATAGAATTGAAGATCCAGAAAACACCTATGGTCACTTGATCTGTGACAAATGATCTAAAACTATCCAGTGGAGAAAAGATCGCATTTTCAACAAATGGTGCTGTTTCAACTGGAGTCAGCTTGTAGAAAGCCAATCGATCCATTCTTATAGCCCTGTATAAAGCTCAAGTCCAAGTGTATCAAGGACCTCCACATAAAACCAGATTTTCTCAAACTAATAGAAGAAAAAGTGGGGAAGAATCTCAAACACATGGGCCCTGGGGAAAAATTCTTGAACAGAACACCAGTGGCTTATGCTCTAAGATCAAGAATTGGCAAATGTGACCTCATAAAATTGCAAAGCTTCTGTAAGTCAAAGGACTCTGTCATTATGGCAAAATGACAACCAGTAGATTGGGAAAACACTTTTATCAATCATTCATCTGATAGAGAGCTAATATTCAATATATACAAAGAGCTCAAGAAGTTAGACTCCAGAGAGTCAAATAACCTATTAAAATGGGGGACAGAGCTAAACAAAGAATTCTCAACTGAGAAATATTAAATGGCTGAGAAGCACCCAAAGAAATGTTCAACATCCTTAATCATCACTGAAATACAAATCAAAACAAACCTGAGATTCCACCTCACACCTGTCAAAATGGCTAAGATCAAAAACTCAGGTGACAACAGATGCTGGCAAGGATGTGGAAAAAGAGGAACTCCTCCATTTTTGGTGGGAGTGCAAGCTGGTACAACTCTGGAAGTCAATCTGGAGATTCCTCAGAAAATTGGACATATTACTTCCTGAGGACCTAGCTATACCACTCCTGGACATATATATATATACCCAAAACATGCTCCAACATATAACAAGGACACATGCTCCACTATGTTCTTAACAGCCTTGTTTATAATAGCCAGAAAATGAAAAGACCCAGAAGCCCCTCAATTGAGGAATGGATACAGAAAATGTGGTACATTTACACAGTGGAATACTACTCAGTTATTAAAATCAATGGTTTCATGAAATTCATAGGCAAATGGATGGAACTAGAAAATATCTTCATGGGTGAGGTACTCCAATCACAAAAATACACACATGGTATGCACTCAGTAATACGTGGATATTAGCCTAAAAGCTTGAATTACCCTAGATACAATCCACAGACCACATGAAGCTCAAGAAGAAAGAAAATCAAAGTGAGGATTCTTCAGTCCTTAGAAGCTGGGACAAAGATATTCATTTGAGGAAATATGGGGACAAAGTTTGGAGCAGAGACTGGAGGAAAGGCCATCCAGAGCCTGGCCTACTTGGGGATCTAGTCCATATACATAGAGCCACCCAACCCAGACAATATTGCTGATGCCAAGTAGTACACACTGACAGGAGCCTTGAAATAGCTGTCTCCTGAGAGGCTCTGCCAGAGCATGACAAATACAGAGGTGAACTCTTGCAGCCAACCATTGAACTGAGAACAGGATCCCCATTGGAGAAGTGAGAGAAAGGATTGAAGGGGCTGAAGGGGTTTGCAACCACATAAGAACTACAATACCAACCAACCAGAGTTCCCAGGGACTAAATCCCCATTTAAAAAATATGGTCTGACCAGACCCCATAGCTCTGAGGCATATGTATCAGTGGATGGCCTTGCTGGGCATCAATGGAAGGAAAGCCCTTCATCTCAAGCCAAGGCTGGATGCCCAGTGTAGAGAATGTCAGGGCAGGGGCGCCCAGAAGAGGTGGGTGGCTAGGTGGGGGAACACCCTCATACAAGTATGGGGAGGAGTTATGGGATTGGGGGTTAATGGATGGGAAACCAGGAAAGATGATTACATTTTAAATGTAAATAAATATCCAATAAAAAAGATTTATTATTATCTGAATTTATTTTTGCAGATTCCCTGTATTAATGCTCAATGGTACTTACCGTTTGAGGTAGTGATACAAATCTGTGGTCTTACAATTAATTTCTTAAAGTGAAATAATGTGCTTATTTAAAGAAACTATTAAGCAAAGAACCATAGAGTACTCAAATTAAGCATGTAACAAAAATGTTCGACCAACAGAAAAAAATTTAACCATTTTATCATAAATCTAAATGCCACCTAGAATTGAATAAAAGCTCAGAGGCTTTGCATTGCCCTTACTGGAATTTTTGTAATATCACCTGGGGACTTCCAAAAGACTGAACTCTGCATGAGTAGGTCAAAGAGTTGTTAGATTTTGTTTTGTATATGTTGAGTTTTATATACCAATAAAATAAAACCACTTTTTTAAAGACTGAAACTCAATATGCTTTTCTTTCACAAACTGTATATCCTAGGAAGAGAATACCATATGTAATAACTGTTGATGTTGAGGCATATTATTTTTAAGTCCTGAATGATGTCCCAACCCTATAGGATGCCAATCTTAAGTTCTCTTGTAAGCATTCTAACACTTAAATACATAGGATGATAAGGTATAGAGCAAAGTTAGGAGATTTTATAAATTCAGTATTATATTTCCACTGTCTAGTTTTACTGAAACTTGATATGCCATGGCTTGTTGCTGTACATGGTAGGCCTGCAATTTTCTGAGGAGAAAGAGAGAAGGAATGGAGGTGAGGCAGGGGGGAAAGGGAATATGTGGAGAGTGACTAATAGTAGTAGAGGGAGAGAAAACTGTCTTCAGGATGCAAAATAAATAAACAAATAAATAAATGACATACACACCCCCCATTTCATGAAGCTATGTCTCCTAGAGGCTCAGTATATGTCAGATGGCATTTTATAATGGCAACTCAGGCAATTACTCTGTATGCCTTCAGATGCAGGAAACGGAAACCTACTTATATCAGGGATATATGTCTCTCTAAATAATAGGAGCTTTCTTATACTCTTTCTTGAGATTAAGGGGTCTAAATAATGATCCCAAAGATGTCTTGTTTAAATCCACAGGAACTATGCATATTACATCATCATAAGGCTCTTTATTGGTTTAATTAAGCTGAAGATTTTGAGGAGATTATTTGAAAGCATGCAAGCATGCCCTAAATACTATTGTACCTGATAAGAGACAAACCAGAAAGTTATTTTCTTCCCACAGAATAGAATAAAGAAATTTGGTTGGAGTAATGACCAGGACAAAGAAATTCTGGCAGCTGCCAGAAGATAGAAAAAAACAAGAAAGTCTTTCACTAAAGCTTCTAGGGTTCCATAGCCCCGTTGATACCTTCAATTTGATTCAGTGATATTAATTTCAGAATTTTAGATTTCAGAACTGTAAGAGAACAATTTTGTTGATTTCAACTACTAAGCTTTTGCTACAATGTTACAACAACAATAGGAAATTAATATAGGGATCCAATGTAATCTTTCCAGAGTCATAGTTTTTTCTTTGAAAGGACATCACTATCTACCAATACATCATGTTTGTCTACTTCTCCTAGGTTGGATACTTAGAGATTACAGTAGGTAACCAATTCGGTAAAGAAAGCTCTCTGTTGTACACATAACTAGGCTGCTTCTATTCACAGTTATAGAATATCAGATAGTTGTTGTGGCATGTAAAATCAGAGGCCAGAAGAAAAAAGGAGAAACTCAGTAGACAGTAATTCCATTCATCTAATAGAAAATAACCTGTTCTCTGATAGATTTCTAATAAGCACTAGCATAGTAACCAAGAAGTCATATACTATTTATGGTACCACTCACACAGACACATATACATATCTTTTCAGAAGACACTTGTCCCTGTCTCCCTCATAGTTATACTTCTGAAAGCATTGGCAAGACAATCAAACTATTTAGTACTACTCAAGTCTCCATACAGTCTTATATGTGTTCACACAAGTCAATGCACAGATGTCCTGTCATATTTGTTCTCACTGGAATAATGTCTCCTGACTATAATCATTTAAAGTTCACTTTTGATGAGCCTTAGATGTGACTGTGATCCTTGGCATATTGTGTCATATCAATATCATTTCTGAGTTTCTCTCATCCTATTAGCACATCATGAGGATACACTATGAGGCTATAGGTGAAAGCAAGAGGACAAATGCCAGTGCAAGAGGTAGGTGGAACAGGAATCTGGACTACTTGTTTATGTAACTTATTGTTGCTTTCTTGGGAAACATCATGAATCAGAGAATTCTCAAGCTTTACATAATGAATCCATTTAAAGAGGCCCAATTCTGTAAGCCTTTTGATGACACTTTCAATATTCTGCCAAGTTATTTCTAGCAATGTCACCTCATTTCCTATAGACTATTATTTTCAAGCTTCAAAGAACCATTTCACCTGTGTTTTAAGATTGACTCTAGTGTCCTTGCCAGGATGCTAAATCCTGTTTCAGGAGAGTGCTTCAATCAAACCTCCTCTATCTAGCCTTAAGTTCAGTGACCCTCACTCCAGTGCAGCAAACACAAAATTCTTTCTCAGGCATGTTCTCAAATTTCTTACAGGAACAAATTTACGTGGCATAGCAGGAATACAACTCTTCTTCTTAGGTCACATGGTGAGCCATGACCCACAGTTATCTTGTAAAGCAAATAGGTGAAAAGCAAACAAATCTCTGGACTTCTGTGGTTTTTTAAAAGTGCAAGGACTGCATCTCATTTTTTATAAGTGAATATTGATATCTGCAGCTAAACACATGACAAGGTATTACATATTCATACTTTAGTGTTAACCCTACACATACACATATCCCATTTGCTATGGGCAGTATAACTATTACAGACATTCTCTGCACATTTCTCATCTGGCTGTAGGACATTAGGATCTCTTTTATATCTGCCAAGTAGCATTCTGACTTCAGCACCAAGCCTTAAACTCATAGTTGGCTTCTCTGTACCTGCAAATTTCTCTAGAATTTCAAATAGAGTTAAAAACAGCCATCAAAGTACACAATTCTTATAATTTCTTTTGTTCCTGGATCTGCTGCACCTCTCTGCCTTCCGACTTCATTACATACAACAAACTTTACAGGCTATGATATAACTTAGAGTTATTAATAATAGCTCCCTAACTAGCTTTAATGAATCTCTGTAAATATGTGGCCAGAACAGGATTTAATATCAACATTCATTCCCTCATACAAAACCACTTCGGATACCAAGCACCATTGCGTGATAGTTTCAAGAAGCAAAGGCTGACACTAAGATTTGCAAAGCCATCTGTTTTAGGAAAGATTCTCTAGAACAAAAGTACAATGAAGTGTAAACAAAGGAAAAAACAATCAAAAGCTGTGTGGGCAAGCAGGAAGACATCATGAGTAACTATAGATCAGTTAGGAGGGGGACCTGAGGCTCAAACTGTTTTTATCCCAATGAAAAGTGAAAATTGGAGTCTGTCTTCCAGTTCCCTTCCATCATTGGTTGAGGAGTTCTAGAGGTCAAGCATTTTGATCCAGTCTCTTTTATATTGAAATGCTGTTACAGTATTGTGATTTCTAACAGGAGTATTAGAAACCAGATTTATTCTTTGGGGAACTATTACAACAAGGTTTTCAAAACCAGGCAACATTAACTTTGATAGATGGTATCATGAAAGATGAAACTTCCAAGAAAATACATTTGACTAAGATGGGCAGTAGAATATTTCCATTGAAAATGAGACAGAAAGGCTAACCATAATCTTGGTCAGAGGGCTGAGTTATTTTTCCAGAATTTTGAATATGTCTGAACTCAAACTATTGAACATTTAATTGCTAGGGATTTTTTGTAAAGTATCTTGTCAAAATTTCGTCCATAAGTGAAATTATGAAACAAAGGAGGTAACAAAAGGAACTACAAAATATTTATCTCTTGTATCATGCATACTTTTTGTTCATAAATATTGGAGGAAGAGCAAGTATTTAAAGAACACAAGCACAAATGTTCTTTTCTTTTAGCATGTATAATTAAAGTAAGAAATTTTTGATTCAGTGGTTACAAATATCTCCATAAAAACATGAGCATTCTTTTTATTCCCACATTGCCACCCTCTTTGCCATTTGCACAGTAAATTATTAGAACAAAGTAATAACCCTCTAGAAACCAAGTGGCTATAGAAGGAAATAGTGACATACCACAAAAATGTTTTCATTTTGTCTCACTTTTGCTCATTTTCAACCTTTTTTTTTTTCATCTGCTTTCCTCTGGCTCTCTAAACATATAAGCCAGCAGCACATACTTCTCTTTGTTTCATTGTTCCTGCCTTAATACTTGTTTTTAAGATAATGGCTTGAAATAGAAAGACGTGTTTATTTTTCGGAGTTATTGACAGAAATATTAATGGTTGCTCGAATTAACATCATTTTAGTTACTAATCCTTTTTAGTGTGTTTCCCAAAGGAAAGAAAATAACTTCTTTCTTATATTTTTTCTTTTATTAGATATTTTATTTATTTACACTTCAAATGTTATCCCATTCCTGGTTTCCCTTCTGCAAACCCCTATCCCATCCTCCTCCCCCTGCTTCTATGAAGGTGCTCTCCATCCACTAACCCACCCACTCCTGTCTCAGTGCCCTAGCAGTCCCCTACCCTGGGTCATCAAGCCTTCACAAGACCAAGGGCCGCTCCTCCCACTGATGCCAGATAAGGCCATCCTCTGCTACATATGTGGCTGCAGCCATGGGTCCCTCCATATGTACACTTGGGATGGTGTTTGAGTCCCTGGGAGCTCTGCGGGAATCTGGTTGGTTAATATTTTTCTTCTTCCTATGGGGATGCAAACTCCTTCAGGTCCTTCAGTCCTTTTCCTAACTCATTTGTTGGGGTCTCTGTGCTCAGTCCAATGGCTGGCTGCAAGCATCTGCGTTATTATTGGTCAGGGTCTGGCAGAGCCTCTCAGGAGACAGCTATATCAAGTTCCTGTCAGTAAGCACTTCTTGACATCTGCAATAGTGTCTGGGTTTGGTGTCTGTATATGGGATGGAGCTCCAGGTTCTAGATGACCTTTTCTTCAGTCTCTGCTCCATTCTTTGTCCCCATATTTCCTTTAGACACAAACAATTCTGTGTTAAAAATTTGGAGATGAGTGGGTGGCCCCATCCCCCAATTGAGGGCCTTGCCTAACCTCTGGATATGGACTGTACAGGTTCTCCCTCCCCATTGTTGGGCATTTCAGCTAATCTCATTATCATTAAGTCCTGGGATGCTCTTGCTCTCCTGGCATCTGGGACTTTCTGGTAGCTAGCTCCAGTTCCCCGTCCAGCATTGCTACACACCTCTGTTCAACTTGTGACCCTCTGTAGATCATCCCCATCTCTTCCCTTACCTGCTCCCACCCAAGTGCTTTCTGTGTAAATATAGAGTTGAGTTTGATCCCCAGAGTCAAAGAAAAAGGCAGGGCATTATGATTCACACCTCAAACCTCAGTGCTGGAGAGGCAGGGAAAACAAGTTATCTAAGTCTTAATGGCTAGTAAAACTGACCTTCAGGTTCAATTAGAGTCCATAAGTCAAACAGTAAGGTGCTGGGGCTAGAGTGATGGCTCAAGTATGAATACTTACAGTTCTTGTAGAAGAGTTCAGCTTGGTTCCAAGTTCTTACATTGTGGCTCATACCCTTCTGTAATTCCAGTTCTTGTAGATTTGATGCTCTCTTCCAGCCTCTGCTGGCACTACACCCACATGATATAGAAACATGTATGTGACAAAACACTAATTCATATAATTTTTAAAAATCAACAATCTAGGTATCCCTCAACTGAAGAATAGATTTTTAAAAATGACGTGCACCTACATTGTGGAATACTATTCAGCTATTAAAAACTAAGACATCATGAATGTTACAGGCAAATGGGTGAAACTTGTTAATATTATCCTGAGTGAGGTAAACCAGTCCCAAAAGGACATGCATGGTATGTATTCATTTATAAGTGGATATTAGCCATAAAAAACAGGTACCATGCTACACTTCACAGACGCAAATACACTAAACAAGAAGGGGGGACCAATAGAAGAAGCTTGAATCTCACTTAGAAGGGCGAATAAAATAGTCACAAGAGGCAGATGCAGGAAGGGAACTGGATGGGAGAGGGGATGGAGAGAGGAATCAGAGAATCAGGAGTTTCAGGATCAGATGTGGGGAAGGACAGGAGAGATCGATAGATGGTCATGAAAATGATTGAAAATCTGAAACTGATGGTGGTAAGGAGGTAGGGGCCATCTCCAGGACAAGACAGTAACTTGGAATAAGGGAGGTGCCCAAGAATCAATAGGGGTGACCTTAGTTGTGACTCTCAGCATTAGGGATATGGAACTTGAAGAAGTTGCTTTCTATAGACAGACATAAAGATATCAACCCACCCACAAAACTTTCAACCCAAAATTTATCCTGTCTACAAGTAATGCAGGCACAGAGGAGGGAGCAGAGATTAGGGGAATGGACAACCAATAACTAGCCCAAATTGGGACACATCCCATGGACAAGTACCAATCCTTAACACTTACTACTGATACTCTGTGCATCAAAATGTGCACAGGAGCATTTTGCCCTCTGAAAGGACAACAGCTAACTCAGACAGATGCATATACCCACTGTCAAACAGTGGACAGAGCTTGGGGACTCTTATAGGAAAATAGGAAGAAAGATCACAGCCCCGAAGGGGATAGGAACTCCACAGAAAGATAAACAGAGTCAACTAACATTGACCCTTGGGGCTCTCAGAGTCTGAACCACCAACCAAAGAACATACATGGGCTGGACCTAGACCTCCCTGCTCATATATAGCAGATGTGCAGCTTGACCTTTGTGTGGGTCTTGAACAACTCTAGAGGGGACTATCTCAAAAGCTGTTGCCTATAAGTGGGATATGTGCTACTAGCTGGGCTACCTTGTCTGGCTTCAGTGGGAGAGGAAGTACCTAGCCTTGCAAAGAATTGAAGTGCCAGAATGGCGATGGGAAATTACTCAGGGGGCCACATCCTCTCAGAGAAGTGGAAGTGGGCACAAGGAAGAATTATGGGAGGGGTAATCTGGAGGGAGCAGTAAGCAAGATGTAAAGTGCATACATAAAAAATTAAATTAAACAATCAATATGTATATATAACACAATTTTATAAAATTTCAAGATAGTAGATAACAAGGTAAAAAAGAAAACCATCAAGTATACTTTGTATAACTGCTGTTACAGGAACTCATGATATTCAAGGTTAAGTGGATTTCTAAACCTCATTTAAAAGGAAGTTTTATATTTTTTTGACATGATTTAAAATGAATTTAATGTGAATATGATAATTATTACTAATAATGTCTAGAGCTTATTAAATGCTTACTATCAGCTTAGCAATACACAAAAATCATTTCATAATTGTTTTCTTTAACCTCATGACAATTCAGACTTGAAGGTAACATGTTCATTTTATTTTATGAGAAAACCAGCCGTAGATGCATAATGTACACCTTCAAGTCACAAAGCAAGTAAGAGACAAAACTGATATTTAAACTAAGTCTGTAACTAAGATACATTATCTCTTCAAATATTATCTGGGAGCCCAGAAATATTGACTCAACTTTGAACTGACATTGCTGATTAAAATTAGATCCAGTTTTGAAAGCAGGTTATAAACTAAGAGAAAGGGACAGAAAAGCAATGGATACTTAAAATGGGAAGGAATTTGAGATATACCAAAAATAAACATCTACAGAATAGGTTACAGAAACAAAGACAACCTAACGTCATCTATTCTCATAATTTTGCTAAAGGCTAACCCTGGAAACAGGTACTATTAAAACTAAAAATATATGCAAGTACTAAAATAAGCATATTACTTGACAGAGTAATTCCAAATTTAATATATAGCACTTTATATATAATTCAAAATCCTAGCCATGAAAAAATAAAGCAATTGTTTCAATGATATGATCATCCATTTTGTTAATATTAAAAATGGAAGTAAAATATTTAAAATTAAGAAATAGATCATGTATTGGTCAAAGGTTAAGAGAACTAGAGAAAAGGCTCAATTTAATGCTTTGTAACTATAAAAATTACGTTAAAAACAAAGAGTAACTTGGTAAATGTGACTTTAGATTATTATAAAGAACAGAGTAGGACTAAATTTTATCTACATTATGACCATTGCTGTGTAGAAAAACTAACACTGTGATTGTGGAGAATATGGTAGATATTGAACTAAAATAATTGAATAGGGTAAAAGAACAATCAGTGTTCCTTTCTGAAAATATATAAAAACCTTAAATTATGAGTGAGGGGAAAAAGGGAATATTCTCTGGAAGAAATACACATGATTTCCATCTTACTGTATTTTTCTTTCTGAGGACAACATCTTATTTCTTTATTATGACAGGCACTGCCACTTACCTATCCATCCCTTCCCTCTAACAGAAATAAAAGAAGTTCTTTTACTTTGGCAGTGGGGATGGATAATGTTTTCAAGACAATTTTGCTGGTAGTAATTACCTGAATAGAATGAATAGGCATTTTAAAGTTATATAAATACATTGTCATTGTTCATTTTTTCCTTTTTATTAAACATGGATGTTTTTCACATACAGTATAATCTGAATACTGTTTCCTCTCCATTCCTCCCAGTTCCCCCTTTCCTCTTCTGCCATCAAGATCCAGTCCCTTTCTGTCTCTCATTAGAAAATAACAGGCTTCTAGCATATAACAACAAAATATATCAAAATAAAATATAAACCCATTATATAGAAGTTGAAAAAGAAAGCTAATGGAAAAGGAAAAGAGCACTAACAGAAAGCACAAAAATCATAGATCAAATCATTCACCTATTCAGGAGACCCATAAAAGTACAAAACTGAAACCTATGATACAGACCTATGTAGGCCCCATGCATGCTTCTTCAGTCTATGTTGATTTCATATGAGCCTTGTTCAGGTGTTTTAGAGGACCTTGTTCTCCTAGCGTTTCTCTTCTTCCCTGTCTCCCCTAGTACTTTGGCATACTCTTCTACATAGTTCCCTGAACTCCGAAGGGGGGGATTTGATGAAATCATCAAATCCTGTCCCAAGGCTCTCTAGGAAATGTCTGGCTGTGGATTTTGTATTTGTTTCTTGTTCCAGTTGGTTGCAGGAGGAAACTTTTCTGATGATGGCTGAGTACAGCACTGATATATGGTACAACAATGGATCTATGAGTATAGCAGAATATCATTAAGAACATTTTATTTTATTCAATTTATTTGTGTATTTGCCTCTCTCTCTCTCTTTCTTTCTTTCTTTCTTCCTTTCTCTCTTTCTTTCTTTCTTTCTTTCTTTCTTTCTTTCTTTCTTTCTTTCTTTCTTTCTTTCTTTCTTTCTTGGTATTTACAGCAGCAGCATTTGGCTTACCCTAGGTCTCTGGGCTATCTAGTATCAGGTAGTTGGTCACTCAACCATTGCCATGTATGGCTTTCATCTCAGGGAGTAGGCCTTAAGTCAAATCAGTTATTGGTTTGTTACTCTCACAAGATTTAGGCAATTGTTGCACAAGCATATCTTCTAGACAGGACAGATTATAAATCAAAACTTTTGTGGTTGGGTTAGTGTTTATTTTTCTCCTTTTATACCCTTCAGAGTACCTTTCTGAGTCAAAGGCACTAGATAATGTGGGTCAAGGTTCATGTAGGCACCAGCTTGGTCTTTCCATGTTCAGTAAGTTGTATGGGTGCTATCTTCAGGAATAGGGCTTTGTTCTCAGTTCGTAGATTGTCTTGACAACAGCCTACATTGTTCTGGGATTCAATTAGATGTACCCAGTCCCAGAACTGAAAGGGTTTTTTTTTTGGTAACAAGAGATGGCCAGTTTAGCATCCATCTCCGTTCTTTAAAGATTTCATTATGATTATATATATATATATATATATATATATATATATATATATTTTTCCACTATACCAGGTTTCCAGAGTACTACCCTTCAAATGCCCTTTAATTCTAGCTATCTCTTCCCTCATTTCCTCCCTCATTCCCATCTTTCCTTTGTCTTTGCCTTCTCACCCATTCTCCTGTTTTTGACACTCCCAGATGCAGTCCACCCATAAAATTTATTCTATTTCACCCTCCCAAGGAGACCTGTGTATTCTCACTATTTCATTCCTCTATGCCTAACCAATCTATTTCTATAGATTGTAAGTTAGTTACCATTATTTAACAGCTATTCACATATAAGTGACTACATGTCATATTCATCTTTATGTATCTGGCTTACCTCACACAGAAATATTTTTTTTCTAGTTCCATTTATACGTCTATAAATATATGTTGCAATTTTTAACAGCTGAGTAATACAATACTGTAGTGGCTGTATGAGGCTGCACTCCCACCAACAATGAAGGAATGAATGTTCCCCTTGCTACACATCCTCACCAGCATGATCTGTCAGTTCATTGATCTTGGTCATTCTGGCAGGTATACAACAGAATCGCAAACTAGTTTGGATATGCATTTCTCTGATGGTTGAGGATATCAAACATTTCATTAAGTGCTCCTCAGCCATTTGTGTTTCTTCTATTCAGAATATATATTTAGATATATACCCCATTTTAATTGATTATCTGATATTTCATATTGCTTCCTTAGTTTTTTATATATTTTTGATATTATTCCTCTGTTGCATATGGAATTAGTAAAAATATTTTCCATTCTATAGGCTGCCGATAGTTTGAATAACTGCATCCTTTTCAGTTTCTTAAGTGCACATGTTGGAGATTCCTTAAAATCTCATGGCCAGAGGGAAGACATTCTACATAAGGTGAAGAATGGAATTCAGTCAGCACCAGTTTTTCAGGCACTACGTTAAAAATTTTCAAAGTCTGACATTTAAGCACAGTAAAACTTTGAAAAATGGTGTCTATGTGGCAATTATATAACAAAACTTTTGCTATCCTGCTTTTGTTGTCTTTCTATACAGAGTTGAGAGTTGTTCTTTCAAGGTCTGTAAAGTATTGTTTGTGTAGGAATTTTGATGGGAATTGCATTGAATCTGTAGATTGCTTTTTGTAAGGTGGCCAATTTCACTAAGTTAATCCTTCTGATCCATGGGCATGGGAGATCTTTCCATCTTCTGATATCTTCTTTAGTTTCTTTCTTCAAAGACATTTAGTTCTTATCATATATGTCTTTCACTAGCTTTGTTAGAGTTACCCCAAGATATTTTCATATTATTTGAGCACATTGTAAAAAGTGTTGTTTCCCTCATTTTGTTCTTAGTCTGTTATTTGTGTATAGGAGGGCTACAGACTTTGCGATTAAGTTTGTATCCAGATTCTTTGCAGAAAGTGTTTATTAACTGTAGGAGTTCCCTAGTAGAATTTTTGGGTCACTTACATATACTATCATATTATCCACAAATAAAGATAATTTGATTTCTTCCTTTTTAATTTGTGTTCCTTTGATCTCCTTCAGTTCCCATATTGCTGTAGTTAAGACTTCAGGTACTATATTGGATAGGTGTTTGTTGCAGTAAAAATTAATGAGAAGAACGTTTTCTATCAGTTCCTGAGAGCCAGATCCACTTACTGCGGGTACTACTCTACCTCTCTGTCCACAAGCTGCCTTCTCCTGGCTGTCTCCCTCTCTGTGCAATCCCCTAGTCGGTAGTTACCACACGTGGCTCACAGTTCTGCAGGCCTCACAGTTCTGCAGACCCACTCCATGTGGGCAACGGAAAAAGATCCGCAAGTTCTAACTGCCTCTCAGCCACTTCTTTCACACACTTCTCTTTAGCCCAGTAAAATCAAAGTTCAGAAACTTGGAATTTAGCAATTAGATTTACGTGTTAAATTCTCAGTCCACAATTCAGTCACACAATCAATTCACTGCCAATTGATAAAGATACACACTGCCCACCTAGTCAAGAGAAAAGCGATCTATTCACCTAAATCTGAACCATCCTCCTCGGTAGATTCCATCTTGATCCCCCTTCTTCTTCCTCTCTCCTTCCTCGAGTCTTCCCTGCCCACCCTTCCTTCTCATCCAATGATAGCTTACCCTATCCTGGACCCACCTTGCTGCATAATGACTTCATCCTACAGGTATTGAGAAAGTGGACAATCTTTTCTTGTTCCCGATTTTAAAGAAATTGTCGTTTAGTTTTTCTCCATTAAGTTAGTTAGTTATGTGCTTGCTATCAATTGCCTTTATTATGTTTATATATGTCCCTTGAATCCCTAATCTCTCTAAGACTTTTATCACAAAGGTGTGTTGAATTTTGTCAAAGGTCTTTTCTGCAACTAATGATATCAGCATGTATTTTCTTTTTTTTTTTTTTTTTAGTTTGTTTACATGGTAATTTTCACATGTGACTTTCATATATTAAATTATCCTTGCATCTCTGGAATGAAGCCTACCTTATTACAGTGGATGTTCTTCTTGGACTCAGTGTATAGGTATTTTATTAAGTATTTTTAATCTATTTCATAGAGAAAATAGGTCTATAATGTTCTCTCTTTGTTGTACCATTGTATGATTTCTGTATCAGGGTAACTGTGGCCCCATAGAAGGAATTGGACAATGCTGATTTTTATTTTTTCTATTTTGTGGTAAATTTGGAGAATATTGACTTAACTCTGTAAGTCTATGCTAAAAGCATCTGATCTGGCCCTTTTGTTTGTTTGTTTGTTTGTTTTGTTGCTGTTGTTCTTTTTTAATTAATTTATTTTTTTTTTTTATTAACTTGAGTATTTCTTATATACATTTCGAGTGTTATTCCCTTTCCCGGTTTCCGGGCAAACATCCCCCTCCCCCTCCCCTTCCTTATGGGTGTTCCCATCCCCACCCTCCCCCCATTGCCGCCCTCCCCCCAACAGTCTAGTTCACTGGGGGTTCAGTCTTAGCAGGACCCAGGGCTTCCCCTTCCACTGGTGCTCTTACTAGGATATTCATTGCTACCTATGAGGTCAGAGTCCAGGGTATAGTATAGTCTTTAGGTAGTGGCTTAGTCCCTGGAAGCTCTGGTTGGTTGGCATTGTTGTACATATGGGGTCTCGAGCCCCTTCAAGCTCTTCCAGTTCTTTCTCTGATTCCTTCAACAGGGGTCCTATTCTCAGTTCGATTGGTTTTGCTGGCATTACGCCTCTGTATTTGCTGTATTCTGGCTGTGTCTCTCAGGAAGCGATCTACACTTCTGCCTTCTTTGCTTCATCCATCTTGTCTAATTGGGTGGCTGTATATATGCCACATGTGGGGCAGAGCTCTGAATGGGTGTCCTTCAGTCTCTGTTTTAATCTTTGCCTCTCTCTTCCCCTGCCAAAGGGTATTCTTGTTCCCCTTTTAAAGAAGGGTGAAACATTCACATTTGATCATCCGTCTTGAGTTTCATTTTGTTCTAGGCATCTAAATTGGTAATTCAAGCATTTGGGCTAATAGCCACTTATCAATGAGTGCATACCATGTATGTCTTTCTGTGATTGGGTTAGCTCACTCAGGATGATATTTTCAGTTCAACCATTTGCCTCACAATTTCATAAAATCGTTGTTTTTGATAGCTAGTAGTATTCCATTGTGTAGATGTACCACATTTCTGTATCCATTCCTCTGTTGAAGGGCATCTGGGTTTCTTTCCAGCTTCTGGCTATTATAAATAAAGGCTCACGATGAACATAGTGGAGCACGTGTCTTTTTTATATGTTGGGGCATCTTTTGGGTATATGCCCAAAGAGAGGTATAGCTGGATCCTCAGGCAGTTCAATGTCAGTTTTCTGAGGAACCTCAGACTGATTTCCAGAATGGTTGTACCAGTCTACCCTGGCAATGGAAGGTGTTCCTCTTTCTCCCATCCCTCACCAGCATTTGCTGTCACCTGAGTTTTGATCTGCCATTCTCACTGGGGTGTGAGGGTGAAATCTCAGGTTGGGCTGATTGCATTCCCTGATGACTAGAGATGTTGAACATTTCTTTAGGTGTTTCTCAGCCATTCGGCATTCCTCAGCTGTGAATTCTTTGTTTTGTTGCTGTTGTTCTTATTGTTTGAATTGGGAAACTTTAATGACTGCTTCTATTTCACTGGGAGTTTAGGTCTGTTTAAACTGCTTATTTGATCTTTATTTAACTTTCCTAAGTAATATCAATTGAGAAAATTCTCCATTTCTTTTAGATTTTCCAATTTTGTGGAATAAAGGGTTTTATTGTTTTTGTTTTTGATTTTTTGTTTTAGATCTCTTTATAATTCTCTGGATTTCCTCAATGTCTGTTGTTAAATCCCCATTTTTTCTGTTTCTGTTAATTTGAGTACTCTTTCTTATTAGTTAGTTAGTTCAGCTAATGATTTATATATCTTGTTGATTGTCTCAAAAAACCAACTCTTGGTTTTGTTGATTATTTGTATTGTTCTTTTGTATCTAATTGATTGATTTCAGCCCTGTGTTTAATTATTTCCTGCCAGGTACTCTTCTTGGTGTGTTTTCTTCTTTTTTTTTCTGGAAATTATGTAAATAAAGCCAAGTCTCAGAAGTTTACATAGCTTACATAGGCAAAAGCTTATCTCCCTAGCTCTGGAAATAATAAGATATAAACTTGTTTAGTACTTGATTAAAGTTCCAGACTTCACAACATAAGTTGTGAAGCATGAAGACTTCAAGACACAGACAGGTTGGAAGGCAGAAGAACTTGTGGAGAAAAATGTGACAGCATATGGGGAAGGGGAGGGAGAAAAACTATAGGAGTACCACTTTTGGTTCTTCTTTCCTCTAGCTTTGTGCTTATTCTTTTCTCTATTCAGGACTTGTGTGGTCAAAGTCAACAGAAATGGCAAATAAAGAGGTTTATTGAGTATTCAATAACCACTTCAGTAAGGGAAAAAGCAGGGCTCAATTACAATCTGCTCAGAAATGGCTGCTGTCTTACAAGGGGAAAAAAAAAGCAGTAGAGAAAAAAACTGGAGAGCAGGTGCAGAAAAAAAAATGATAAGAATTGGATAATAAAGTTTACTTGATGAACTATAAATTGCCTCTAGTTCCTGCTCATTTACTTTTATGCAGTTTAGGCTATGACCATTCCATGGAATCTTGGAGATAGAATGCCCTTTCTCTGATTGCATTTCAAAGAAAAACACCCTCTAAGGCAGCACACAAACATCTCACAGTGGGAGAAGAAATTGTATGCTTTTTGTGTTGTTTGCTTGCTTGCTTGTGACAAAAACTAGAGTACTTGTTACAAGTACTCTAAGAAAGAGGGTTAAAAATTTTATCATAGGATGGTGATTGGACAGGTAAATTCTTTACGCAGTTTTGCCTTTTTGCAGACTGAAGGAGTAAGGGCAATCAAGTGAATCTTTTTTAGGCAGCTGGAAGCAATTGCAAAGTTTTAAAAGTCTTTTTGACTCAGGAAGCTGAATATACTCACTCATGTGGAAAGGCTTTTGTTTTTAAGATTTTATTGTATGTCTAATTGTATGCTTGTTGTATGTTGTGTGTGTGTGTGTGCGTGTGTGTGTATGTGTGTCTGTGGTATGTGTTGTGTTTGCTGTGTATTTTGTGTGTGGATTGTGTGTTGTGTTGTGTATGTCTAGTATGTGTGTGTGGTGAGAATGTATGTGTGTATATGTGTTGGAGTATGTTTATGGTGTGTTGGGTGTGTTTATGTTACATGTGTACATGTGATGTATACATGAGTGTGATGTGTATATATTGGTGTGTTGTGTGTATATATCTTTATCATGTGTGTGTTGTGTAGAGTGTGTAGGGTGTATGTATATGTCTGATGTGTGTTTGTGTATGTGCCTTTGTGTGCAGATAAGTCTCAAAATGAAAGAAATGCCTGAGGTGCATATTTAACATATCAATATGGACTTGCCTGTCAGGTTCTCCCAGTATCCATCAGCTCCTATCTGTTACTGGGTTGGTGGCATAACCTACCTCACCTCCCTGACCCCGACTCCCAATAAACTTTTCCAGTTCAGGGTCTGGCTTGTCCTTCTCCCAGCTATGCTTTCCCATATATGATGTAGCCAGTTTGGCTACATCAAGCTCTTGGCCTGTCTTTTGGCCCAGGTTGCCCCTTTGGTCACTGGCTCACCCTCTCTCACAGGGCCCAGGACAGTCTGGCCATAATCTCTGTGGCCTCTCCCAGACTTTTGCCACTGGCTCTGCGTTCACTTTTATCTCCAATAAATCGCTTCCTCCAGCATACCTAGGAGTAATCATGTTATTTTTCTTTTCATTCAGTTGGTTTATCTCTCTAGCTTATCATGTGGAAAGTCTTTCAGTCAACAAGGATAAAAATCAAACCATTGAAATTCAATTCCCCTGTAGGGTTGGACTAGTGAAAATACTACAACATAAAATAATTTCCACTCTTCATGTTACCCTATTTGTTTAAACCTACAAACTATGCCTGTTTCCTCTGAGAGTGGTGATGGAAATATAAACTGTAACAGGGGCCTGCAGAATCACTTGACCTTGCCTGTGATGGTGTCATCCACATGCAGTCTTTCCTACTCTGTTAAATTCATAGGGCCTGGGGCTGAACACATTGGGTGATGCGCCTCTGTGCTGCTTGACAGGCTACTCAGTAAGTATTGATCTGCAAGTCAAAATAATAGAGTTCTGATGAGTACAGATTTTTTAAAGGTGAATTATGTCCTGGATTATTGGTTTCCAGAGTAGGTACATACATACATACCTACATACATGCATACATACATATATAAATAGAATTATCCTTAAAATGTGCATAAAATGTTTGAAATGAAGAGTTCTGCGATGAAGAACACAACATGAAGAAAAAATATATTTAAATACCAGGACACAACATGAAGAAAAAATATATTTAAATACCAGGTTGAGGAAGATAGAAATGCAAAAAAAAAAAGCCAAGAGAAAGTGGCAGTGGACACATAAATGTTTTCAGAAAAAAATGAAAACACTAAAGAAGAAGTATTGAGTACACAGGACTTTTCAAAAGACTGCAAGTCAAAAGGACCTAGAAAATACTAAAATAAAAAAAATAAATAAAAGGATCTAGAATTCTGGGTCTGGTAGTACATCCATGTAATCCCAACACTGCCAGTTGAAGATTGAAAAATCAGAAGTTCCAAGCCAGATACCTTCATAGGAAGTTTCAATCTAGCCTGAGCTACAGAGAGAGACTCTCTCACCTCATAAACAAGAAGGGATGGAGGTCTGTGGTAAAGTATTATTACTACTTCTACTACTATTATGATGACAATGACTACTACTACTACAACTAATACAATTATTATTATGAACAAAATACTGTACTCAGTTCAGTCCCTAAACACCCCTACCCACCCCCACCTCAAACATATGCACACACAGAAAGGGAGAGAGAGAGAGAGAGAAGAGAATAGAAAAGATAGAAAGAGAAGATGGAAAAGATATGAAAGAGAATTTAGAATCTGAACACAGTATAATAATAAAAGTATAAGAATTCAAAGACAAAGGAAATTCTATGCATTTACAAAAGAAAAAGAACAGGTGACATACAAAGGAAGAAAACTCTGATTGATGTCAGGTTTTTAACAGTACCAGATGCAAATGGATGTTTTTCAAGGACTGAAGTAAAATTAACTTTGAACATAGTATTTCATATCTGAAAACTGTCTTTTAAAGGAGAAGACAGGGTAAAAATATTCTCAAGCACACAATATGTCAAGAGCTGTGCTACACAAAGATTCCTTTAAAATGCTCTTAGATAAGTACTAAAGGAAAAACAAATCTATAAGCTTCAGAAGAGCAGCATGAAGCAAATATAAATAAGTACACTTAGAATCATCACTGTGATTTTAAAATAAGAAAAAGAAATAAAAAAGTAAACATTTACAAGGCCCAACGATTTATAGTCTAGTTTCGACTCTCAAACTTCATTTTGGATATGAACACCTGGTGCTTTTGTTTACCTGTAAATTCTTATTCAGTAGATGGAAAATGGGGACTAAGGTTCAGCAATTTTTGTAAGTCTCCAGGTGCTTCTGGTCCTTGAACCACATTTAAAATAAAATCTAAGGTACCAGATTCATTATCATGATTGGTGCTGGAAAGTAGGGTAGATGAGACCTGAAAGTGCTCTAAGTAATACATAGCTTCACTTCATTCAGAGTTAGGATAAAATGAGATGTTGGGGGAAGGAGAGAAAATATTGTAATAAGAAATTAAAATGATAGAAAATAAGATGATAAACAAAGATGCTATAATTATAATAAATATAAAATATAAAAACATAAAATAGTAAATTCTCAGAAATATACATTAAAGAAAAAGTACAGACAGCTTTCAATTTTATAATCCACAAAATATTTGGACATTCAAACATTGACATAAAATATTGGGGTATTAACTGAGTGATAAAACACTAAATCTACACTACACTTCTACACTTGCATGCCTGCGTGCACGCGAGTGCGCGCGCGCACACACACACACACACACACACACACACACACACACACACACACGTACACGCAGATACACAGGACTTGAAAGTGGAACTTTTGGTAAATAAGACTATTAGTAATGTCCCAATCAAAATAAACCTCTTTGTTGTATTATATAGCATAAGAAGATATTAAAAATTGCAGTAGGAGAGTTGTGACATAAACAAGATTCAGGTGACCAAGTAAGTAAAGTGCTTTAAAACATTTGTAAACCTATAAAAGAGCTTTCAGACATCTACAACCCATAAGTTAAATTCATATATTATATACTCTTTATCAAGATTAGATATTTTAATACATGTTTGATTCTTCACATGTTATACAATAAACAGCTCAGCATATATGAAAATAAACAAATAGCAAATTGACAAATATTAACAGGTAACAGAGCTACAAAATTGGCTCAGTGGTTAAGACCACTTGTTATTCTTGCAAAGAATCAAGGTTCAATTCCAAGATGATGGTTCACAACCATCTGATACACTATTTCAGGGTGTGTGACCATTTCTTTTTACCTCTTTGGGCATCAGACATGGTACACTGACTGTAGTGGAAGTTTATGGTTTCTTTGGAATGTCAGTTATATCAAAGGATGGTCTCTTGAAACAGACATGGATGAAAAGATGTTTAGAAAAAGCAAACATGGAAAAGGACACAAGATAACGATAAGGAATATAAATATAACCTAACAGATAGTGGTTGATCTGGATGTTATTGGTACTCCTTAGTGGTCATTATTTGTCATCACTTCATAGAAATGCACCAAAAACATCTGGTGGTGTTCTGGTGGCTTCTTGCTTTTTTCTTGGACTCAGGCCAATTGGCAGAGTGATGCCAGCTTATTCAGACTCATATGGAATTTCGTTAAGATGGATTCATGTGGTGTTTTGCTGAGGCAAGACCCTTGGAAGGACACGTGATGTTTGGATGGAGTATAAATAGGATCCAAAGGACAGTAACAGGATCAGGGGCTTGTACAGCTAACATTGCAAGCTTCATTGATCTCAAGTTTTGTCTTTGCTGATCTTCACTTTGTTGAGAAAGGCACTGCAGAGAACTTTTTCTGTTATCTCTGCTGGTCCTGGTCATCCCTTTCCCTGTTGACTCATGCTGATTCAGTGGAGGCCTGTGTGCTTCTGCTGGGACATGCCACCATTGCTGATTTCTCTTTGCTTTCCTGACACTACTGAACTGGACTGCTGCTGGTTATATCTGGACAATGCAGATTGGATTTGCTCCAAAGAACACTTTGTAAACAAGTCCAATTACTCCATATCCTAATAACCTTTCTTTCCTATGATCTCTGGTGGGTAGGAAACTACAAGGGAGGTTACAAAGCATTTACGAACCCTTATTAAATGTAGAGTTTGAAAACTTTAAATCTACAACAGACATATATGCAGACAAACACATAAAATAAAATAAATCTTAAGGAAAAATTATGCCAAGTAACAAAATTACCAAGACTGTTGTTGGAGGGTTCAGAATATAGCATATAATAGTATCTTCATCACTGGGGAATATATTGATTTGTTGGTCTATCATTCAGAAAAAGTTGTTAACATATTAGTCAATGAAGAAATTCTAAAATAGTCTTGAACAATAAAAGAATTTCCACAGGTTCCACCATCCCTTATTTTAAGCTGTACTACAGAGCTATAATAATAATATAAAAATCACATGGTATTGGCATAAAAACAAACACATTGATCAATAGAATCAAATCAAGAAACCAGACATAATTACACACTCCTATAGACACTTTACTTTTGATAAAGAAGCCAGAAATACGTATTGGAAAAAGGACAGAATCTTAAAGACATGCGGTGGTCAAACTGGATGGCTACATGTAGAAGGGTACAAATAGATCCATCTTTATCACCTTGAACAAAACACAAGTCCAAGTGAACCAAATACTTCAACATAAATCCAGACATGTTGATCCTGATGAAAGAGAAAATGGAGAATATCCTTGAATGTACTAGCAGAGAAGTAATTATGAACATAATACTGATAGCATAGGAATTAAGATAGACAATAACTAGGGTCTCACGAAACTGAAATTCTTTGGTAAGGGAAAGGACACTGGCATTTGTAGAAAGCAGCAGACTACAGAATGGGATTTTTATTTTTTTTTACAACTCTATATCTGATAGAGGACAGAAAACAAATATTTAAAAAATAATAATATAATTTAAAAATGGTGTGTAGATGGAAACAGATTTCTCTATTGAAGAAGCTCAAATGACTGAGAAATACTTACAGGTTCAGCATCCTTAGTCATTATGGAAATGCAAATCAAAACTACTAGGAGACTCTATCTTACACCCATCAAAATAGCTAAGCTGAATAGCACAAATGACAGATCATGCTGTTGAGAATTTGGAGCAAGGGGAACATTCCGTCATTGCTGGTAGGAGTACAAACTTGGACAGCAACTGTGGAAACCAACATGCCATTTCCTCAGAGAATTGCGAATAGCTCTACCTGAAGACCCAGCTAAACCACTCCTGGCCATATATCCAAAGGATGCTCCACAATACCACAAGAATACGAGCTCAACTATGTTCATAGCAGCTTTATAATAGCCAGAAACTAGAAACAACCAAGATGTCCCTCAATCAAAGAATGGATAAAGAAAGCAGTATATTTACTCAATGCAGCACTACTCAGCTATTTAAACAAAATCGTGAAATTTGCAAATGAATGAAACTAGAAAAAAAATCATCCTGAGCAAAGTAACTGAGACACAGAAAGACAAATACAGTATGTACTCACTTATATGTGGATATTAACTGTTAAGTAAAAGATAATCACACTACAATCCACAGACTCAGAGAGGCTAAGTAATAAGGAGGGCTCTGGGGAGGGGGGGATACATAGGTCTCCCTGGGAAGGAGAAATAGAATAGAGTTTGCAGGTGGGGATAGAGACAGGAGGAGTCAAGTAGGGGAGGGTGGGATGGAAGGAGAAAGTATAGGGAGAGACAACTGAAATGAAGAGCTTTAGAGAGCAAAGTGAAGCCCACTGTGCAGTGGAAACTTTGTGGAAACAATGAGAGTGACCCTTGCGACGACTCCTTGTAGTGGGAGAATATAGAGCCAGAATTGGCCATCTTCTGTAACCAGGCTAGTCTCCCAGTGGTAGTACTGGGACACCAACCCAGGCACAAAATTTTTGACCTACAACCTGTCCTGTCTGTGAGATGTATTGGAGGTAATGGTGGTTCTTAGCTTTTGGAAGTCACCAAACAATGACTAATGTAACTTGAGGCCCATTTCATGAGAAGAAGCCCATGTCAGGCACTGCCAAGAACTAGAAGCCAGATGGCACAGAGACCTGGAGTAGAATCAAGCACTATTGACAAACAAGCAAACAAACAAATCAACAAAATGATTTCTAATGTTATTCTTCTATACTCCTAGATTGGTGCCTAGCATAATTGTCATCAGTGCAACTGATGGAAGCAGATGCAGAAACCCGCAACCATAATTGTCATTAGTGCAACTGATGGAAGCAGATACAGAAACTCGCAACCATAATTGTCACTAGTGCAACTGATGGAAGCAGATGCAGAAACCCGCAACCATAATTGTCATTAGTGCAAGTGATGGAAGCAGATACAGAAACCCGCAACCAAATAGTTGGCAGACCTTGAGGGTGGGAGCTAGAACGGTCAAGAATACCAGTAGAACACAGCCCACAAAATCACAAAGCAGGGCTCACGGAGCTCACAGAGACTGAAGCAGCAATCACAGAGCCTTCATAGGCCTGTGATAGATCTTTTGTATACACACACACACACACGCACGCACGCACGCACGCACGCACGCACGCACACACACACACACACACACATATATATATATATATATATGAATTATCTCATTCAGCCTTAATGTGAAGTTCTATGTCTAGTCTTAGTTCATCTTGCTATGCCATATTTGATTGATATACCTGGGTAAAATGCTCTTTTTTGAAAGGAAATAGATTAACAGTGGCGCTGGGGTAGAGGGGAGGTGGACGATGGTGGAAAGAGTAGAGAGATGAGGCCGTGGTGGGGATGTATTGTGTGAGAGAAGAAAAAAAAAGGAATGCTCAAATTTAACTCCAATAAACTGTGTTCAGTATAAATTCAGAAAATTAAAACTGAAGCTTCATGATTTGAGCACATCAAAAATAAAATGATGATATATCCATATCTCTTTTTTAAGCATTTCTTTTTGTTTTATTTGTATGGTTGTTTTGTCTACATGTATGTACCGACAGTACGTGAATGCATGCCTGGTGCCCACTGAGTCCACATGAGAATGCTCAATTCTCTAAAATTGGAATGATGGTTTGCTGTGAGCCATTAAGTGAATGCTGGGAACCAAACTTAGGTCCTCTGCAAGAACAGGTGTTTCCAAGTGCTGAAATGTCTCTCCAGCGCTGTAAGTATACATCGGATTACCGGGACAATATAGAGTAGAGTAAGAATGTAGGTCAGTCAGAAAGCTTTTGCTTTGCAGGCATGAGGCAACAGAGGAGTTCACATGGCATCATGCTCTGACCTTTGGATACATAAGGGGACCTTCCCAACACTCATGTGCATGTGTCACCTACCACACACACACACACACACACACACACACACACACACACACACACAGGTAGGAAAGAAAAAAAGGAAGGAAGGAAGGAAGGAAGGAAGGAAGGAAGGAAGGAAGGAAGGAAGGAAGGAAGAACATGTTTTTCTTAAAGGTCCTTTGAGCAAGAGGACCATACTACCTGGAGTGTTGTAGGTCTGGCCTTCGTTGCTGATTTTCACATTTTGTTTTTCCTTGTTTCAAGTTGGGCATTATAAAAACAGAAAAACAAAGTTAAACTGTGAGTAAACTTAGGACTGCTTTAAATTCCAGAATTCACTTAAAAACTGCTTCCTGCAATTTCATCTTCAATGTTTTAAAATACATATTTCCCTCCCTTCTGTCCAGGTTCTAAACTTATGTTCCAAAGGAGAGAAAGAATGAAATACATCTACTGCATTTTACCCAGAATTGGAACTGGTACTATTTTATGAAGTTAAAACATTTGAAGTTGAAAATGTATATTCTTTACTGGAATATCTATAAATGTAGCAAAAGTTCCTTTAAAAACAAAGTAAAAATGCATGTTGGATACAGGAAGATAATTTCTTTAGGTGAAGAGAAGCAGATGGATAGGTTGACATAAGAACCGTACCATATGGTTGATAGAGCTAATTATCAAGATGCTCACTTTTGTTTTGGTTAGTGCTTCCTCAAGCATTTATAACCTCATACAAATAGCTAACTAAAGAATTTCATAAATGAAATTAATATGTCCATTGACAAAAACCACTATTCACACACCAAAAAATTCAGAAGATAATTCCATTCATTTGAAATACAGAAAGAAACAGAAAAGTGAAAAAGTTTTTTTCTGACTTTGACTACTTATGAGGTTATAAATCAGCATGATCCAAGCTCTGCGAGGCTAACTGAGAAACTGGAATTCTGTGTAGCTTAGTGTAATGAAAGTTTGCTTCCTTTATACAAAGTCCAAGGCTGTTGCTTCTGGCTACACATTACTCCTCTTACCAATGAGTTAGGAATTACAATTCTCCTACCACATGATTCACCATCTTTCAGCCCTTTACTTCAGGCCATGAGTATGCAGAAAAACAAACAGAATAAAATAGTCAGGAGATCTCTCCAGAGAGGTTAAGGATGAGGCCTGGAAGAGTTAACAACATCTGTCTACAATTTGCTGATGTTAAAGGCTTGGGAAATGTGGCAGGTTACAGTGGTTAATAAGGAAATTTAAGCACTTGGTAAGTTTTTGTGTGACATTGCTCCTGTTATGGGAAACTTTTGATAATATACACTTGAAAGAAATTATCATCTATAGTGTGATGCGGTAAAATCTCCTGTAGTATCCAATACTCATTATACTATATCATCTTAGCATATTATAATAACACTGTAGCTTAGGATAAGCACATGTACATTGGGTATAGGTAGTTCCTTATGGCATCCTGTATGACTGACTAAAAAGTTAATTCTGATCCTAGTAAGATCACCAGTTATGAGGAAGCCCTGGGTCCTGCTAAAACTGACCCCCAGTGAACGTGATTGTTGGGGGGGGCGGCAATGGGGAGGATGGGGAGGGGAACACCCGCAAAGAGGAGAGGGAAGGGTTAGGGGGGATGTTGGTCTGGAAACCGGAAAGGGAATAACACTCAGAAATGTAAATAAAAATACTCAAGTTAATAAAAAATTAATTCTGAATGCCAAATTGACATTTACATAATGTCAACAAATCATATAATCATCAAGAAATAATAATAATAATAACCAAGAAATTATCATATAATTTCTTAGGTATTGGCGAAGTTGAAATAGTCCTATTGTGCCCCTGAAGTCATAATTTAATCATAAATTTATGCCTTCAACAGAAACATAATGATTCACTTTGATTTTTTGTTAGTGAAATATAAACAGAGCGAATGTGTACAAGAGTCACAGACTCTGCTTGGGAAACACAACAGTAGATATTGGGTGGAACTGCTACTAACTCTTTTGTGTACAGTTTCATATGTTTGCAATTGCCAGGCAGTAAAAACAACACACAAGTTATATAAAATTGATGATGTTAGCTAAGTGTAATATAGAGGAAGAAATCAAATGTTAAAAAGCATACCAGATAAGTCTGGTAATTTAGAGACATTGTAATTTCCAACTTTGCCACTGTGAGACATTGAACAACCTTGTTTTTCTCATCTCCAAACTGGTTATCATTTTCAAGAGCAAGCGAATTACAACATTAAGCTACTTTTCAAAGATAACTGATGCATAACTTCCGAATAAATGTTACCTGGGGTAATTTCTTTAAAAAAAAACTGGATACAGGTCTGATCAGCACAATAGAAAAGAAAGAAAGAAAGAAAGAAAGAAAGAAAGAAAGAAAGAAAGAAAGAAAGAAAGAAAGGAAAAGAGACAAACAGAACCCCAAATATTAAAGACATCACCTTATTATCTGCTATGTTCTTTTTCTAAGTTAAATTGCATAAAGTTGACTATTTTTATAAAGAAAATCACATTTACTTTCTAAAAATGTATATTATTAACTTTATATGTGTGTTTGTGATTTGTATACATTTTTATGCTGTAGATATGTGTGTGCCCCTGTGTGTGTACATGCCTATGTGCTTGTGCAAGTGTGTTTGTACAGGCATGCATGCGTGTGTGTGTGTGTGTGTGTGTGTGTGTGTGTGTGTGTGTGTGTGTGTATGAAGGCCAGAATTTGAATGCAGGTATCTCCTTGCTTTTCCTCTATCTTTTTTGTTATGAGGTTTTCCACTGAAGCTGCAGCTCATCAATTTAGCTAGGGTGGCTGGAAACTAAGCTCCATGGGTCTGTTTGCACTCTCCTGCCACAGAGCTGTTACAGACACATGCTGCTGTACTTGGCTTTCATGTGGTTAATGGGGATCTGAACTCAGGTCTATGTCTTAGCTGGCAGAAACTTTACCAGTGGAACCATTTCTTTAGTTGCTGAAAATAAAGTTTACCACTAACAAACACTTGCTTTTCATGACCCTTTCATGGGCACTTTCTACCCAACATTTTAATATGATGAAATATTTGACACTTACTAATTAAGTGTATAGAGTGTAATATATCAATGCTTCTTTTCGACCATCTATCATTTCTATGGTATTTACACAGATTTTCATGTATTAAAGCAAATTCTCCTCATTATATTCATGTATTTCTTTGAAGGGAGCATACAATGATGTAATATGTGCCAATCTGAGGGAAACTTGTGAGGATTGGTGTTTGCTCTTCCACCATATGAGTTCTGAATATCAAACTCAGGTCATCAGGTTTAACAACAGGTGACTTTATCTAGCCACCCCATCAGCCGTACAATTTTATTTTAATTAGATATTTTACTGACATATGAAAAGAATACAGATATTCATACATTATAATTTTATATGGTTTTATGAATTCTTATATCATCAATATGCCCACATAACAAATATGTTCATGAAAAAACTGCAAAATATTTAGTGTTCCTGATGTTCTTCTTAAGCTTCCTTCTAATTAGTATTTCTTTCAAGAGAAGTTACTAATGTTCCTCTAGTTTTGCAATGTAGATTCCATTAGTTTTGCTAGTTATGTAAATGTAGTTACATAGTTTGTACTCTTCTGTATGTGTCTAAATATTGCTTGTGAAAATCAATGTTGTTGCATAGCTTGTTTTAAGTTACCTGAAAACCCATAGCACTGATAGGCTATAATTTATTCATTCATTCCAATAATACTAAGTTTCTGTGTAATTTCTAACTTTGTTGAAAACCTGTTCTGAATTTTTCTTGTGCAGGTTTTTGCTTGAAAAAGCTGTATATTTGTTTGGGGTATATATGTAAGAATTGCTGATTTTGCTCATGTGAATATTTAGACTTAATGCTGTCTGCTAAGTCATTCAAGGTTACTAAATTAATTTTTAGTCATATAATGAGTTTATATGATCTCCAGTTGTTTCAAGCTTTCATTCACACTTTCTAGTGTCTATGATTTAGATCAAAATAATCTAAAGAATGCAGGATAATGTTGTACTTTACATTTGTATTACATTCACATATCAGGAAGCCACTTACATATTCATATTCATTTGCCCCATAGCTGTTCTTTTTTAATGCCATAAGTAGAATAGACATTTTAATCTGTAAATACCCATATCAGGTATGTTTATCATTATTGTTACAATTCAAATTTACCTACTTGACTTCTGTTTATGTTGAAAGTGAAACTGATCCTTAGTTTATCTAATACTAACACCCATAAGTTATAATCAGGAAAAGTCTTTTTTTTAAATCTGTATACAGCAAACCAGTAGCTAACATTAAACTAAAAGGAAAAGTCTTAAAACCCCAAAATAAACAAAGAAAATTATTACTAACAAGAACGACAGCAGCACAATCAACAACAACTCCTTAAGTAAGAGCCACCTTATGTGGGAGTCTGGTTCTCTTTAATTCTTTACAACAAAGTAATACAAAATTAAAATTATCTTTGACCATAGTTATACCATTCTAAATAATTAACTCTAATAAACAAGAAATGAATACACAACTTAAAATGGTCGTAGAGCACAGTATTTGCTGTAGATGTGCTACAGTATTATCCAAAGAAGGTTGAACTATTAACTTTATTTTTTTACAGGAAGACATTGACAGAGAAGGCAAGAAATTTTCTCAATGCCATATAGTCTTAGTCATATGCCAGGATTAATACCAGATCTTGTTGCAGCCAGTATCTTGATTATGTCCAAACTTATCTTTGAAAAGAAAAGGCTGACAGGCAATATGGCTGAGCCATGTCAGGAGAGACCTCGTAGCACTTTCTAGCTGTTTAAGCTTGAATAACTATGTCATTTGGTCGAGTGACACTCAATTTCTTCTGTCTAAAGTAAAAAAAAGATTACTCATGGTTGTCTCTAGAGCTGCCTTCAAAGTAGATTCTATGATTTTAAACATTTTTGAATTCTACTACCAGAACTATTGTGATGTGCTCCTAGGTACCAGAAAATTGGTCTGCTTAGGTATGCTTTTTTTTATTCCCGGTCTTCAATCATTTCCTGATTTTTATTTTATTATTATTCAAGGTCACAGTCTTAATATTCCACCTTTTTCCTGTACTTACCATATTGTATTACACATGTACTACAAATGTTTCTCTCTAAAGTAAGATATGAATGACTTAAGGACAAAGACTGTACCTTAACCATCCCTTGAGCGCCAACATTTTGCAATGCACTTAAAAGCATGTACTAGGAAAATCGTGGGCAAATGGCTAAAAGGACACATATTACTGTCTTTAGTTGCACAAGTTAAATATCTGAAAGCTAGAAATAAAATGTATTATTTTTGCTTGTTACTCTAGGATCCCAAAATCAAACATACATGTGGCTATAAGCACAGGTCCAAGCACAATTCGATCCACAGGGAAGCTTGTGCACAGTACATGGTTTGTCTGAGCTATAGCAAATAGAGCCATGGTTTCCGAATCAACACTCATTAGTCAATAGCCCAGGTAGAGTAGTTAAAAGGGATTCTATTGCTGGACTTTGGAAACAAATTTTTTAAAAGAAGCTGGTGGTTGTTACCACACAGAGCTGGAACCTGAGTGAATCTGGGCTGAACTTGAACAATGTACGGTTTACCTTCTTTTGCTATTCTATTTTCACTTGAGGAATATTAATCATCTAGTTAATTGAAGAGACACTGAAATTAATGCCATTTTTATGCTCTGAAATACTAACCTACATTATTCCTTCCCTTCCTCAAAGTGCTTTATATGTTTTAATTACTATGACGTGCCCTGCATCATGTCAGAAGAAGCCATCTTTCATAGAGTTACACTGATAACTTTTCATTGAATTTCCCTAACCCTGTAGACCAGTGATTCTCAACCTTCCTAATGCTACAACATAGTTCCTCATGTTGTGGTGACCCTTTATCCATAAAATTATTTTTGTTGCTAGTTCACAACTGTATTTTTGCTTCCATGATGAGTCATAATGTAAATATCTGATGTTCAGAATATCTGATATGAGGCTTCTATGAAAGTGTTGATCCATTCTCCACAGAGGTCATGACAAAAAAAATTGAGAACTCCTGCTATAGAGGATAAATTCTGCCCAGCTATCTACCTTCCAAATCATTCAACCTAGGAAGTAGTAGTACGGTTTTGTCTGCTTAAACCATTGTATATCAGAAGTCTTTGCTTCTTTCTTTCTTCCTTTCTTTCTTTCTTCCTTCCTTCCTTCCTTCCTTCCTTCCTTCCTTCCTTCCTTCCTTTCTTTCTCTCTTCCTTTCTTTCTTTCTCTCTTTCCTTGTTTCTTTATTTTTTGGTGTGTAGTAAGACTAAAGTGGAAAGTATTGTCACAGGTCATGTGTCCTGGATACCGCGAAGGGAGATATAAATAAGCACAAAAGTAGCAAGTACCCTATTTCAGTGGAACTATTTGCAGAGATCAGAAATTTACCAGAAAATAGAGCTTTTAATTCTGAAGTTCCAGTCAAATTGCACTCACGTGTAAACTTCAGGAAAACGGGGAGCCTGACTAGATATACCCCCAAAAGGTACTCTTGAAATCTCAAGCAGTACCCAGCACATACTAGGGTATTCAGTGTGTATTTCAAATTGATTATGATTTAGTGTTTTTACCCACCTGAAATCCTGTTCTGTGGTTTTATTTAAACTGGTTGTCAGCATGGAATGACTTCTGCATTCTCTCCTGGAAGTGGGTGAATTTCCATGGTGAGCAATTCCTCTATATACAGTTTGCAAATCATTTTGGGAACCTTCCAAATGAAAGGCACTGTATAAATATACCCTCCCACCAGCAGCCAGCCGGCTTTCCACCGGGGATGCATTTGCATCGCTTATGTACATAGTGTTTCATTTGGGGCATTGCTTTTATTTTTATGACCATAAAAGAAATATTCACAGTATGAACAATAATGTAAACTGCATTCACAAAGATATATATTTGTGTATTTTTATGATTCAAAACTTAGAAATCTGAAAGAAAAGCAGCCATGGCATTTTTCTTTCCTGTTGCTGTTTGCTTTTTCATAGCATTCTTTATTATTTCCTAACTTTATGGTGGAATTTTGCTGAAACGCTCAAGTCTTTGTCTGTACCTCATTTGAGAATATGTGGTGGTGGGTTCAAATGGATGTTGCTGGCAAAAGGCCTGAAAATGAAGGGCACTTGATTGTACATTTATTCACGTCTGCACCTTTTTGTGCACGGAGGCCGCTTTAAGGAGCAAAAGAGAAAAGGAAGGAACCTCAGGTATAAAATACCTTCTAAGTAACTTAGCATGATAATGGTGACTTTCACAGGCTTTGAAGAGATGTATTTTAGTCTTCATAACAAAAGGGAGGTTGATTTCATCCTGCATTAGTGGGGAGTTAAGAGTGTAATTCCTATCATACAGAAAACAATGAACTTTAGCCAGATGCCAAAAGAGTTAAAATCAAAACATCTAAACTATGTCTTTATATACATAAATACCTACATGCAAAATTAGACTGAGTTATAACTTAATTTAAAATGCATAATTAATTACTGCGTGAACAGTGGAATAACCCGCTAAACACATTTCTATTGTGAGGCTCCTCTGACTCTGTGGAGTAATTTATATAATACACACACACCTAAAAAGGGGGCATAATAAAACTTTCCACCACATCACTGTTGCATGAGGTAAAGAATGGAAATTACACTTCAGATACTAATGGTAAGGTAGAATCAGTGGGGTTTAAATTCTTTTCCACTATACTATTTTCACATAGACAAGAAGCTTGGCATTTTTCTCACTTATCGTCACTAAAAGCGATAAGTGTGATAACTAAACCTCATTTATAATATGATAATATCAAGAAGCAGCTTAATCAGTTTATGTTTTTAGCTGAGAAAGTAGATATTCTGTAGTCTTCTCAATCACAATGCTATTTTACCTAAACTCTACTTTCATAATTCTACCAATGCTAAACTTTGTTTCATTAATATGTTATAAAGTATCTTAATGCTCCTTTTCCTTATTATCAGAAAATAAATCAGTATTGAGAAAATTTAGAAGCATGGATTAATCTGCAGCCAATTTTTCCTAAACCCCAATGCTTTGCATTATAAGCTACAATTCCCTTGCAGCACAAACTTAGTGTTAACTATCCTGTACAGCAAAAAAGAACGTTTGAAACTATGTAATATATGGGTACTCTACAAATAGTGAATTATTTTTTCTATATTTTAAGTTTCATTGGTAAAAATAAAAATAAAACAACTACAATTATACATACCATTCTATATAATCATCACATATTCTCAATGTATCAAGGTATATACTTTTTATGTCAAAGTAAGTTTTAAAGGGAATATCTTACTATGTTACACTATGTTAGCCTTGAACTCAGTGTGTAACTCAAATTACTTTGGAATTTGTATCCTCTTGCCTCAGCCTCCTGAGTGCTCAAAGTTTAGACATGTTCTACCACACCTGACTTAAAGTCTTCTTTTTAACATCCATCATGGATCCAGGGTTTGTTTCAACCCAAATGTAGAGAGGTCAGCGTTTTCATATATATATATATATATATATATATATATATATACATATAATATATACACATATATTATTTAATACTTCAAACGTATCTGCAAATAAGAATTCAGTAGAGTAATTAAATTTTAATTAGATGCCCTTGCGGCTGCTGGTAGTCTTAATTGGCAATAATGCAGCTACATTTTGTTCTGACACATATCTTGAGAAGAGTTAGAGAGAGAACTGAAGGGAGGCAAGAGGAAAATGTTCCCACACAGTTCAAGACAGTTCGCACAAAGAGGATCCCATGGCAACAAACAGTGAGGCCCACAGTTGGCTCTGCAAGATCCAGGAATAGACAATGCTTCACCTCAGATTCAAACAAACATTTCCCCTTCTTGATTTGAAGAGAAAGCTTTTAAAATCATCTCTTTCAATCAGATTGAAATGGTCCAACATTCACTTGTGTCTTTAAAGCACTTATTCAAGCTTCCTGATTGTTTTCTGTAGCCTATGTCCAGGTAAGATTTCATGTTGTGCTCTCTGTGGGTAACAAACTGACTTGTAGAAACATTGCAAATACAGGATTGGAATTATCTCTCATGTGGACCTCAAACACACGTTGGCCGCAGGTCCTTTTACGAACAAAGAAATTGAGATCATGAAAGATTAGTGATTCCTATGAAAAAATTATGCCAACTCAGAAGTAGAATTTATCTCAGATTTGAGCCTACAGTCTAACGCTTGTACTTCTAAACTTTGCTTGAAGCAACTAAGTGCATTAATTGTACCTCCTGCACTACATTGGGAGTCCAGGTCTTCACTAAAGTAGGTCAGCAAAAGGACTGTGCAACAAGACATGGTAAAATGGATCATTCACTTAAAGGGGGTGGTAGTGTGCTCTCTTCAAATTTTGCCTTTAGATATTTCCATTGTAGCATGTGGGGTGGAAGAGAGCTGCATGCACACCAGAGGTTAACCTGGTTTAATCACTTCAGAAATACCACGTAAGTCTTGAAAATGCACTAGCAATTTAGCACATCTTCCCTTGCCTTGCGTTATAACTTCAGTGTAATGGACATTCCATCAAAATATAGATTTACCTCCTCTTCCTGCCTCCCAACTCTTGGTCATCTCGCTTGTGCTCTGACTCAGTCTAGCTTTCAATTAATTACCCATTCCATCTAATTTTTCAAGTATTTAATCTCCCTTCAATTTGTGCTTTATTGTCTAAATGTCGTGAGGATATAGTTCTCAAGACCCAGGGTTGCTTTTCCTATTTGCTTTCCTACCTCTGGTGTACCTTGTGACGTCTACCAGTTAAAAAGCTTGAGGAAAACCTTGTTCAGCAAGTTAAGGTTTTCAGACTTGGTATTGCAGGGGGCGGGGCATGGGAAAAGCTGAAGTTTGGGGAGAGGGAAGAAGGGTGACAGAAAAGCATTTAGCTATGTGCTTCCCTACTTTACTCCATTGTCAGAAACTAACACTGTGACTGCAGTGTAAATCTGCGCACTTCTCCAGGGGCTTGCTACTTTAAGTTCAGTGTGCAGTCTGACAGCATTATTATAGTGCACGGACCAGCTTATTAGAGACTCAGGCTCTCAGGCCTCACACTGCATCTACAGAATGAAAGTGCATGCATTAAAGTCTTGGAATCTCAGAATTAAGAGTTTCATAACATCTCAAGGTAAGAAGGCAAGAAACTTTAAAGTAAATAACTCCCCTATTTATCTACAAGTATCTGTCTACTTTGTCCCTCATCCCTCAACACAAACCCCTTTCAAAAAACTGCATCGAACTCTCAAGATGTACAAAAATCTTTACAGCTTAAGAAGAGGATCCTCTTCAATCCCATCCTGTCAGTTTCTCTTTCCACTCCCCCTACTCTCATCCCCGCCCCCTCTCCTCAAGAGGAACCCACCACAAGCATTCTTTTCCCAAACCCCATTCTCTCTGAGAAGGTTTTTGCTCTTCCCCAAACTGAAGGAGCTCCTGCTGGGAGGGCAACTGCTGGAAGCATTTCCAGTTTACATACTCAGAGAAGCACTTTTGCAAAAGCTGCCCTTTGAGTAGATCATCTACTTGCCTGAGAGCCCTAGCTCTGTTCTTACGCTTCACCCTGTTTCATGAGAGAGAAGAGGAGAGAGCTAGAGCTAGGCTAGAGCTAGGCTAATAAATCTTCAAAAAGAAAAGACGAAAGGAGGTTATTATGAGTGTGTCAGATCAGGCATCGCTCCTGTATACCTTTCAGCTGCCTAGAAAAATGTAATCACAATTCTAGGTGGCTAATGCAAGCCTGGGTAAACGTCCAATTGGCTGGGCCACTTTTGCCTGGAAGGACAGATTCCCATTATTCCTTCCAGGGTCCTTGCCGAAAGATTCCCAGGCTACCGTCCTTCCTCTTTGGGTCTTCTGAAAACTAAAACTCGCAAAGCGGTGGCTGTCTGTGGATTGGCTAGTACTAAAATATCCATTGGGTGGCAGTAATACTATCCTCTTTATGACTTGCTGCAAACCAGAGAATGCATTCAATCAAATGAACCGATCTTGTAGAAACACTGGAATCATTTATGCATTGCAGTTTCTCTTTCTTGTTTTCGCTTCTTCTTCCCTGGGATATTTTGAGTGGATTCTGGCTATTAATCAAGATCTCGTGCTGTTCGTGGTTTGCTTGTCGTTTTCGCTCAGGATTAGCATCATTCAAGATAAACGCAAAGCTGCTTCCCCCCACCCACTCTCTTTTGAAAAATCATTTTTGGGGTCTGCTGAAGAGAGCTAGGACCCAGGAGACACCTTCCCAAACAGCAGGGGTTGTGTGCTTTCACATAGCAGTACTGTACAAGGAAAACCCCGTCGGATCTGTTATTGCGGGATACTTGTGAAATACACATAGGATTCTTTCTTATGGCTGCATCCCGGATCTGGAAATTTTACTTGGGGACAAGGAAGATTTGAAAGGCTACATGTATCCAGAAGATTTGCAAGCAAGACTCCGATTCTTGTCATAGAGCTCACAGACTTATTCACTTATCGTCCGATTTCCTTCCTTCTTAAAACAAAACAAAACAAAACAAAACACATTTAAAAATTTTCTCCCTCTTTTTCTTCAGTCTTTCATTTTTTATTCTGCCTCTTCTATTTTTTTCTTCCTAGTCTTTTTTTCCCCTTCCCTGCTCTGCACCTGGATTGTATCGTCACTAAACAATCGGGCACTTTGAGAACTAACTGGCGACAGTCTTATAGGAAAGATCTGTATGGAATTATCTGCTTTTATCGTGAACTTGGCGTTTGTGAATGGGTACCTTGTTCACAATATTAATTGCTATAAAAAAATGAAAAAGAACACAGGGGTAAAAACTTGGATTTTCTGAATACGCATTCTGATGACCAGCAATTTACCTTACCAGCGATATCAGGAGAATAATTTGGAAGACTGTTGTGGGTAAGGTCATTTTTATATATAGCCCCATCAGTGGCATGAAGCAAACTTGGGGCGTCTATAATGAGGTTGGTAGCTTGGATGATTGCTGCATCGCATTGATGGCTGTGATGTGGCCGTTATTGGCACTGAATGGAATAACTGCAGTTGGGTGTGTGTGTGTGTGTGTGTGTGTGTGTGTGTGTGTGTGTGTGTGTGTGTGTGTGTGTGTGTGCATTCCGAGTGTAACTGGAAATAAATCAAAGAATCTCTCGCTCCCCAATTATTTTTGTGTAGAAGAGTCTTGGATTAATTCTGGATAGACACTCTTTGTTTGGATGCAATATTTGTGGTTCCTGTGTTCTGGAGGGATAGCAGCGGTAAAAGGAGCACTTACTGAAGAGCCCTTTTCAAATGAAATGAGCTACTCTTTATTCTTTAAAAGAAATGTTTTCAACTCAGTGCAGCATTCTGCTGCATTTCCCAGCCGCAATGGGACCAGGGATATCCCACTTGTCAAGTTCCTAAACTTTAAGGTGATAATCATTTTTAATTGTTCTTCAGGTTGTGGTTATTGGGGATGATTAAGTGCCGTGGACTACTTTTCTATCTATTCTGGTAGATTATTATTCAGAGTGAAAAAAGAAAAGACTGAAATTAATGAGTAAAACAGAGAAAATAGAGCAATATCTTAAATATCACCATCATGCATTCTTTCCTAAGTTCGATTGTTCAATAATATAATTATTTGCCGGATACCCTAAATAGCTGAAGCTACAACCCACGTGCAGGGAAGTCAAAGGTCTGGAAGTGAGGATGATCCTTTTATTGCAATGCAGCTAGCTTGGGAAATGCAGTCAATTACACACCTCTCTTAACCTTAAGTTGAAGATGTGTTCTGTCTGTTATTTTACCCTTTAGCTAAAAAGTTAGAGACTACAGCACTCAAAATTCTTAAGCATATTCTGCCTGGAAATGGGATAAAAAAATCGATATTGATGACGTGGTTGGGTGCACTGTACTGCAATGCTTAAGTCCCATATTCAGTACCTATGATGAGAGAATGGAGCATTTGCATGTGTTATAAATCTCACCTGGTAGATTGATCTGAAGGGGAGGGGAGAAGATATGTGGATATGTAGGAAGATGGATGGAAGTCGTGCATAATCGGTGATTATGTAACTTCATTACATCAGTGAGCTTCAGTCAACGATAGTGAGATAGAATGATCGTATAGAGAGAGCCTCCATCACCCTGCTAACTTTTGAAGCCTTGTAACAGTTAACAGAGGAGGAGGGCAGACAGAGATTAGCTCTGAGGGTCCTGTAAGCCTTGATCTCTGCAGCTTGAATTTAACATAGGTTTTCTCACAGTGGGTTTCACAGGGCTGGCAGATCATGCTAAGCTTTAGGGCTGGACAGGGAGCAATTTTAGCCCCCCGTGGAGAGTCAAAATGTGTCTGCAATGTTTCACAAGTGCCCCATTGAGTCTTTGGGGCTGATGCTTCCAGCCAAGGTCATAGATCTTTTCCCTATGGTTGAAATATGTGACCTCAACTGAGTGGAAAGTTAAATCCACTGAAATGACTGAGAAAGACTGAAGGGAAGGACCATTTAGCAACCCCCCTCTGGCATTTTTTCCTGGTAGAGCTTGATGCAGATTTTAGATTGGAAGTCCCTTCATAAAAAAATGATGATTGCTTCCACAGTGTGTCAGAAATGAGTGCTTCTTACCTTTATCTTTGCCATGACAACCTCTTTCTGGGCCATTTTAACCCTCAGGGAAAAAGAGAAGTAAAAATCTTTAAAGGTAACAGTAGCTTGTTAAATTAAAAAATAACAGCCCACAATGGTTTCGAATGCATTCTTAGCCCAAATCCTAGAAATCAGCAGCAATCTATTTTCAAGTTTTACTTAATGAATACCTTAAAAGACATGTTACAGTCACTGGAGACTTTCACCATGAGATGAGATAAATGCACTGTGTTCACTGTACAGAGGAGGGAACACTGCAGAATAAATTGTCATTTTCCTTCATGCTTTATTTGGAACTGTGCTTTTTTTGCTGGGGGGGGGAGCATATGTACATCAGTTTCTTAGGCCTTTCACTATTTCAGCATTTACCCCCCCAGCAGCACACACACACACACACACACACACCACACACACACACACACACACACACACACACACACACACACACACACACACACACACACACAAACTGACATTCTAATCCTGGCCATTTTGGTCTTATCTAGTTCAATTTTTCTTCTTCATTTATATTGCAATGATGGATAATAGACTTTCTGTCAGAGTGTTGAGATGATTTTTTTCTGTTTTTGCTTGATTTCTTACATTTTATTTATGAAAAGTCCTATTGAGTTGGGGGCAGGATTTAAAGATTCCCTAAGTTAACTTTGAAAAGATCTGCTCACCTAGAATCAGATGGTGGGATTGTGGAATGAAATTTTGAGTCCGATATTTGAGGTGACTTTCTTATTTCTGCAAGACATGCCCAAACATTGATATATTGTGCCAGTGAATTTGGAGTTTGGTGTTCATATTGTGTAGGGAAATTGAATGTGAAGTTAACTCCTGATTCCTTCCTTCAGGGGTCAGGGTAACACTACGGCTGCTTCCAGGCTGTTAGTCTCCAACTACGTGCAGAAATTCAGCCTGCAATGAATTTTTTTCACTATATCCTCAATTTTCACATTGTATAAATGACTTCCTCAGTTGTTCTGTGGCTTACACCATACATATGTTACCCAACAGGGCATCCTCTGGAGGTTTTCTAATTCTAATAGAGGATGGAAATAAATATAGATGGGAAAGAAGTCTTTAAAAAAAACTGTACAAACCAGTACATCCATGCAATTGCTGTCCATTTACTTAAAGACTACATAAGCTCACATCAAGACAGATAGTTTCAGACATTTTAATGGCTACTTGTAACCTGTTACTTTCTTTAAAAAGATTATGTAATGAAGGCACTTCATAGCTTTTATCTTAAGTATCCTACAAATCAATAATAAACAGCCTTGCTTAACAAGAAAGGATTTAAACATGAAATCAGTGAGCAATATAAAATATAATGTGTATTTTTATTTTATTGCATTTTTAAAAGATAAAGTCATGTACTTTATTGCTTTCAGCTAAAATGTCCTTATATTAGAAAATATTTGTAAAGAACTACCATTTCTATTACGAATATGTAAGCTACTGATTTCTTTCCGGATAAATTACTTCAGAAAAATTGAGAAATTTAGCAAAACAATCGTAATGTTCCCAGAAACAGAGAAATTTAAATGACATTTTTATTGCAGTGTATGTGAACAAATCAATGTTATTTTAAACAGATTTATACATAAAGCATTTTTTTAGAACTGAACTTTGAACATGATTTATATTTTGGAATCTTTTAGACTGTTGTATATTCATTGTAATGTTTTGTGTATACTTATTATTACATTGGATATAATCTTGACATTTGAGAAATCTTATGCTTTCATGAGAAATTTTGTAATTTTAAAGAAGTATTGATTCGTAAGATTTGAAAGTAGTAAGTTTTCTGGTACTCCTGAAGTAATGTAGCATAATTATAATTTCACTATTTTAGCAGCTATAGATCAGGTCATGTCAGCATTTTAATTCCATTCCAGTTTTCATTAGTCGTATCAGGAATCTCAAAGCGGGAGGAATCAGGTTTTCTACCCAGGCACTGTAGGACATGGGGCTGACTCAAGCTCTCTGACTTTAGGCTTTGTTTCTTAGTACACTTGAAACCTCTGAAGTCCGTTTGAACTGCAGGACTTTCAGAGAACCATAAAAAACATAATAATTACATGTTGCTCAGAGAAAAGAAGATGGGGAGACAGTATGTGTCTAAGTGCTTACCACTATGCTCTACATTAGAAAGATATGAAGATATTAATCCGAATTCCCCTATCTTATGAATTTTTTCAGAATATATTTTTCATGTCCTAATTGTAAATCTTTCTAGACAACTTCTATTATCTATTACAGTTAGCTGGGAGGCAATATCATTCAGCAATTGATCAATATAGACATTTGAAAAGCTTTTGATGCAAGGTTTCACTCACCACTCAGTTTTGATTTTCAGGGGTACTCATATAGGAATATAATTGTCTTAATTAATTAAAAATAGTTGCGTTTGAATCATATTTAAAAGGAATTTGTGCAGATAATAGAGGAAGATAGTTTTTCCCCACTTAATGCCCCTGAGTGCTTACGATCTGTTTCTGGTTGGAGGACTACACAAACAAGTGCTTATAAACAAACTTGATGCTGCCACTTGAATTAGGTCAATTGACCACAAAGCTACTCTCAAGTAACGTTTTATTTACCAAAGTATATGGACTTGAGTACCAAGGGTAATAGAGAAAATGAGAATGTAAAGACACCAGTACTGTTTGTAATTTTCTAGTTGCAATAATTACTAACGTTCTTTAGGGGGAGGCAATCCCCCATGTGTCACTGCTAAAGCTTCATTTCTTTAATGCTTACATTTTAACATAAACATATTTGCATGGATGAGGAAGACATAGTTCATTATCTGAGTTTCTGTACAAGTTTTATGTGGATTACTAAATAGGCTAAGAAGTAAGGTTTTAAGTTTTGGTTAAGATAGAATTACAAACTCTAAAATTAATCCTGTAAAAATTCAATTAATCTTGATGAACTTACGTAATGCTTATGTTAAAATATAAACTCCTCTCAGTTCCAAGTCTCTTGATTTTTATGCTAAAAATCTTCAGTATTTCTTTATTTTGGATCATGTGTATTTATTCTACTTTGTTGATACCTATAAATAGCAAGTACCTTCTTGCATATATATATATATATATATATGAATATATATATATGTATGGAAATACTTCAGTTAAGATCCACTATATTTTCAAGGGAATAACATAGTAATATAAATAGGCTTGTTTATTTGACAAATTCAGTTAATCACCTTACAAATATGCTTTTAATTTTCACCCAGAGAATGCCACCCTGGAGTGTCTTACAATGCATATAGCATACCATTACAGGCCATCCACATGGCTCAATGGACATACCCCTTGCTGCTTACCCTGGCCATTGGCTCACGATGACAAATCCTCACTTGGCATGGTTTTTTGGTTCTGCTGTGCAGAATCACCTAATCAAGTGCCAAAACCTAATTCCTAAGGCTTGTAGCTGAAAAGGGATGACTGGTGGCATAAATTGCTTTCCAATCATATTTTCTGAAATTATCGAGTAGTGAGCTGAGGATGAAGTAAGAGAGCAAAGCTCTTTAATATTCTACTTCTAAACATTTATTTGTTTTCTAATGTAAACAATAAAAGGATCATTTTCATGGCAAGCTATTCAAAAGGTTTGTTATCATTAATTGCATGTACAGACAGACAGAGAGACAGAAACTCACACCCACACATACCCCCACAAACTACAATAAATAACATTAAATGAATGATTTTGATCCTACATAAATTTGAGAGCAAAATTAGACAGTATTTTACTATACTCAGCCAAGTTATAATGTGTGGAGTTTGAATTCACTGAAAAAATAAAAATAGATTATACACTTTCAATCTTTCAGTAAGAGTGTTACCTATGTGTTTCATACTTCACATAAACTATAATTATAATAAATAAGTACGTGAAAAAATGCCCATAGACATTCATCTTCTCATGGCTTGGATAAAGTTAATTAATTGATACATTTTATCTTATCTACCAATACATACAATAACCATTATGTTTGTACAGTGATTATCATGATTATCATATTTTCTTTTTTCTATTTTTTTTTCTTTTTTTTATTTTTCGGGGCTGGTGATTGAACCCAGGACCTTGCGCTTCCTAGGCAAGCGCTCTACCACTGAGCCAAATCTCCAACCCCCCTGATTATCATATTGACTTAAGTAAAAAACATTAATTGGATGCTGGAGAGATGACTCAGCAGTTAAGAACATTGAGTCCTCTTCTAGTGAACTTGGGTTTAGTTCCCAGCTCCCCACATACATAGTGCTACATACCTTTAATTCCAGTTCCAAAGTATCTGATGCCTTCTTCTCTAGGCACTGGGCGCACACATGGTGCACAGACATACAAGCAGTCAAAAGATCTCTAGACATACAATTATATGAAATTAAAATGCTACTTTAAAAATGTTGGAAAGCCATTTAATCAGTTTTACCTCCAGAGTCACTTGATAAAAATATATAATAACCCTAAATATTCTTTAAAATAAGTGTGTATACAATTGAGTTCATAAATATCTTCAAAATGCATTGTTTATAAGAGTACAAAATTTAGTGTAGAATATAAATCGTAGCCTTCATTAAATAAACTGTCCATGTGTTCAGATCCAAAATACTTAACATTGCAAACATTTCATCTGTACATGAACCATGTTTATCAAATGTTGAAATGGAAATGTAAGCTTTTACTGTAGGTCTTGTATCTACACAGTTAAATTTTTCAGTACATGAGTTTTGCGGTGTATAACCTCTGGAAGTTCCACCTTTAGCAAAATGACATTCACATCTATGCTTCAAAGGTAATCCCAAAATCATTAGGTATCATAAAAGAATAACATTTAAAGAGGTTTTATTGCTGCCACAATATCATTAATTTTAATAAATATAACCATAAGTAACTAAGGAAGAGTCATAAGATTCTAATGGAATTGTGCAAAGTGGGTGAGTAAAAGAAGACCAACCATGTCTTTTAGATAAGGGTATTGTGAGACTGAGAAATTAAATTGAGTCTCCAATATCTTACAGTCTGTTAGTCCTCTTATCAATTATGAGTCTGATTTCTTGATAAGGTGTTAGACCACAATTGGGTATTTTACTTATGTCATAGTATGTATAACACGACATAAATATTATCTTCTTATTTCAGAGTAATGCTATTTTTTCTTTGATTGTTAATGTTACCAAATCTAATACTTTGGACTCTAGCTCACTTTATTGACTTGTGATCACTTTCTTACTGCCCCACTTGTATTATATGGACTGAAACTTTATTTTCTTTATGCACATTGTCCTATTCTTGATTTTATTTGATGTCTGTGGACATCGTGCAAGGGAAAAGTTAGAAAAAATAGGTCACTGGTGAGTCTCTTGCTTTAAATGAACAGTTCTTTCTGCAGTAGTTGTATATCTCTTCTCATGCAGAGAATTGCTTTTGTATAGAATTCTTCCCTTTTTGTCAAAAAGTGACCCAGAAATGACTTTTGTAAATATTTCACTCTTTGGCCTTTAGGGTAGTCTGCCTTGTCTCTATATTGCATGCTGCCTGCTTAGATCCAAGGCAGTCTACTAATGACCCCTTTCAAAATATATTTTAGTCACTCATTCTACTATAAAGACATAGAATGTCATTTTATTTTTTGTTTTTTTTGTTTTTTTTGTTTTTTTTTTTTTTTTAGAATGTCATTTTAAATGTTTCCACTAATAGGTTCATTCATCTACTTATATAGTCAAATAGAGTAATTTTGAGAAAGTAAAAGAGACCAGAATTTCTGGAGCTTACTAACCTACAAAAACATAGCCACTAGCTGAAAAGACTAACAGTGATAGATATATCTTCTATTATCCATGAATTATCCATGCGTATTATGTATGTTTACAGATTCTAGTGACTATACTGAGACCTCTGTATACACAAACACATACAATATATACATTTTAAATTGTAATTAAAATGCAATAACGAAATTCCCTCCCCCTTTCTTTCTTCCTTCTAACACCTCCTGTGTCCCCTACCTTCAACCCTTTCCATATCTTTCTCATTGCTCCCTCTCAAAGTCATGACATCTTTTTCTTTGATTATTATCATTACAAATGTACACACACATGCATAAGTACATAAATAAAACCTTTGGAATGCATTCAGTGTTTGCATGTACATGATTTCAAGGCTGACTACTTTGTATTGTGTATCCAATTAGAGGCTTTTTATTTTTTGTTAAGATATTTGGCATATGAACCCTGTTATTATGCTAAATTGAAAGATTTTAATGACAAGCTTCACTCCTTTGGACTTTAATAGTAACAGAAAATATGATATTAGGTTTTCTTTCTTCACGCAAAGCTGCCTTCACAGGATTATATTTTAGATGATAAGGTGTAGAGAAGACTGCAAAGATCATATTTTCATTTAGCTTAGATGTTGCAGTGTACTTCAAGCATATTAGGTAGGCAGCTGTTCCTATTTTCCTGTATGGAGTACTGAAACTAGCTAGGAACACTGATGTTTACAACCTGACCATGAACTTTATTTCTGAAGAGACATAGCCAGGGGAGATAAACAAAGCGGTATAAATGGGAAGAAAGACTTCAAATGGTATCAGATATTCTGTGTAAACAAAGCTTCATGTAGCCAAGGGAAAATTTGAATGTAAAAAATGAATCTGGTGACTCTTAGTGTTTTAGTTTTGAATATCCTGTTAAAGCTCCTAATTATTTCTCACCATGACAAAACTCCTGAATGGTACTCAAGAACCAAGCTCCACAGTGTGCAGAATAAATTCCTCAGGGGACCTCGAGGGAATTTGGACTGCTACTCTTCCTTCTTGGGATATTCCTAAAGGGCTCTTAATAACAGTCTCAGAATCAGTTGTTCATGTCAGTGGGTGTGCCCTTCCCAATGACTGAATGCTTTAGTTTAGCTCCAGGGAGCAAGTGCCTGTCAGTCTCATATTTTTAGGTACAGAAACATGCAGGACATGTAGCAGTATCTATTAAATAATTACATAATAACGGTTAAATATTTGCTGATTGCAAGCCAATTTTAGATTTATATCCTCCAAAATTGGTGCTCATTGTAAGTTTAGACTAAAGCTTCCAAGGTAGGAAAGGAAAATTATAAAAGAATGGAGAGAGGATGAATAGTCTGTAGTTTATTGCATATAAGTGGCAGAGGAAGGTGAAATTAGTGACCTTCCCTGCTCCCTTCCTCCCATCCTTTGCTTTCTTTTTACCCCCCAACCATAGTTATTTTAATTTTTTTAAATTATTTTTAGACAGAGTGTTACTGTGTAGCTCATGCTAAATTTGAATAAGAAATCTCCTGCCTCAGTTTTATAGATGGCTTCAGTTCTAGGTATCATCACCCCATCAGCTACCAACATAGTTATTTAAGTTAATTCAGTGTTCAGAGGCAAGAGATACAAAAATGAGCAGTGGCAGATGTTTCAGTCCAAAGATAGATAGGTTAGTCAAAGGTGTGACTAGGAAACACAACCATCTAGAAGTGGAGTTCAAGGCAGTTTCAGGCAAACTTCTAAAAGGTGGTACCAAGTAGGTGGAAATTTAGAAAGGGCAGACAGAAGTCATGAATAGAGAGTAATTAGGGGAGACATACTAAAGGAGACAAGCTTCATGTTAGACTTTGAATGGACTAATTAATATTGGCATGGATGAGATGTCACATTTCAAATACGGGGGAGATTGAACACACACACACACACACACACACACACACACACACACAATGTATGCAGGATCAAATGGAGAAAGATTAGACAGACGCCAAGCCAATACACTAGCTTCCCTAAAGAGTAAGCTGTACAATGTGAGATGTCAGAAAATAAGATAAGGCTAGAGTCCCCAGAGCTCTAGGTTTGGAGCAAGTGGAAGAAGGTTGTGTGAACATAAGAAACGTTCACATTAATGCTTAGGAAAAGCAGGAACAAGATGAGAGCCTATACCTCCCAAGTACCTATGATTTTCAATTTTGTGAAGTTCCAAAAGTGCTTTACTATTATCTTCCTGCAATTATATTCATAATATTGACCCAAGAGCTCCAGTGGCCATCTATGTCTGTCTTCCTATCCTTTTTGTCTTTTCTCCTTTCTAAAATACAGGATGGAACTTTAAAAAAAGCTGTAGAAAATAAGATGGCATCATGTGTAATGAGATTAGTTCATTTAAACTATATTTTCCTAATGGGGTTAGAAAGTTGCCATGCATACTAGCAAAACATTGCAGTTTAATTATAATTATTCATTGCATAAATGAGAATATTTAAGTTATATTTATCTACAGCAATGTTAATAGAAAAGTGGTGTGAAAGTACCAATTTAATTGAAAGGAATGGGGAAATTGAAGAAAATAAAGGTAGAAAAAAGGAAACATTTTATATAAGGTAGAAATAGAATTTCCAAGGTGTTCTTATACTAAGTTCATGAGGGGAACCAATATTGTTTTAGAGTAGAAAGTGTATTCAATAATAAGATACAAGGTTTTATTACTAGCCAGTGTGACAACATTTTGCTAACTGGTAATAATTGTAACACTTTTAAGTTGTAGACAAAGAAGAAAAAGTAAGCCTCCAACTAAAATAAATAATCCATGCAAGCTCAATGTAAAGTATCTTCTTTATGATATTCTTTGTTCCTATTTCTAATAAGTAGAAGAAAAGTTCCTAGAGTCCACCTTAGACATTTGACCTTTCCCTTATATTGACTAGAGATTCAGCATTCTCTCCTCTTTTCCCAGGAATGCTTCTATAAAGCAATAGATCTGTGTGATTCTGAGCTTTGTCCTCTCAGACCACATGGCTCTTTTGCCTAATAGTGGCCTTAAAAATTCTTCTTGAGCTGAAAAAGTTTGCAACCTCATAGGAAGAACACCAATATCAACCAACCAGACACCCCAGAGCGTCCAGGGTCTCAACCGCCAACCAAAGAGTACACGTGGAGGGACCCATGGCTGCAGCTGCATATGTAGCAGAGGATGGCCTTGTTGGGCACCAATGGGAGGAGAGGCCCTTGTGAAGGCTAGATGAATCAGCATAGGGGAATGCTAGGGTGGTGAGGCGGGAGTGGAGTGTGTGTGTGTGGGGGGGCAACTTCATGAGAAGCAAGGGGGAGTGGGATGGAATAGGGATTTGTGGAGGGGAAACTTGAAAGGAATAACATTTGAAATGTGAATAAATAAAATAACCAATAAAAATTAAAAAAATCCTTCTTATGTGAATCAGCTGTGTCCACTTCTCACCTTTCTTGGTTATTTTGCCCCTTTATTTCATTTGCCCTGTATGCCCCTTTTCTTGTACCTTCCAAGAAAATCTGAGCAAAGTGGTTGGCTCGGGATTTGACAATGAGAAATTGATACTGTATTAATAAGTAAAATAAGTAGAAGAAACCAAGAAGTATTTTCCCTAAATTTTATGAGATGACTTCTTGTTGAAATTCCAGAATCTGGGAACTTGTCAACACTGATGAAAACACAAAGAGGAATGTGATTTATTTAGGCACAAGCTACATATCATATACAACATCATTAGGATTTACATAAAAGAACAAATCTTGTAGTTCATTGTGATACAAAGAAATAAGTCTTTTCTGCTCTGTTCTGAAATTCTCCTATAATTTCAGTAAGCACTCTGAGGGTGAACTTGTGGAGATCAAAGGACAGCTTGAAGTAGTCAATATTCTTGTCCAACCACGTGGGTTCTTCTATTGAATTCAGGTCTTCAGGCTTGGTGGCAAGCACCCCTACATATTGAACTATTTTTGCCAGCCAAAGTGATCACTATTCTTTTTTTAATAACATGATAAGAGCTACTTCATTGTCATCTTAATTTTTTACTCCTTGCCCCCCATGAGATATACCATGGTAGAGCCCCTCTCTTATAGAAATGGTGCTTACTATAAGCTAAAGATGTTCATGGCACTTCTTGTTTTTGAAAAATTATGGACTAGTAGAAGCACATGCTGTCACCTGCTTCTAATCCTAGCATTTATGAGACAGAGGCCAGAGATCATGAGTCCAAGGACATGTGGCCCACGTAGTGATAACTTATCTCACCAGGAAAAAAAATGAGCTTATAGAATAGTGAGGAAGACAAATGTTTTCAATTACTTTTCTTGTAATCATATTCAGAAATTTAGAATCACACCTAGATGCTTCTGTTGCTCTTAAGAAAAGATCTGTCACATGGTCACATGGTTGCAAGTGATCTCTAAGCCATTTCTTCAGGGAGTTCTAGATTCTTAATGGTCCTTATCTTGGTTTGAAATTTAGTCTGGGAGAAGAAATTTGTAATCTCATATCCAACAGGTTTTGGATTACAGCATAGAGATTAGAATTAGTGAGGCACCTTGAGGGCAGCAATGTGACAATTTCAGTTGCCAGACATAGACTATGAAGAGAAGAATTCTTGGTCTGTGGAAACTCTAACAAGCTTGTGGTAGTCACTTAGTCCTAAAGGTATACTTCACCAATACAGTAGAAAACTACTGGAATAATATAAGGAAATTAAATATACTTAACTAAAAGGACTTAGTGTATACAGCTTTGTTGCAGAGGATTTTGTGTTTTGAAGAATATACTGAAATCATATTATAATTATTCAAGCTATAAACTTATAGGTTATAAGTATCTAAAGAAATATATGTGCCTCAGATTTTCATAAACAGTGAAAAAGATGTTGAAAATTCATGCCCAGTGAGTTGACATGAAAATATTTTTTTTTTCTTCAGCAGTTCATTTACTTGATTTTAAAGGTTAGGAGAGGATTTTCTTGGAGGTCAAAGAAGGGGCAAGGCGATGGAGGAGAGTGGGCCAAGTTTTCTGAATTGCAAGGATAGTAGGGCAGTTCTTTGATTTGTAAGGGATAAAGAAAGTCAGCAGAAGGTACAGACTTGAACTGAGTGGCACTGGACTGAGTTGAATGTAGATTGACTGGCTGGCTCGGAACAGAGAAAGCTGTGTTTCAGTAACATTTGCTCAGTGGAGATGTTGAGTTGGTAGGTAAGGAGAAGGCTAAATGTGAATCGAAGAATTTAAAATCATGATAAGTTATTGTAGAGCTCAATTTTTACTGTGAGTTTCATATAATACTATTCATTTTATATTATGTAGATATATTAATTTCCTTCTTGAATGCAAGGGAACTGCTATTACTATAGATTTTAAAATGCTTTCTTCAGCTCCACTGAGGTGATAGAAGAACCTTATATTTCCTTTTTTATGAAGATTTTCAATCAGGCTGAATATATTGAGACTTAATTTACTCTGTAATTTTTTAAAAGTAGTTGCTCTACCTAAATGGGTAACCATTTATTAAATCATAGAAAATTTGAATAGAACTGAACTCAGTGTAAACCCTTGAAGACTGATAAAATTTCCCCTCTACAACTACAGTAATTATCCATGAACTTTTATAAACAACTCCTTTGACTGCTTTGCTTCTTGGTTCATCTGACATTTGTCTAGGTAGCTAACTCAATTCACTTGAAGAAATACTCCTAGATTTTCTATCTACTTTGTATTTAATAGCAAGAAATAGACTATAATTAGCAATTCTCTTACTGCCAATTGAGGAAATACACTATTAAGCATTTTAAAACATTTCTCTTATTAAATAAATTCAGTCCTCTTTATTGCTACTCAAATAATTTGATCTATTTCTTTTCCAATCTTTGTTTATCACTGGAATGTAAAAGGAAAAAGAGTATATGGGATTTTTAAAAGACCAAATATTTAATGAAGTTAGTACTTCTGTTTCCATTACAATAATGAATTTGTATGGTTTATTTTTTAAACATAAATATAAAGGTCAGGAAAAAGACCTCAATATCTCTATGTTTTCTGTATGTTGGAACAAATATAAATTAGGGGGTCCAGGATCAAAATTATTTAATATTTTACTGAATATATTACATTATTGTGCACAACATTTTTTTTTCATAAATTTGAGATAGATAACTTTTAGGCTACCACACAATACCACATCCTTTATAGTAGGTAAGTCATGTTATTTTAGGTTTCTTACTCAAAAGAGTTACGTAGGTGGGATGAGACATGAATGACGGCTACTGGAACAGACTATGCTTCAGAAATTATTTAAACCTCATCTATATTTGGAAGAAAGGAGAATTGTTATTTCCTGTTTCCAAAACTACAATTAGCTTTAATTTCTTAAGGTTTTAATAAAAGTTCTGGATTTTTCTGTGAGCATATTTCTTATAATACCAATTTCCTGGAGTCAAAAATGCAAATTCTAGCAGATATAAGCTCACCCTTTATTAGTTGTTCGAACTTCTACTATCCCAGTCTCACTACATTTAATACTATTGTTTACTATAATTTCAGAAGAATAAGGGCGCCTATGATAAAGCTTCACCATAGTCTAAGTTTGGAAAACTGAAAGATATTAAGAAAATAAAACTTGTTTAACTTCACTGAATCATTTAAGTCACAGATGCTTACTATACCTAGGTACCACAATTAACTCATCAACACTTTAAAGGGAAATCTCAGCACTGCACCCAAGCATATATACATTTACATTCTTGCAGACTATAAGAAGTTCAGTGTAAACTGTTTTATACCCAAAGATAGTCTCTTAAATGACTTTTTTGTGTGAGACCTGTTCTATCTAAGTTTATGCTAGAATGGTTATAGGATGGGGTAATTTAGGATAATAAATTGTGGTAATTTGAATGCCAAAAAATCATCATTCCACTATTACAATTATTTTATAATCATTATAAAAAAGCTGATACTGAATTCAGCAGATATGACCTAACCAAAATGAACAGTACAGATCAGGACACTGGCCTACAATTTTAATGATTTCAAGGTTGTCCTCCCCCATGGAAGTAGTGCCAGTTGTGTCAGCCTTTGCCTATGACTGACTTCTGCCTGTCACTTTCTTTGAGCAAGAAATTGTCAAAGAACACTGTGTGCTCTCAACTCACCATATGCTTTTCCCATCAAATTTGCTATTTTAAGTGTATTTCTTATAAAAAAAAACCCTTTAATTTTATATCCATTCATTCATTCAGTGTGTATGTGCTAGAACACATATGTATGTGTCACGATACATGGAGGTCAGAGGACAGCTTAGAAGGAGTCAGTGTACTCTTTCCACCACATGGATTTTGGGGGACAAACTTGGATCAAGAGATTCAGCAGCAAGAAACCTTACCCACTAAACCATCTCATCAGCCCTTAATCTGATTCATGATTGTCTTTCCCAACTTGAGTGTAAGGATGATAACATAGCCCTAAAATAATTTGATTTGCCACATAACTTTGGTGCCTAGGAGAGTCCTCATTAACAGTAGTACAATTTGGTGGAAGGAGAGGGTGTGTGTGTGTTGGGAGGGTGAAAATCACTCTCTGCTTCTTGATTTCAGTAAGACAATAAGACAAAAGGAAATGTGATTAAAACATAACATTTGTTCCTTATATGACATTAGCATTTTAAAGGTTTTATCCATGATATAATGTACTTGTATAGGGAAAAGTTGTTTTCACCCAGGGATTGAACAAAGGCTCTAAATTGCTGGGTCATTTGATAAAATATATTGGGGCATCAAATTGAGAGCATAGTATAAACCCGTAGCCAAAAAGGGGGAAATATCTGTAGTGAAGAAAAGAACACTTGAAGACCATTAATTGTAATTGACTTTTATTAATATATCCTGTCCTGGTTGTAAAATATTTTATGGTTTACTATTCATTCCCTTTAAAATCAAGGCAAGGATGAGTTCCAGTTTTGGCTTTGCTCTTTATTAGCTGTATAATCATAAACAAGTGACTTATTTAGTGTTTTGGTGTCCAAGTACCCGAAGAAAAGAGAACATCTGCTTTTGGAATTTTGGGGTGGGAAGCATTTGGAAAGCATACAATTGGCAGTGCTTGATAAATGTAGATAGGTAATAATGAGAACTCACTTTATTATAGTGTTTTTGGATATCATGCATTACAAAATATAGCAGGTAATAACATTCCTTAGCATTATCACTGTACTTCAGAGGTGATTTTCTATCCTTATCTCACTTGACCTGTGATACATGTTTTTGCACTGGATAATACCTTCTCCTGGTATACTTATGTTATGTGGAATTCAAGTTTTCTTTTTGTTGCTATCATAAAAGACGGGGAATAAAACCAACTTGAGGAGAAAAGAGTTTGCTTATCTTACGCACCCCAGTCACAGTTCATCATTAAGGAGAAAAATCAAGGCAGGAATTCAAGGAAGGAAAGTATGGGTTACAGTAAATCAATCTCTTTCTCTGTCTCTCTCTCTCTCTCTTCCAAAAGCACCAGCCTGGGAAATGGTGTCACCTCCAGTGGGCCCTCCAACAACAATTAGAAAACCAAGAGAGTCCCTCACACACATGTCCACATTTGTCAACCTGATAAAGGCAGTTGTTGTTTAAACAGGAGTCTTACATAATTCAAGAATGTGTTAAATTCAATTTTAATTAGAATACCTGACTTTCAAGACAGCAAAATGTCATGGTTTTATTTTGTGCTGTTTTCTGTCTCCTTTTCACTGTTTTCGATTGTTTTCTTGGTCTTTCCTCATCTTTGTGACTTCATGAACTATTATCTCATGTTGATTTCTCTGCTGATCTTCAAGGATGTATATTCTATAGCCTAGTTTACACTTAAAAGTAAGTTGTTCAAACCAGAACTCCTCTTTAAAAATCCACCTTATTCACAGTTTCTTCAATTCAACCAATTTTAATTTTAGTTTTTCATTCATTACAAAAACCCTTGAAACCATCCATTAGTATGCCCCATATCTTGCACACCATACCCGTTGTACTATCATCATTCTTTCAGAATGTAACCACTTTTCCTTGCCTCTATTAGCATCATGCTTCTTGGAACCTTTTATTTCTTTTCTAAATTATAGAAACCTCTATTCTGATTCCATGCCTCTGACATTGCTCTGGAGAGTCTGCTCTGACTACAACTTCAGTCGTCCTTTGAAAAGAAAGACAAATCCTGCCATTTTCCTATTCAAAGCCTTACACAGCTTGGCTTGTGCTTTTACTTGAAGTGAAAGCAAAATTCTTATAATTGCCTAGAGATATTGGCTTACATTTCTAGACTTCATTTTTCTAGCTCATTGAAGGTTTTTCACTTTCTCACTTCTCTCTGGCCTCAATTAACCATTTTTAAACATGGCAGGCAAGTTATTGACTTGAAACCCTTGTATTGTCATTTATCAATGTCTGCAATAACATTTCCATGTAATCTGATGCTTACCAAACTTCACTTTTGTCGTGTCTGGCTGACACTGGGACTTTCTGGCTAGCCTATCCATGAGACTCAGATCCAGAGAGAATTTGTATTTAAAAATAAGGTGAATGTTTACAGATACCCAACACCCCAAAGCTAAAGTATGACCTCCACAGACACAATAACTTATATAACTTACATGTCAGTAAAACAATTTCAGGCTTTTCTCTTTATTTTACCAAATAAATTTCATATAAAATTTGAACGTGTTTGATAGTCTCTAATATGGATTAATTTTCAAACACCTTATGGTGATATAGCAGATGATGTTTTTCACTGTCTATTATAACAGATAACTAAGTCTTTCTTTCATTTTGTTTTCCTTTTTCTCTCTTTCTTATCTGGTGACAATTTTGATTATATGACACATAATATAATCCAAATAATATGACATATAATATAATGTCTCTATTCTTTTCTATGTTTTATAAATAGAAAGTGATAGTAATTGTTATGAAATGTGTTTCTTGAATTACAAATGTAGGTTTAGTATGTAAGTTTCAATAAAAGCATCTACTTTTCTCCCATTATTTGTAAAAAATCCTCAAAAATAGTTACAATGAAAGCCTTTTGTGAGTCAACACAAAGAGTATTATTTCTAAATGTTCACTAAATATTCCTTTTGTTTCTTGCTCAATCATGTTTCCTATAGCAATAAAATTTCATTCTTTTATTCCTTTCACACAATTTAGTATTTTCCAAAGAATTTTCAAACATTTTACTTCTTGCCAAGCCTGGTATGATTGAAGTAGATAATTGGATAGTCCAAAGTTTTGATCCATTAAGTGCAATACAGAGATTCATGTTAACACTTTGCATTAAATCCATATATACATGTGTGTATTTAATGGTATAAATGCATGTGAGTATGTGTACTTATACAACTTTAACAAATTTATTCTAGAATTTACTGAAGATCTATTTTACCACTAAATCTACCAGCATCTTTATTTGTTCTTTCATTTTCTCGGGTGTCCATCTCATGATTTAATTTCTCTGCTCCAAGTTTCAAATGTAATGATAATCATGTCTTCCTGCTAAACTTTATTAGTTTTTTTGAAACAAGAATAAAGGTGAAAAATGGAAGGAGAAGAAAAAGAGAATGAAAAACTTATTTAAGTCCCTGGATGTTACCATAGATCTATCTAAATGTTATAAGTTTTCTTCTAACTATTTTAGAAAGAATCACTTTTCCCCAGCAGTTTTATTGCCACTCATGTCTGCTTTACTTTGTTACTCCTCTGCTGCTTGTGGGTGGATGGAGTTCGACTATTTCAGAATAGTTACTAGTGGGTGGGTTCAAGAATCTCTAGTGGGTTGAGAAAAAAGCCATGTTTATATAGATAGTGATCCTTCTATTAAAATATCGAGTGAGTAATATTTAATAGCTATGTTTACCACGCACACAACAGAGTCCATCTGTACAGAAAATTCCAAAGTACTTCACATTCATGTACAGGACTGTGAGCAGTTCTTATCCCCCAAATTTATTTCCTGATAGACAAGGATTCCCTCCTGAGGGCATGACATAGTCCTGGATGCCTATGGATCTGTACAAATCTAAGATGCTATGAATCTGTCAAGACCTAGCTTTCCTACTGCAGCGGATCAAAGCACACAGCTTTAGGGCCTTGTGTGCATTGCTTTGATGACAGATGTAATACCTTTAGGTTCACTGGCTTTAAAATGTGGATAGCAGGGGTAAAGGCACTCACATGATGTACTTAGCTGCTAAGTGAGTGCATCCACTGTTTTGATTTGAAGTCCAGTTCTTTTGAATTTTAAATACAGAATTGTCAACAGCCATAATGCCTAATATATAGAGAAAACTACATTAAGTATAGAGAATACTGTCTGCATGTCCGAGACACTGGAAATGATAAGCTTTTCAAAATGTAAACAGTTTCAGCTGGTTGTTTTAGAAACAAAAAACAAAAACAAAAAAAAAAACAAAAAACAAAAAACAATCAAACCTACTTCATTTAATGGGATATTTAGACAATTATGTATTCTAAGTAGACATCATTGATTTTCATTTTATGTATTTTCTACCTGGAAAAATATCCTGTGTTAGTCTTTTGCACTTACCTTAATCTTAAGAGATTTAATAATCATTGATGTTCATGACTCACTTTACTACAACAATACCATCATCAAAACAGGAGGTTTGGGTAGCTACAAATGTACAACTCAATTATAATTTTCGCAAGTGGAGTCCCTGGAGTAAAATTACGTATATTGTTTTGTAATTATCATTCCAAAATTCAATACTAGGACAATTAAGGTCTAAATGATTTGAGATACAGAACCCATTTTAAAAGCACATTTTACTTTCATTTTATTGGCAAGTTTTAAGACTAAAATTTAAAAAGACCAAAAATGGACATAATTTAGATGTGCATTTTAATGAAGAAAGCAGAGAAAGTGTGAAATGATTTTGAAAAAGGATACTTAACGTGATACAACTTCTATAAATCATGAATGCCCTCCACCCTGTTATTTAAAGAATGAAATAAAGTTACGTGTAATGGATACTACTAAATTCAGGCTGACATCAAGATGCAGACATTTTAAATAAGTGACATATTTTAATTTAAAAATTTGAATCTAATATAAAATGCAAATTGATGTAGCCCTTAGTGTAGAAAAAGGGAAAAATGTCATGATTGAGTTTGGAGAAATTGTAACATGGACAGATTTAGCCAGCTGCAATGATGAACAAGGGTTCCTTTATTATTGCTTCAAGAAAAGCTATTGAGTGAGTAGCACAAAGTAGCTACTTGAGTACGGGAATATCCAATATCCCTTTGAGAGGCGTATTTGATTATAGATCTTCCATTTGCCCTCTTGTTTCTTTCTAACTCTCTAAGTGCCACCAAAGACCTCAGGATCACTGTTGTTGTCCTTGTTGTTTTTTTTTTTTTGACCTATGGGTGGTATCACTGAAAACAATTGTTATCTACTTAAAGTGATCTTTAGCAATCTCTAGCTTCATACCTAATTCAGTTGTTCCTTCATTTGAAATCTTCCCATAAATCTTTGTTACTTACAGGATTCACTGTGTGAAGGTTAGCAATAGCCCCTTCCCCCTCTTTCCTGACTTATGCAAAAAAAATCTTTCTCGGCATCATTTCTCACTCTGTCCCAAGCAATTTCTTTCCATTCCTATTCATACCCACAAACACACATAACACACAGACATCACTGATATGGGCTCCTCTTACTTTTTGGCCAGGAAAACTCATAATCATTTTTTTCAGTACTGATCTCACATGTGTGCTCTTTAAAACGTTCCTTGGCTTTTTTGACACAGCATTTTCCTCACCCCTATTTTGGACCATATCCAACCCCAATGATCATAATCTATATTCCTGAAAGAATGACTACTTGGAGTCATTATTTAACTTGTCTCTGTCCCGGTTAGATTGCAAGCTTCAATGGATCAAGGTGCCATCTATTCATCTTAGAAAAATATCAGCCTATCATACAGGGCTTAACATAACAAGGTCTCAATGGGTATTGACTGACTGGATGAGCAGATCTTCACTTGTGGATTTTGCTCAACCTACCATTTTGGGTGCCAACTCAATATGCAGAGTTGGAAACTGTTTGTAGCTCTGCCAGTCAGTTTTATGTTCTGCCAGCACATTCTTGGTTGTTGTACATTCCCCACTGATAGGATTTTTCCCAACAGTACTTGGCTGGATTACAATGTTCAATGATTTTTTTTCTTAAAAAAATACCTGACTTTCCCCTCTCTCTACCCAACTTCATTCTCTCAGATTCTGTATAGCAGGTTTCTGGGGCATCCTGTTGTTACCCATTCCCTCCTGTGTCTTACCCATCCATGTAACTTTGTTATGAGAGGCTGGGAGGCTGGCCAGTTTCCATCATCTTGTTTCTGGTGATCCTGTATTACTTTAGGCATTTGAATGGTGAACCTGGGCACGCTGCCACAACCAGCAGTGAAGGTGAATGCATTGCAGTGCCAATAAGGACTAAAGCATGGAAATAAATCTATAAAGAATTGACTTTGTTACTGCTTTCTAGTAAAGAAGGAGATTATACATGTAAAATGCATTGGTAGCAATGAGTGTTATTGTATTACTTGTAGTTCTAGATGAACGAACACCAATACTATTCACCTTAATTGCTGTTTTAGCAAGATACTGATGCTAATGGACAGTACTATGCCCTTGTTGCATTTCTTGCCCACTTTGGCAGAGGCCAGAAAATGTAATGGTGTGTAGTACTACAGATCAATGTTTTTCAAACTTGGATTACATAAGGATCCCTCAGGAATTTTGATTCACTAGGTATGGGCTGAAGCTGACATTCTGCATTACTAAGATGCTCCCAGAGAAGCACACGTTGAACAGAGTGAACTCTGCAAAGCCAGTGCTGTTAATGGGCATATTATTTCTTCATCTATCTATCTGTCTATCTGTCTGTCATCTATCAATCTATCCATCATCCTATTTGTAATCTATCTATAACTATCATTTACCCTTGTATCTGTCTATCTATTGATCTACCTACTGACCTAGCAGCTATTTGCCTCAACAATACCAGAGAAGGACAAACGATACTCGAGGCAAAGTGAATGAGCTGTTCAATCAGTGTTTCATGTTAGTGCAGCTTGTTACTGTGATGGTCATATTCCTGAGTTGGCGCTTTTCTTCTTGCATGGAAAATGGAAGAGGTTGGTCATGCTTACTAAATCACTTTATAGAAATGATTTAGTGCATAAAAATGGCAAATTACTATTTTGAGGTTGATCTTTTTAGCTGAAAAGAAAGTGAAGTTCAGTTACCAAGGACTTGTGATTGTGGTGATTCTCTATCAAAACTCCAAAAAGAGTGATATTAGAGCCATTAATTGTTGTATACATGCAGTTTGTGGTCATAGTGTGTTAGGTGTCAGGGGTACAAAAAGGTATTAAATATGCCTTCCCTGGAATAGTCTATAGTTAATTTCATCAAATTGACAGTTTTATTTTTCATGTCAGGAATTTTAATTATATGCCAATTTCCAAAATATACACTTAATGAACTCATTAAACATATAATCCTGTCATAAAATGTTACAAGATAAGTATAAGAATATTTTTCTTGCAGTTCCAGGGATCAAACCCAGGCAGGACTTTAAGTATGTTAAACAAGCCCTGTACTTATGAGCTATATATATATATTTAGCTCTTAAATTTTTGAGAGATGGTCTCATTCATGACAAAGTGAAACTTCCCTTTAACTAATTGGTGGTCTTTTTTTCCTTCTGAATCTGAGCATTGATAGCATGTCTGACCATACCTGGTTAACACTTTGTGTTTTCAATTTATCTGATGATTCATGCTTATAATTAGAAGAGTTTTAAGTGATGCTTTCAGGCTATCACCAGTCAGTACATTATAGCTTCATAATTCCACTTTAAACACAGAGTGTGACCTTGGGCTAAATGCTATATTAGCATACTTAATGTCCTATTTGTCAATCAAATGAAGGGTATACAAGAGTTATTATTCTGTTCCCAGGTATGAGATTGTATGCTTAATGGACAGTCACCAGGGTATGCATACAGCTATACTTGTTACAAGCATGTTTCTTAAAAGAGAGATGTGTAAAGGGATTCAACAACTGAAATATTGGATACAATGTAGGGGAAGTCAAGAAAATTAAGCACATGTAATGTAGCCATTGAAAAAGTGCTGCAGGAGGGCTCTTGCAGGTTTTTGTAAGCAGTGATCTAGTTTCATTAAAAAAAAAGCCACACAGTAAAAAAAGAAAAAAAAAAAAAAAGAAAAAGTGGTACTAATGTTCTCCATGTGGCCTCCATCTTTCCTTTAAGTAAAGTTTAATTGGAATACAACCATGTGTATTCATCTGTGAATTATCAGTGCCCGTAAGAAAATAATGGATGAGTCATTAGCATTTGCAAAATATGTTTCTGGTATTTCAGGGCAAGAAACAAGACAATATCTTTCCAGTAATCAGCCATTTTCCTTTTGCTATTGCCAGTTTGCTCCTGCTTTGCAATGTAACTCAAACATATCCCTCCAATACCAAGTTCTACTTAATTTTATAACACTCTCCCTAAACATTTGACTCAATCTTCTTTTGAGAGCACAGGTATACACACATTGTGGTTTTCTTTAAAAAATCAGAAGAGGAAGATGAGCCTTAGGACTCAGGGCCTCTTGGACAGAACGTCTTACATTTTAGTAGTATAGATTTTAGCCTGAAAGGCAGTGGCCAATAATACCTTACTTCCTTGGTTCTTCAAAACTTTACTCCATGCCCCGGTTCATGGTAGGAGTAAGTTTATAGCAAGGCATCTAAAGGGAAGCCAGGGGTCTCAGTCTCTTCTTTGGTATAATAGTTTTTTTTTTCTTCACAAAGGAGTCATCTTTAATTTAGAAATAGGGCAAGGTAACTATTAAGAAAATGGATTTACCTATGGGGATTTGGAGGATCATTATGGGAATTTTGTTGTGTACGAATGACAGAGAGTTTTTCCAAGGAGAGAAAATAGAATGAATAGAGCCAGGGTATTGATAAAACTTTAAATACTCAGAGAGAATGGCTAGAACATATGGATACATTATATACTTCCAAGTACATACAACCTCACCTTGTCTTTGTACCAAATCCTTAGGGTCAATATGGAAAATATTCTGTCCAAAGATATATTAGGCCAATGAGAGAGAAATTAGGGTGTATATCAGCTAAGAATTTAGAAACCTGGATGCTCATTATAAAGTCAATATTGCTAACACTACAATGAGCTCCAGGGATTTCTCATGGCTGTTTGGAGGATGGAGCTATTCTATTTTATTTTCTTGTTTTGCTATGAAGCAGGGTCTGGCTCAGTAGCCTAGGCTGCTCTTGAATTCTGAATGCTTTCACCTCAGCCTCCTTAGTGTTCAGATTCCGGGCATGTGTGCCACTATGAAAGACTATGGATGTCCTAATTCTGAGTTTATTATTCTTAATAGTGTGGATTTTCTCTTGGTCAATAATAGTAATTTTTATACGCTATTGAAGTGTTGGAGGGCACTTTTGGATGGAAGGAAATGAAGAATCAGCTCTAAACTGAGAACCGAAACTAAGTGTAGATAGGAGTTTATTTATGTCGCTTTATTTACTTTTTTTAGATTTACTTAATTTATATTTTATGGATATACGTGTTTGTCTACATGTATGTGTACTCACTGTGTGTGTGTCTGCTACTCTTGAAAGTCAGAAGAGGGTCTCAGATCCCCTGGATCTGGAGTTACAGATGACTGCTAGTCACTACATAGGTACTGGAAACATAACCTTGGTGGGTCTGGGCAAGGGTAACAGGTGCTCTTAAGCTCTAAACCATTTCACATACCAGTTGCCTTTATATTAGGCTTAAACAAAGTAACAATTAGTGGAAGAGATGGAATTACAAACTACTTTCTATAACTGTGGGCGTCCTGTAGTTTGTCCTCTATGTCACATTTGATTAGCAGCAATAAAGTGTTCAAGAAATCCATTTAGAATTTGGACATAGAATATGGAAACGCCATGTTTCCCAAAACTTGTTAAAAACAAAAAGTCCCTGTATTTTGAACCCTGTGATTCAGGATGCTTTCACTGAGCCTGTGCAAATAAATGAACTTGCGGAAATTTAGATAAAGGTGGTGCTTGTGACTCATTTAGAAAAGCAATGGAAGACAATGCATTTCTTTTCCTTTTGAATGCACCTCTTTGCTAAAGAGCTTTTGGTACGTAAAAAGCCTATTTTATATCTCCTAAGACTATAACTTTCTTACATATACCCATTTGCCTTCCATATTCCTATCACAGTCTATGAAGTACCCCCGTTAAAGCCCAGAATTGAAGAGTCACCTGCTTCTCAGGGGGAAAAGACAGTTTTCTGACCTTATCTGATTTTATCATTGCCATGCTCTAACTCGCTGAGCTAACCAGCCAGTTTTGTTGGAACTCACCATGGAGACAGCTTAATTTTAACTCTGAGAGAACATGGGCTTTTCAACACAAGTTAAATATAGGCTGGCACAGAACATTACAGAAGCATTAGGTCCTCAGAAAATTTCTTTAGCTTCCAAACTTTGTGCTGCTGCTCCTCATGTATGACACTCATACATTCCTCTTGGTCACTCTTAGCTTTCCTTCTTCTTTTGATCACATAAGTAGAGAAGGTAGGACTTTATATACCCATATTAGAGGTCATCTATGAGAATATTTCTCATAAATGATTATTTTGAAAATTAATGTTAGGCTGTTATGTTGACTGTAAGCTTTTGCTATTTGTGTTAACTTTACTGAAAGCGTTTGCCTTAAAATTATATGAAATATATTTTGTAATACATTGTAAAAGATAAAAGTTTTAAATTTGGCAAAGTAGAAACATTTGGTGGTAAATGACTTCATAGTTTCATATGTTATGTTTTTTTTTCTGGTGAGTTTTCACACACATACATTTGAAATGTAAATAAATAAATATCCAATAAAAACCCTTTGAGTAGACGTTTTATTAAATACATAGTTTAAATGCTGAGACCATTTCAAATCGTGAAATTAAAATGATATCTTCTTCTTCTTTTTAGGACTACTCGTTAGTAGTACGTACTTCTGGATAGAATACAGAATTTAGAAAACAGAAATGATTCTTTTATACTTATTATAACTTTCTTATTGAGAACTTAGAAGCAAATAGCATCACTCAGCAATATTAAAAGGGAAATAAGAATACCCTTGGGAGGGAATAGGGAGGCAAAGTTTAGAACAGAGGCTGAAGGAACGCTCATCCAGAGCCTGCCCCACATGTGGCCCATACATATACAGCCACCAAACTAGATAAGATGGATGAAGCAAAGAAGTGCAGGCTGACAGGAACCAGATGTAGATCTCTCCTGAGAGACACAGCCAGAATATGGCAAATACATAGGCGAATGCCAGCAGCAAACTACTGAACTGAGAACTGGACCCCCGTTGAAGGAATCAGAGAAAGGACTGAAAGAGCTGACTGGGCTTGAGACCCCTTATGAACAACAATGCCAACCAACCAGAGCTTCCAGGGACTAAGCCACTACCCAAAGACTATACATGGACTGACCCTGGACTCTGACCTCATAGATAGCAATGAATAGCCTAGTAAGAGCACCAGTGGAAGGGGAAGCCCTTGGTCCTGCCAAGACTGAACCCCCAGTGAACGTGATTCTTGTGGGGAGGGCGGTAATAGGGGGAGGATTGGGAGGGGAACACCTATAAGAAGGGAGGGGGAGGGGTTAGGGGGATGTTGGCATGGAAACCGGGAAAGGGAATAACATTTGAAATGTAAATAAGAAATACCCAATTTAATAAAGATTGGGAAAAAAAGAATAACCATTCTGAAAATGTGGATTTTGACTTTCATTATCAAATATAATTTTGTATATTTACCTACCACCATAAAACAAGATAAACTAGAATACCAGACAGCTTCTATCCTCTTTTACGACTGAAGTTTCCATTACCTACACTCAGTTCGTTACCTAATATTTATGACCTAATATTTACCATTTCTTGGCAGAATTCTGTAAAGTGCAAAGAGACACATGTGAACATTTAAAAATGTTAGCAATAATAGCAAATTGGCAATATAGGTTAGTGTCTCACAAGAGCATTAAGCTAATTAGCAATAGGTTAGTAATATGAAAAACCTTAGGTAATTTTAAAAAGTTAACCACTAATTTTATAAATTTTTATGAATGTTTCAAATAAATAGATTATATATATGTATATATGATATCAACATGTACATTAACTTATTAGTCTATAAGTAAATATAATGATTTAAATATAGCACTAGAAATATATGAACATGCTTCCAAGTTCTCTTTCAAAGGGCGCGAAAAAGCCACCGTGAGGTCTTTGTCCTGCTGATTTCCCCTGTGAATCCAACAGTTCATCTATCTGATCAAGGACCATGGGGGCTTGAAGGTCAGGCTCTGCACATAGAGGTCACCTACAGATTTAATTTTCATTTATTTTTTAATGATTTCTTTTATTTTTGAGGTTTTGATATAATTATATTATTTCCCCTCTATATTCCCTTGCATATATCCTTAGTCGTTGCTATATATATATATATATATACATATATATATATATATATATATATACATATATTCTTGAATATACTGATTATCTATATATCTGTGACTACATCCATTTTGTGAATTACCAATTATTTCATATTTAAACATTGATGTGACAGACTAACCACAATTTTAATCCTTACATATCACAATCACTAATAAAAGTAAAATAAAGCTGATTCCTCTAGGTCTCTTCCTCTTGACTTCAAGTTGCTTTACATAATAGTTCAATGTAACAAACAATAGTATTGACTGTATATCATTTTTTGGTCCTATTTTTTTTTATCATTCTTCATTATTTCGATCTTTCTAGAAATATTTACCTTCAAGTCATGTTTTGTTTGTGAAAGGCATGCACACTATAGGAATTTGGCAGTTTACTAAGATTTGCAATTATCATTTTATATTGTAGTGCATCTCAGATACATTAACACCAGATCCTTGTCATAAGAAATGAAGTTTAACTAGTCTTATAGAACTAGACTGCTCACAATCTTTATTGGGACCTATTGTAACTTCAGTCATAGAAGTGGTTTACAAATTATTGGTTGTCCTGATCTTTGTACAGTCCACAGAAACATAGTTAATTTCTATTAGAATTTGATACATTTAAGTATTCTTGTTGAGAAGATTCCTTGCTCTTTTGCTCTGTAGAAATGGTTTCAACCTGTTGATGAACAATGAAAAATACCTTTTGATATTCTAGTTTTAAAACAAAATATATTCTTCATATCAATTTAAACTTGAGAAATATAACTGAATATTCATACAATGAACTAATATTTTCAGTACCTTGTGAGTGGATTATGACATTTTCATATGAAGAAAGCAGATAGAAGAATACTTGCTGCATCTGTTTTTGAAATGCTCTCCAGCATTACTAGATGAAACTATTAGTCATAACATAGTTCTCCATACGTGCTACCACTAGGTTTTATCCCATTCTAACATCAATTCTTGGGAGGTAACTTTAAAAATGTCAGATTAAGAATAGAAGGGAGAGGAATTAGAGGATGATATGGCATGACCAAGGAGAATATGTTGAAATAAATAGAAATGCCAATTTAATGGTGGAAAAAAAAAAAGTGGCTTGAAGGGCTTGAGACCCCATGAACAACAATGCCAACACAACCAAACTTCAGGGACTAAACTACCTAAAATTTATACATGGACTGACCCTGGACTCCAACCTAATAGGTAGCAATGAATATCCTAGTAGAAACACCAGTGGAAGGAAGCCCTGGAGTCCTACTAAGACTGAACCCCCAGTGAACTGAACTGTCAGGGAGGAGGCAATGGGGAAAGGTGGGAGGAACACCCGCAAGGAAGAGGAGAGAGGGATGTTTATCTGGAAACGGGAAAGGGAATAACTTTTCGAATGTATAAGAAATATTCAGTTAATAAAAAGTGGCTTATGTCCTCCCATATGCTTGACATCTCCATTTCGACTGCTCCCTGAATCCTATAGGGATAGGGAAGCACACCATGCCAGCACTGCATGAATAGATTTTCTTTTCCCCACCTGTCTCTTCTAGTAATGGATCCTGCTCATCTTTTGCAGAGCACTGTAAATCAGTTTCTGCAAATATGAATTTATCAGGTTTTCTTTGTGTTTGAAAAGGGTGTACTTCTTTGTGAATAGTTACATATTGTTCAAGGTTTAGAATGTATCACTATATCTGACCTTTTATTTTATTATAATGCGTTTCTGTTAAAAGTAATATGATACTGTTGCTCCACAAATATTATCTTGACTAGTGAAAAGAAATAGTTTGATACTTGAGTTGATTCATGCAAATAATATATTTATTGTAAAATTCAATGTAGCATATATTATAATATGCCACAAAGGTTAATATCAAATATGCATTAATTTCCTGTTAATCCTCATTACTTCTTCACATTAAAATGATTTCTGTTTAATGTTACGTTTCAATAGGCTGGGTGGCAAAGTCCTGTAATTATGTTGGATCAGTTTGGAAGCAATGTGCTTTAC
>NC_046172.1:45638013-45647433 GCF_011064425.1 Rattus rattus | reverse complement strand
ACGGGTACCCAGAGGCCGTATACAGTTTCCTCCTGGGCCAGGGATGTGGGCAGGGGTGGGCAGCGTTGGTGGTCTCCTCCGCTCTGCTGCCTCAGGAGTGCCCGCCCGACCAGGCGGCGAGAACTCCCCTCCAGGGGGCCTGGGAGCAGAGAGCTGCTGAAGGCAGGGATCCTCCGCTGGTCCGGGACTCTGGCCAAACTAGAAGTGTAATTATAAGCAGACTTTTTAATAGAGGATGAAATGACTAAGTATAGTCATGTGGTGTGTGTGTGTGGGGGGGTGTAAGTAATGAACACCATGTCAAGACACAAATATTTCCCAGTATTGATTACAGACCTTAAGTCATATAATGATTCTTAACTTTTAACTCTTTACTGAAAGGAATAAGAAATGTTTAGATGAATGTCTGTTTGTTGTACAGGAATAAAAAAGCCATGATATATTTGCAATATTGTCAGGGTGACACAGAGTAAAGGATGGATTGTAGAGCTTCTAGGAATATCTCAAAAGGGTAAAGAAATGAATCTTAAGTGGCTTACAGCAGCCAAATACTGGATATTCCAAGAATCAAAGTAAATAATGAAACAACAAATTATATTTCTTAGAAGAGAATATGCATCCATGAACTTTTACTTGAATAAATATATAAATTAAAATATAAAATGTGATTTTTTAAATAAAAAACATAATGGAAGAATAGTGTCACTATTTGGAAGCCATTGTAGTGAGATAGAAGCTGGCTCCCTGCAGTAAAATAAGTTGCAGGTAGAAAAAGACCTAATCATGGATAAAGAAGTGTCTTAGCAGTTAAGAGCACTTTATTCACTTCTGGAGCACCTGCATTTCACAGCACTCACATTAGGGAGCACATAACTGCCTGTAGCTCCAGTTCTAGGAATACATGATGTGTTTTCCTGGACTGTGCACACACAGTACTCATATTCACATACCCACACCGAGACATGCCCATGCAAACTAAAATAAAAATTTATCTTTAAACAATGAAGACAGCAAGACAGCAACTCAATAAATAGCCTACAAACTAAGTAGAATTAGTTGGGCAAGAGAGAATTTTAAGTGACAATGACAAGTGACAGATCCTCTGATTACATGAGAAACCATGATCATTATTATTTTGGTCAAGATAAAAAGTATAGGTCACTTATTAGCTAAATCTGCCTCTGATGACCTAGTAAATATGATCTCAGTGTCCCTCCAGCTATTGGCATAAATCTTCTAACAAGCTAATAAATAAGGCAATACAACAATGTTCTCTTCCTTCTACTCTCCCAGTAACTTGTCATTTTTCCTTAGTAAATTACTTATGCTCACCCACTCCTTGTCCTCGCTTTCTTTTTGTTATTTCGGGAGAGACAAAGAACTTGTAAAATATTGGTTCTGGGTGGCTTTGATGATTATTGATTATCAGGCAGTTTAAATCACTGAATTAAGGGGTTGGGGATTTGGCTCAGTGGTAGAGCGCTTGCCTAGCAAGCACAAGGCCCTGGGTTCGGGCCCAAGCTCCGAAAAAAAAAAAAAGAAAAGAAAAAGAAATCACTGAATTAAGCACTTGAGAAGTGCTCTATTGCTCTCTAAAAACCCAATAGCAAAAGTTATTTTAGTCAAAACTTATCAGTGACTGTTAAAATCTGTGGTTGAAACCTTGATGAGAAAAAAAATAGTTACACAGTCTTTAAATTATTCATTAATTTAAAAAATCTACCTTATAGTAAAATTCCCAGCAAAATCACCTTTACTAAGTAAACTCTCAGCCAAACATGGTTAATAAGCACGCCTATAATACCAGCATTTACAAAATAGAGACAGGAGAGGCAGGAGTCTAAAGACAGCTTATACAGACCAATGTCCAGGCATGCCTGGGATCCACACTGTCTCGGTAAAGAAGAAAACCAAAATCAAACAAAAACAAATCTCCAAAATGTAAATGTAAGTTTTCTCATTACTGCATGAAGTATATATCATATGATTTGTACAAACATCCTATTGAGAAAATCAATTGAATAACAATCTATAAAACAAATTTTACTTTTAAAATCATCTCAATATTCTCAAAAAAAAATGTAAAATACTCTTCCATATTTGTTATTCGAGATTGGAGATACACACACACACACACATACACACACACACACACACACACACACACACACACACACATATATACTCATTGTAATCCTAATCATGAATTGCTTCTTTCTCTTTCTTTTTTTTATTGGATATTTTATGTATTTGCATTTCAACTGTTATCCTCTTTCCCAGTTCCCCCCTCTACTATCCCTTTCCCCTGATTCTATGTGGATATTCCCCCTCCCACCCACCAACTCCCACCTCCCTGCCCTGGCATTCCCTTACAATGGTGAATGGAGCCTTCCCAGGACTAAGGGTTTCTCCTCTTATTGAGGCCAGACAATACCATCCTCTGCTTCATATTCAGCTGGAGCCGTGAGCCCCTCCAAGTGTACTTCTGTGGTTAGTGGTTTAGTTCCTGAGAACTCTGGGGGTTCTGGCTGGTTGATATTGTTGTTCCTACTATGGGGTTTCAAACCCCTTCAACTCCTTCAGTTCTCCTCCTAGCTTCTCCATTAGTGTCCCTGTGCTCATTCCAAATAGTTGGCTGCAAGCATCCACATCTTGTCATTCTCTGGCCAAGTCTCTCAGGAGATGATATATCAGGCTCCTGTCAGCATGGACTTCTTGGCATCTGCAATAGTGTCTAGGTATGTTGTCTGTATATGGGCAGGATGCCTAGGAGGGGCAGTCTCTGGATGACCTTTCCTTCTGTCTCTTCTTCACACTTTGTCTCTGTAGTTCATTTAGACAGGAGCAATTCTGGGTTAAAATTTTGGAGATGAGTGTGTGGCCCCATTTTTTTAACAGAGGGCCTTGCCTAATCTCTGGATATGGTCTCTACAGGATCTCCTAACCCTCTGTTGGGTATTTTAGCTAATCTCATCTCTGTTGGGTCCTGGGATCCTCTCACTTTCCTGGCAACTGGAACATTCTGATGGCTACCCTAAGTTACATTCTTTCATTCTTACCCTAAGTTATATTCCAGATAATGACATAAAAAATCCATCTTCTGAAAATTCAATTATTTTTTCTGGTTATTCTTTTGTATTTGATATTGGTCAAAATTAATCTCTTAAAATATCCCATTACATGAATTTTATAATACTAGTACTGAATTGTGAGAAACGGTGTATGCAGGTGATTCTGGAGAAAATGTTTGCTTCTCATGTAGCAGGTCTCTTTGGTCTATATGTTTCTTACCTAATAAATACCATCTTTCTAGTTTGTTGGCTATATTTCTATCATATAAATTCAGAAGTCCTAAATTTAAATTTATATTTCAAGGAAATCTTTCTTCAACCTTTTAACTGAGTTCTTAGTGAAGGTCCCTATTTTAATCTCAAATTGGTAACTTATACTAAATTCATTCAAAAACATAACTATTACATTTCTTTGGAAAACCAGTTGCTGCTACTGAGTACCTACATTTATTTATTATTTAGTTACCAATCTAATATACTGCAGCATCCCAAACAGATTCTAACGTATTCTGTATTGAGACTATCTTTACTTTCTTTTCTTATTTTTTAAATTATTTATGTATGTATGTGACTACACTGTTGCTGTCTTCAGACACACCAGAAGAGGGCATCAGATCCCATTACAGATGGTTGTGAGCCACCAGGTGGTTGCTGAGAATTGAACTAAGGACCTCTGGAAGAGCAGTCAGTCCTCTTAACCACTGAGCCATCTCTCCAGCCCGAAACTATCTCAATATCTCTAGCATTTAGTCAAACTGACATATGTTCTCTCAGCAGTCATTTCCTTTTCTTATAGTCAGCATCAAGACTGTAGTAGTGAATATGAAACTTAGTCACCCTATTTATACTATTTTTAATGAGCAAATGATAAGTCCAATTTGCTCAATCATAAGAAATTACCTTTTCAAACCACCATCATTGTCATTGTATTTAAAATTTAAGTTTTGGGACTTCAAAAAAAAATTCTGGGTCAGAAGAATAACTCAGTATAAATGTGCATATCTTGGTCTCAGTTTGTAGTATATGCTTCTGTGTGTGCTCACACACCAACATATATGCTAATACACAGAGAAATTCTGATTTGAACATGTCCTATTTTTTAATTGGATATTTTGTTTATTATCATTTCAAATGTTCTGTCCTTTCTTGGTTTCCCTTCTGGAAACTCCCTATTGCATCAGCCCTATCCGTGCTTCTATGAGGGTGCTTCCCCACCAACCCAAACACTCTTGCCTCCCTGCTCTGACATTCTCCTACACTGAGGCATTAGTCCTTCCCAGGACCAAGGGCCTCTCCTCCCATTGATGTCTGACAAAGCCATCCTCTGCTACATATGTGTCTGGAGCAATGGATCCCTCAAAGTATACTCATTGGTTGTTAGTTTAGTCTTAGAGCTTGTTTCTGGATATAACAGATTTTAAATAATACATACTGTTGAAATCACCCATATATTTATATATACACATACATACACATACACATACTCATATACATATACATATGCATATATATTTATCATTATTTTCTTATGATTTTTGGGGGAAAATCTTGGAGTATTCCTCATGTTTTCTTTTCTATGTAAGTACTTGGAAATATAAAGCCTGTTTTTGACTTTGTTTAAAAATGGATATTAAGATTACTGTTATTTGCTGTACTATTTCTATCATAGTTACTGTTCAATTGTGACAAAATACCAGGGCCAAAAGTGACTTTTGGAAGAAAGAGTTCATTTTGTTTTATACTTACAGAGGCATAAGATACCATCATGAATGGAAGGCATGATAGCAAATAACAGACACAATGGCAAGAACAGTCAGGTGACAGATCATGTTCTCAATCATAAACATGGAAAGAGAGGGACATAGAGACAGAGAAAAAACCAGAGACAAAGAGACAGAGACACACAGAGAGCATAGAGAGACCTGGACATAGAGGGGGGTCTATAAAATTTCTAATCCTACCCATAATAATGTATTTCTTCCAGCAAAGATGCCTCCCTCTTCACCTACCTAAACTGCAGTACCAACTGAGCACCAAGTGATCAAATACTTGAGTTTTTGGAGCATATTTTCATCCAAACCACTATACTTTCCAAAATAAGTCAGTTTTGTTGGTTTTATCTTTCTATTTTTTTCTTTTCATGTGTTTGAATAATGTGTGGTATGTGTGTTTGTCCATTTATTCTCTTGTGCGTGGATGTGCATGTTCATATGCATTTGTGTGTGTAGGCCTAATATTCATGTCTATAATTTTCCATGATCCCACTTCCACTGTAGGAATGAGTAAAGTCCTAAGTGTATGTGTATTGTTTAGGCATTATCATGTCAAAGACCAATGCTTCATCCCCAGGGGAGTGGCAAGCATTCTTGAGGCTCAGAGGGATGGTAAAGCCTACCTAGGGACCCACTGTGAATGTTAACAGGGTGTGCAGAAAATGGACACAGTAGCTTTCTTCACTGAGTGTTTACTGCCTGAAGACTGCTGACTTACAAATACTATTCTTACCCAGATTAGGTAAACCAACCTCCTTGTTTTGTTATACATAATAGTCCTGTTTATCTATATTTAATAATCCCACCTTCTAGATTCAACCACATGCAATAACCAAACCTCTCTGTACAGTTATGTATAATTAACACTGACATTTTGGGTCCTATATTTTTCTATCCAAGAGTCTATCTCACCTGATCCCAGTTTGTGTTTGTCTGTATGTCTGTCTCTTCAGTCCCTCACTATCCCAATTTGGTCAAACTTTGGAGCTTATTCCTTTATCTTTTAGATAGCATTAAGTTCTGTGAAAGAAACACAGAAACCCCTGACATATCTAGTCTCTGTAGCCAGCTAGCTACAGAGATTTTTAGTTTCGCCTTATGGGGCTGGTTTATAGGCAAGTAAGTCACCATGCCCCCCTATTATTTACATAGGTTTGGGGTATAAAAACTCTGGTCTTTTTGTGTTGTGAGTACTTTAAACACATAACCATCTCCCCGGTCCAAAAATTTATTCTCTTTTAAAGTATTGCCATCTATCACATGTAATCATTTTAAGTGCAGATAGAGGCATTCTGTACATGAACTACAATGTGGTAGTTTGTATTAGAGTTTAAATCTCAGCCTGTGCCTGGATAAAGCATACCAAGCCAACACGGTTCCACATAGAAAGATTTAATGAGAGAAGAGTGGAAGAAGGTAGTAACAAAGAAGGCTGGCCATGGGTACATGGAGGAAAGGGGGTGATAGAAGGGACGGGAAAGGGGACAAGAGCAGTGAAGAAGAAAGAGCAATAAAGAGGGAGAGGAGGGTGCAAACATCCCCTTATATAGTGTCAGGCACAGCTGGTTTTTGCCAGGCAACTGTGGAGTGGAACATACCTGGCTGTTCCCAGGTAGCTGTGGGGGTGGGGCTTAGACAGAATACCAACAGTTTGTATAATTGGTATACACTGGAAATTGAATATAATGTTTGTTGCATTACACACAGCCACATTTACAGTAAGAATAATAAGCCCAAACAGAAGGGAATAAGGAATCAGGAATCTTTCTAGTGGGAAGTAAAAGAACAAGATCTGAAAGCACAATGATCAAAAACTTAAGTTATATTGTTTCACATTGCTTATTCCTCTTGTTAATTACAGTTGATACAGATAAATCATTGAAAATCAACTAAAAAAGCATCACAGTAAATAATTTGCAGAATATTCTATAATTTTATAGAGTCTGGAGAAATCTTTGTTAAATATTTAGTAACAGAATACGGCACTTTTGAAATTTGTAAAGTCAGACACATTTCTATATAAATTATTGCATTGAAATAAATTAGAAACTAAATCAAGTTTTATTTTTAAATAATATAGTAGATTAGGTTTAGTAGTAGTAGATGAATCTACTCCTGGCACTCAAAACACTGGGTCTGGAGAATCACAATTTTGATATTACTCTGAGCTATATAGCAAGATTGCGATCTCTAAAAGCAAAAAAAAAAAAAAAATCCATCTTAAGAAAGGTTTAAAAACTGATAATACAAAAGAACACTGAGAAAATAACACAATAGCAGAGTTGCAAAGCACGACATTTGTTAGTTTTTGTACATGCATATGTTCTACAAATTTATCTGCGGTAGCTTAACAGAACAGGCTAAGTTTTATGTGTGGGTTAAGTAGCACATAGCAATTTGTGACAAAGAGATAGGCAAAGAGAGAAAATGCATTTCAATTCATGCAAAATGCTGAGGTTTGAATGAACAATGCATATTTAATGGCTGGTGAGAAACTGAATATATTATCAATTTCCTTTTATACTATCTATTGTTCTCAGAAGTATGTTTTGCCCAGTATCATTTCACTTGCACGAACCCATTAATAGTTGGAAACCCTATTAGTAAACAAATTATCTCAGATAATCTGAGAAGCAGATGCTGTGTTTGATTATATCTACAGAGAATCATCTCCTCTCATAATTGCCTCAGGTGATATTTGATGAGATTCTTAGGATTCCTTAGACATCACTCTAGTATAGATTGAAATTCACTCCTGTGGGTCACTTGGCTGACCAATTTGTATTCAGATTTAAATTTGAAAAAATGAGAGTAAATTTCCCTTTAGTTTCTGGGACTGTTATAAAGAAATCCTATGTTGAGACACCAAGCAATAATTTTAATCACCTGTAGATTACAGTAGGTATTTTCTCATGATTTATGATGTGGCGAATTAGATCTCATCCTCACACTCAGAAACCAAGAAAAGTGAAATTAACTTCTAGATTTCTTATAGCACATTGTAAACAAAGGTTACTAGAAAAAAATCATGTATTACCTCTAAACTCTAAAAGGAGAAAAGATTTATTTCATTCACATTTCATATTTTCTTGGCCAAGTAAATGACCATAGTTTTTCTACACCTAATCAATGTAATGGAAATATAATCTTAACAAATAATTCAAAATAGGAATATATATATATCAGAATGTATTAATGATATCTACACTGTCTGTATTAACACTTCTCATAATAAAATTGCATGCCAATTACAAGTATATTTGATTGATACAAAAATGAATTTTGAATGTGGATATTGAAGAGGATAGTCTTTCACATATTTGAAAGATGAGCTTCAGAAATTGACAAATGCCTAGGAAGATACCTTTGCCTGACTAAGAATTTTAACCATTGAGATGGAGATATGTGAGAATATGACTGAATGAAAAAAGATTCAATTAAAGGAATTTAGTTCCAGTAGAAGAAAAATAATAAAGAAGAGCTAGACCCAGAGGTGCCCATTGCAACACCAGGGCCCCATTGTGGCTGCCCCTTATCAACTTGAGATACTAGAGAAATTAAACTGAAGTTAAATTCACAAAAAAGCTGTCCTTTCCAGCATCTTCATTTTATCGATCTGGCATCTACATCATAGAATATACCATCTAACACTTGGATATTGAATTATCCATGCATTAATTACACTCATATATTTTCATATGTCCTGTCAGCAGTGAAGGACAGAGACACAGCACCACATTGTCTTTATCAACAGCCTGAGAAGTTTTCTTTTTTTTTTTTTTATTATTAACTTGAGTATTTCTTATATACATTTCGAGTATTATTCCCTTTCCCGGTCTCCGGGCAAACATCCCCCTCCCCCCTCCCCTTCTTTATGGGTGTTCCCCTCCCCATCCTCCCCCCCTTGCCGCCCTCCCCCCAACAATCTAGTTCACTGGGGGTTCAGTCTTAGCAGGACCCAGGGCTTCCCCTTCCACTGGTGCTCTTACTAGGATATTCATTGCTACCTATGAGGTGAGAGTCCAGGGTCATTCCATGTATAGTCTTTAGGTAGTGGCTTAGTCCTTGGAAGCTCTGGTTGCTTGGCATTGTTGTACATATAGGGTCTCGAGCCCCTTCAAGCTCTTCCAGGTCTTTCTCTGATTCCTTCAACGGGGGTCCTATTCTCAACTCAGTGGTTTGCTGCTGGCATTCACCTCTGTATTTGCTGAATTATGGCTGTGTCTCTCGGGAGAGATCTACATCCGGCTCCTGTCGGCCTGCACTTCTTTGCTTCATCCATCTTGTCTAATTGGGTGGCTGTATATGTATGGGCCACATGTGGGGCAGGCTCTGAATGGGTGTTTCTTCTGTGTCTGTTTTAATCTTTGCCTCTCTATTCCCTGCCAAGGGTATTCTTGTTCCCCTTTTAAAGAAGGAGTGAAGCATTCACATTTTGATCATCGGTCTTGAGTTTCATTTGTTCTAGGCATCTAGGGTAATTCAAGCATTTGGGCTAATAGCCACTTATCAATGAGTGCATACCATGTGTGTTTTTCTGTGATTGGGTTACCTCACTCAGGATGATATTTTCCAGT
>NC_046172.1:45463339-45637913 GCF_011064425.1 Rattus rattus | reverse complement strand
GGATATTCATTGCTACCTATGAGGTCAGAGTCCAGGGTCAGTCCATGTATAGTCTTTAGGTAGTGGCTTAGTCCCTGGAAGCTCTGGTTGCTTGGCATTGTTGTACATATGGGGTCTCGAGCCCCTTCAAGCTCTTCCAGTTCTTTCTCTGATTCCTTCAACGGGGGTCCTATTCTCAGTTCAGTGGTTTGCTGCTGGATTGGTTCATTTCTTATCCTTCAAATTTCTGATATGCTTTGTTACCTTGTTGAAATGTGTAATGATTCTGGTAAAATTGAGCCTGTTAAATATTTGACTGAAAAATTAGAGATAATATTCTAGATTGTGTGTATGAACTCTATATCATTCTCAGAATGATTAAAAGTTGGAAAATGTGACTCTGTTGGAGAAAATTCTATTTGAAATTTCTGGCTTTGAAGGCCATGATCCAACAAAAATGGACCCTGGAAGCTGGAAAATAGATTTTGCTAGAATGTAAAGAAGGAAAATAGACCATGGAGGGCTCTGTCAGACTTCTGATGGCTAGAAATGTAAGGAGGTACATTTTTGTTGCTTATAACAATGAGATTTGAATCACTGTATCATAAAAAATTAAAATGACTGCTATAGATGCTGTCTGGTAATTAAATCTGTAATATCATCAAAAGAAATTCAACACTTACTACTTGCATAAGAAAAATATATTGAACCCATCCATGAAAATGTCCCATAGAAAATTAACCTTTTACCTGTGCTATTAAGAAAAAGTAACGAGAGCTCTCTGCTCCCAAACCCCGAGGTAGAGAGCCCTCACCGCCTGGACAGGTGGGCACTCCTGAGACTGCAGAGCAGAAGAGACCACCAACGCTGCCCACCCCTGCCCACATCCCTGGCCCAAGAGGAAACTGTATACAGCCTCTGGGGTCCCTTGGATAAGGGCACAGCAGCAGCGGATCCCCTGCATCTGAGACACCACTGGAACCTGAAGGGACCGACCAGATAAACAGTTCTCTGTACCCAAATCCCGTGGGAGGGAGAGCTACACTTTCAGAGAGGCAGACACGCCTGGGAAACCAGAAGAGACAGCACTCTGCCCACATTACTGCTTCCAGAGGAAAACACCAAAGGCCATCTGGAACTCTGGTGCACGGAAGCTCTCGGAAGAGGCGGCGCAGATCTTCCTGGTTGCTGCCACCGCGGAGAGCTCATAAGCAACACCCCACTAGCAAACTTGAGCCTCGGGACCACAGGTAAGACCAACTTTTCTGCTCCAAGCGACCTGCCTGGTGAACTCAAGACACAGGCCCATAGGAACAGCTGAAGAAATGTAGATAGGAAAAACTACACGCCCGAAAGCGGAACACTCTGTTCCCATAACTGGCTGAAAGAAAACATGAAAACAGGTCTACAGCACCCCTGACACACAGACATACAAGACAGTCTAGCCACTGTCAGAAATAGAAGAACAAAGTAACACTAGAGATAATCTGATGGTGAGAGGCAAACGCAGGAATCCAAGCAACAGAAACCAAGACTACATGGCATCATCGGAGCCCAATTCTCCCACCAAAGCAAAAACAGAATATCCAAACACACCAGAAAAGCAAGATCTAGTTTCAAAATCATATTTGATCATGATGCTGGAGGACTTCAAGAAAGACGTGAAGAACTCCCTTAGAGAAACACAGGAAAACATTAATAAACAAGTAGAAGCCTACAGAGAGGAATCACAAAAATCCCTGAAAGAATGCAAGGAAAACATAAATAAACAAGTAGAAGCCCATAGAGAGGAGTCACAAAAATGCCTGAAAGAATTCCAGGAAAACACAATCAAACAGTTGAAGGAATTAAAAATGGAAATAGAAGCAATCAAGAAAGAACACATGGAAACAACCCTCGATATAGAAAACCAAAAGAAGAGACAAGGAGCTGTAGATATGAGCTTCACCAACAGAATACAAGAGATGGAAGAGAGAATCTCGGGAGCAGAAGATTCCATAGAAATCATTGACTCAACTGTCAAAGATAATGTAAAGCAGAAAAAGCTACTGATCCAAAACATACAGGAAATTCAGGACTTAATGAGAAGATCAAACCTAAGAATAATAGGTATAGAAAAGAGTGAAGACTCCCAGCTCAAAGGACCAGTAAATATTTTCAACAAAATCATAGAAGAAAACTTCCCTAACCTAAAGAAAGAGATACCCATAAGCATAAAGGAAGCCTTCAGAACTCCAAATAGATTGGACCAGAAAAGAAACACCTCCCGACACATAATAGTCAAAACACCCAATGCACAAAATAAAGAATATTAAAAGCAGTAAGGGGAAAAGGTCAAGTAACATATAAAGGCAGACCTATCAGAATCACACCAGACTTTTCGCCAGAAACTATGAAGGCCAGAAGATCCTGGACTGATGTCATACAGACCCTAAGAGAACACAAATGCCAGCCCAGGCTACTGTATCCTGCAAAACTCTCAATTAACATAGATGGAGAAACCAAGATATTCCATGACAAAACCAAATTTACACAATATCTTTCTACAAATCCAGCACTACAAAGGATAATAAATGGTAAAGCTCAACATAAGGAGGCAAGCTATACCCTAGAAAAAGCAAGAAACTAATCGTCTTGGCAACAAAACAAAGAGAAGAAAAGCACACAAACATAACCTCACATCCAAATATGAATATAACAGGAAGCAATAATCACTATTCCTTAATATCTCTCAACATCAATGGTCTCAACTCCCCAATAAAAAGACATAGATTAACAAACTGGATATGCAACGAGGACCCTGAATTCTGCTGCCTACAGGAAACACACCTCAGAGACAAAGACAGACACTACCTCAGAGTGAAAGGCTGGAAAACAACTTTCCAAGCAAATGGTCAGAAGAAGCAAGCAGGAGTCGCCATTCTAATATCAAATAAAATCAATTTTCAACTAAAAGTCATCAAAAAAGATAAGGAAGGACACTTCATATTCATCAAAGGAAAAATCCACCAACATGAACTCTCAGTCCTAAATAACTATGACCCAAATACAAGGGCACCTACGTAGGTAAAAGAAACCTTACTAAAGCTCAAAGCACACGTTGCACCTCACAAAAAAATAGTAGGAGATTTCAACACCCCACTCTCATCAATGGATATATCATGGAAACAGAAATTAAACAGAGACGTAGACAGACTAAGAGAAGTCATGAGACAAATGGACTTAACAGATATTTATAGAACATTCTATCCTAAAGCAAAAGGATATACCTTCTTCTCAGCTCCTCATGGTACTTTCTCCCAAAATTGACCATATAAGTGGAAAAAAAAAAAAAACGGGCATCAACAGGTACAGAAAGATAGAAATAATCCCATGCATGCTATCAGACCACCAGGGCCTAAAACTGGTCTTCAATAACAATAAGGGAAGAACGCCCACATATACGTGGAAGTTGAATAATGCTCTACTCAATGATAACCTGGTCAATGAAGAAATAAAGAAAGAAATTAAAGACTTTTTAGAATTTAATGAAAATGAAGGTACAACATACCCAAACTTATGGGACACAATGAAAGCTGTGCTAAGAGGAAAACTCATAGCGCTGAATGCCTGCAGAAAGAAACAGGAAAGAGCATATGTCAGCAGCTTGACAGCACACCTAAAAGCTCTAGAACAAAAAGAAGCAAATACATACAGGAGGAGTAGAAGGCAGGAAATAATCAAACTCAGAGCTGAAATCAACCAAGTAGAAACAAAAAGGACCATAGAAAGAATCAACAGAACCAAAAGTTGGTTCTTTGAGAAAATCAACAAGATAGATAAACCCTTAGCCAGACTAACGAGAGGACACAGAGAGTGTGTCCAAATTAGTAAAATCAGAAATGAAGAGGGAGACATAACTACAGATTCAGAGGAAATTCAAAAAATCATCAGATTTTACTATAAAAGCCTATATTCAACAGAAATTGAAAATCTGCAGGAAATGGACAATTTCCTAGAGAGTTACCAGGTACTGAAGTTAAATCAGGAACAGATAAACCAGTTAAACAACCCCATAAGTCCTAAGGAAATAGAAGCAGTTATTGAAGGTCTCCCAACCAAAAACAGCCCAGGTCCAGACAGCTTTAGTGCAGAATTCTATCAGACCTTCATAGAAGACCCCATACAAATATTATCCAAACTATTCCACAAAATTGAAACAGATGGAGCACTACCGAATTCCTTCTATGAAGCCACAATTACTCTTATACCTAAACCACACAAAGACCCAACAAAGAGAACGTCAGACCAATTTCCCTTATGAATATTGATGCAAAAATACTCAATAAAATTCTGGCAAACAGAATCCAAGAGCACATCAAAACAATCATCTACCATGATCAAGTAGGCTTTCATCCCAGGCATGCAGGAATGGTTTAATATATGGAAAACCATCAACGTGATCCATTATATAAACAAACTGAAAGAACAAAACCACATGATCATTTCATTAGATGCTGAGAAAGCATTTGACAAAATTCAACACCCCTTCATAATAAAAGTCCTGGAAAGAATAGGAATTCAAGGCCCATACCTGAACATAGTAAAAGCCATATACAGCAAACTAGTTGCTAACATTAAACTAAATGGAGAGAAACTTGAAGCAATTCCACTAAAATCAGGGACTAGACAAGGCTGCCCACTCTCTCCCTACTTATTCAATATAGTTCTTGAAGTTCTAGCCAGAGCAATCAGACAACAAAAGGAGGTCAAGGGGATACAGATCAGAAAAGAAGTCAAAATATCAGTATTTGCAGATGATATGATAGTATATTTAAGTGATCCCAAAAGTTCCACCAAAGAACTACTAAAGCTGAGAAACAACTTCAGCAAAGTGGCTGGGTATAAAATTAACTCAAATAAATCAGTAGCCTTCCTCTACACAAAAGAGAAACAAGCCGAGAAAGAAATTAGGGAAACGACACCCTTCATAATAGACCCAAATAATATAAAGTACCTCGGTGTGACTTAACCAAGCAAGTAAAAGATCTGTACAATAAGAACTCAAGACACTGAAGAAGAAATTGAAGAAGAGCTCAGAAGATGGAAAGATCTCCCATGCTCATGGATTGGTGATTGACATAGTAAATGGCCATTTTACCAAAAGTTTACTCACAGATTCAATGCAATCCCCATCAAAATACCAACTAATTCCTTCAAAGAGTTAGACAGAACAATCTCTTAGTAAATTCATCTGAATAATAAAATTTGAAAAATCTCTAGAAATGGACAATTTCCTAGACAGATACCAGGTACCGGTTAACCAGAACAGATAAAACCAGTTAAACAACCCCATAACTCCTAAGGAAATCCTTCTAAACTATCCTCGTCATTGGGGTGACTTCAGGGGGCATCACTATCCCTGAACTCAAGCAGTATTACAGAGCAATAGTGATAAAAACTGCATGGTATTGGTACAGAGACAGACAGATAGACCAATGGAACAGAATTGAAGACCCAGAAATGAACCCACACACCTATGGGCAATTGATTTTGAATAAAGGAGCCAAAACCATCCAATAGAAAAAAGATAGCATTTCTGGATATGGTGCTGGTTCAACTGGAGGTCAACATGTAGAAGAATGCAGATCCATCCATGCTTATCACCCTGTACAAAGCTTAAGTCCAAGTGGACTCAAGGACCCCCATCAAAACCAGATACACTCAAACTAATAGAAGAAAACTAGGAAATATCTGGAACATATGGGCACTGGAAAAATTCTGAACAAACACCAATGGTTTATGCTTCTAAGATCAAGAATCTATAAATGAGATCTCACAAACTGTTCTGTAAAGGTAAAGGACACTGTGGTTAGGACAAAATGGCAATCAAATAGATTGGGAAAACTTCTTTACCAATCCCACAATAGATAGAGGGCTTATATCCAAAATATACAAAGAACTCAAGAAGTTAGGACCACAGGGAGACAAATAACCCTATTAAAAATGGGGTTCAGAGCTAAACAAAGAATTACAGCTGAGGAATGCCGAATGAAGGAGAGAAACACCTAAAGAAACAAGTTCAAATATCTTTTAGTCATAAGGAAAATGCAAATCAAAAACAACCCTGAGATTTCACCTCACACCAGTGAGAATGCCTAAGATCAAAACCCAGGTGTACAGCAGATGCTGGCGAGGATGTGGGAGAAAGGAACACTCTCTCCATTGTTGGGGATTGCAGACTGGTACAACCATTCTGAAATCAATCTGAGGTTCTCAGAAAAATTGGACATTGAACTGCCTGAGGATCCAGATATACCTCTCTTGGGCATATAGCCAAAAGATGCCCCAACATATAAAAAAAACACGTGCTCCACTATGTTCATCGCACCCTTATTTATAATAGCCAGAAGCTGGAAAAAACCCAGATGCCCTTCAACAGAGGAATGGATACAGAAAAATGTGTACATCTACACAATGGAATATTACCAGCTATCAAAAACAAAATTTAATTTTAAGTGAAATTTAGGCAAATGGTTAACCGAAATATCATCCGAGTGAAGTAATCCAATCACAGAAAAACACACATGGTATGCACTCATTGATAAGTGGATATTAGCACAAATGCTTGAACTATTCTAGATGCCTAGAACAAATGAAACTCAAGACAGATGATCAAAATGTGAATGCTTCACTCCTTCTTTAAAAGGGGAACAAGAATACCCTTGGCAGGGAATAGAGAGGCAAAGATTAACACAGACACAGAAGGAACACCCATTCAGAGCCTGCCCCACATGTGGCCCATACATATACAGCCTTCCAATTAGACAAGATGGATGAAGCAAAAAGTACAGACGACAGGAGCCGGATGTAGATCTCTCTCCTGAGAGACACAGTCAAGAATTACAGCGCAAATACAGAGGCGTAATGCCAGCAGCAAACCAGAACTGAGAATATTACCCCGTTGAAGGAATCAGAGAAAGAACTGGAAGAGCTCCGAAGGAAACAAAAAGGACCCCTTATGAATAACAATGCCAAGCAACCAGAGCTTCCAGGGACTGCACCTACCTAAAGACGCCATGACTGACCTTGGACTCTGACCTCATAGAAAGCAATGAATATCCTAGTAAAGGCACCAGTGGAAAAGCCCTGTCCTATAAGACTGAATCCCCAATGAACTAGATTGTTGGGGAGGGCGGACAATGGGGGAGGATGGGGAGAACACCCATAAAAAGAAGGGCAGGGGAGGGATTAGGGATGTTTGCGGAAACCGGAAAGGAATAACACTCGAAATGTAAATAAGAAATACTCAAGTTTAAAAAAAAAAAAAAAGAGATAAATGTCAGCTAGTGCAGGAAAAATCTAGAAGACCTTATCATTCATTGCTATAAACTTTTACTGGAAAGATCTTGTGAATACATTTAAAGATAATCAGTGTTCCTGAGAGCTCAGGTATGCAACTGCTACATCACGTTCAGAGAACAGAAATTCACAAAACTGCTGTCTATTCTCTGGATCTTAAATTTATATTTATAACTTCTATTTTTCTTAGCTGTTCTTGTGGTGGATAACACTAGTATAGGTATATTATATTGTATGAAAATATGTAAAATTATTTTAGATCATAAATGGTATTCCAAGAAAAGTTATTATCTTTTATCATTGAAATTCTCCTTAACATATTCTTTTTGTTATTAATGATAATAATAAAAATAATTTGAAATTAGGCTCTTTCAAAAAAAAGAAAAATATATCCTCCAGTTATTGATATAAGCCAAATTCAACAAGTTAAAATGCTATGGCAAATGTTACACCAGAGGACACTTTCTACTAAGAGGAGTTTCACCTAGCCCTAAATGCTGATTAAAAGCAAAATGTACAAAGATGTGTTTTAAGTGGTGCGTTGCACAAACACATGTACAACAAGTATTATAGAATATGTGCATAAAAACCTGATCTGTTTCATAACTAAGAGGCCTGTATTTGCATGTGGAGAACAAACAACTTTCTCTTTGTTTTCATTTTACTCTTTGATGACTATAATTTCAAAATTTGTATATGAGAAAAGGAGGAGGGAAAAAAGTAAAAGGAATATTAAAAATAAAAAATTCTTTACCTCATAGAACAGTAAACTCTGACAAAATCTGATGTAAAATATTAAAAATCATAAGATAAAGAATCCTTCTATGGAAAGTGTATTAGGAACCAATGTCAGATGATGGGATCTGCAGCTACCAGTATGTGACAATAGACTTAGAAACTGAGAAACTGAATGTATTCTCCCATTCACTGAAGGATAGAATCATATAGCCTGAGGATCATGGGAGACATGTTTGTAAATTTAGCTAGAATGTCAGTCTACTGAAATCCTTACCTGATAGCAGCCGTGAAATCACATAAGTATTCTTCCCTAAGATGTAGACTTACTTCATATTTTATCAGAGGTATCCTATTTTTTCCTAGCAGGATTTTAGTTTTGTTAGTAATTTCTGTACTTTCCTGAGTCCCACACTTATGTATTTATGATATGAAAAATATGAAGTACTTGCCTCAAGAAGTAGCATTTACTAGAGACAGTTTCTATATCTAATTCTGATACTTTCAGTAAAACATTCATTTTTTTAAAAACTCTTAAAGCATGAAAACCAACTGGAACTGAATAAAATAAAAGTAATACAATGTATGTTGAAGCATACCTAACTACGGTAAAGCAGAACAATAATGTTTTTTAGATTACTTTGAAATTTTCTAAAGGATTAAATGCCTCTTGGATGGTTTTCTGGGAATATGTATGTATTGGTCTGCATGTATAGTTAAAGTTTGGTAATAAGGGAAGTCTTTGGTCCTGCCAAGACTGAACCCCCAGTGAACGTGATTGTTGGGAGAAGGGCAGTAATGGGGGGAGGATGGGGAGGGGAACACCCATATAGAAGGGGAAGGAAGAGGCTAGGGGGATGTTGGCCCGAAAACTTGGAAAAGGAATAACAATTGAAATGTAAATAAGAAATACCCAAGTTAATAAAGATGGAGAAAAAAAAGAAAGAAATATAAATTTTGTTTACAAAAGAAAGTCCAAGTATCATTGTGGTAGTTTGAATAAGAGTTCCAGATATCTGAAATACAGTTATAATGCATATTAGAAATATCAAGCTTTTCACAAATATTAACATGGTTCTTTTGCAAACCAAACCAAATACAAATTAAAAGATGTAGGATGATATATTCATACAGGTGAAGGCAGGTATAAGATAGAACTAGACCAATCATTGAACAAGAAGGAAGGATGAGCAAGAGAAAAGTTTTAGGAAGGGGCTGGGGGAGACTGGAGGAAGGGAGAGAGGGAGAAGCATCAGTGCCATGTTGAGTCACGTGATGTATCAAGCACGGAAACCTTAAAAAAAGAAACAAAGAAGCAGCCTAGGTTTGTAAGCTATAAGTCCCCCTTTGTGATAAGTAGTGGCAACTCAGAGAGTTAGAGATTAAAAGCAGCTTTTTAAACTAAGTTTGTTTTGAAACTATTTCTGGATACTTATATTCCTTCTACCATGGGCTCCATGGGAATTTTTGGTTAAAATTCTAGTTAGACAAGCTGCCTGTTTCTTAATAACAGGTATTATTAGAAGGTGATTATGTTTGTACTTAGAAGAAGTGAGTACAAAGATTATCCTAATCACATAGAGATTTTTACCCATGGTTCAGAACTTAGGGGAAATTAGTCTCTGACTTCAAGTAGAGTTGTAATAGAAGTCTTTACACCAGGCAGAGTGAATACAGACATATATTAGGAAGTTATTAATAAATAAAAAATCTGAGCCTCTAGGTAGAGAGCTTGACAGATTGATATATTTTGGGCTAAAGTCATGGTTTGATAAGATGTTTTCTTATTGGTAGTAGAATTGATAGAAAGTGATTAATTTGTTTTATGAATTACCCCACTAAAGGCCATATGGCTCGATGATGCCGACTAGCTAGAGTTTGTGGTCATTTTTGATATTTACCACAAAAGCAAGCTCAGGTTCTCTTAATGTGGGCTCCCCACATTAATTTCCTGATATGACTAATTATAAAAGCCTGAACAGGATCATATACTATTGTTTAGCTTATTTCCATTTTTAAAATTGTTTAATCTCCATAATGGATGTGACTTTGGGGTTTATGGTTATATTATACCTCTGGGAAAGAGTACAAGATACAAGCTTTACTGATTACAGACTAAGGAAAATGGTATTTTGAGAGAAAGTTTTTATCTTTATGTTTTTAAGAAGGGTGGTCAGGCTCTAGAAACTTTCCAGAGTCATGTGGACCAGATTTGATAGAAGGAGATTGCCTGAAGAACTAAATTCAAGAGAAGCCAACAGAAAGATATCTTGATTCTAAACTTTTGTCTTGAGAATTACATTTTGTAGAATGTACCTGCTTGGATTCCTGATCTCAAGGACTTTCAGCTGGGTCTAGTCAAGACAGGCACATCAGGCTACAACATTTGTTCCATTTTTCCTACTCCCTAATCCCCAAGGATATCTCAACACCCACATACAGCTTGAATAAATCATTGAAGAGTCATTGCCCAAATTCCCTTGACTTTTAAGGGGCTAAAAGTGTTTATTCTTAGGTTGTTTTTATGGGGAGTTTAGAACTGGTCATAATTTAAGAGAGGAATTAGCTAGATTGATTTGTACAGCCACAATCTCATTTGGTAACTAGCAAAATCATAGCTTTACTTTGGTATAGTACTTATGTGTTAAAAAGATTTAAAAGTACAAGATTTAGAACCAGTCCTTCTATTGATGCCATTACACACTTTTGAGTTGATTACACATGTGAGTTAGGGGCCAAATAGCAAATTTATGGTTCTGCATTTGTTAGGGAGTTTTCAAGATAATATGCTAAGATAGTTAACAGACAATAGTCCAGATTACCATAGATGTTTTTTTAAAAAGTCAAAAGTCCACAAAATATGAGATTTAAAGTCATCTATCTTTTGTTGAGACATATCTGCTCCTAACAGTTCCCTTTTGACAGATTTAGGGAAGAAATTAAGCATCCCTACCTCCAGGTGAAGTAATACCTTGGGACTAGGCAGCCACCGGCCAGGAACTGTCTATTTCATCTATAGACTAATACTGTCCAAAAACGGACTCCTTTTGCAGAATAGTAGACTGATAGTCTCTGCCGAGCCAGAATTATCAGCTCTTCATGGTTTATGCAGTTGAAGAGTCTATCAGTTGATTTTGGGCCAGAAGGCTGAAGATGTGCGCTCACAAGTTGCTAACAGAGCACTGTACTAGTGGAGATTTGTCTCTACAACGTCTCAGTTCTGGAAGCTGTATTAGGCTTTCTATATTTATATATAAATCATTCTCAGATTTCTGACAGGGTTGAAGACTGATTATAGTCTCATAGCCTACTCAGGCTGTTTAACTTTGAAAATACATATTTAATTTGTTTTCAGGTATTATACAAGCTAGCTAGGGTATAATATAGATTTTAAGCCTTTCTTAACTGGAGTAGATAACTAAATTTTCTGTTTAACTGACAAAATGCTGGACTGGGTGTTACGTATATTTTATGCTTTTAATTACAAATGATAACAGTTGTGCTCAGCTTATATCTGAGAGAAAAGTTTTTTTTTTTAATTAGACAGAAAGGGTGACATTTGGGGTGATGAAATTGTACAAGTGAAGGCAGGTATAGGATAGAATGGGGCCTGTAATTGGAAGAGAAGTAAGAATGGGCGGGAGAAAAGTTTTAGAGTGAGGGAGGAGACAGGAGTAATGGAGAGAAGAAGCATCTGAGAGAACATGTAAGTGAATGTTCAGATTCCTCTGTGCACATTTTACAGGTTATTATTAATATTCTTAAGGGATGGATGTGTACAGGGCTTTGTATGTCTAGGTGGGCAATTATATATTTTCAATTTGATCAGAGGTTATTGTGTTGTGTGTGCTTTCATGTGTGATTTAACTGAATTCAAGAGAGTGTGTGGTGACTGGAGACACTGGGCTACCATGGAATTGGGATGTTTATGTCTGGAATAGTGGCAACCTGCTATGGGAACTAGATGGGTAGAGAGATTGCTGCCAGGCTCAGAGTGTAGACATCGACAGCGTGATATGGAATGGAGCAAATCGAGTGAGATGCTTTCCTGGCTGAGATGTAAATAGCTAACAGATGTCATGGGGCACCAAGTTGCCAGACCCAGTGTGGGGTAAAAGAAATTATTATAGTTTTACAGCAACACAAAGAAACCTAAAGCACTGCATTTTTTTACATCTAATCAATATAATTAGATATACTTATTGAAGAAAGACAAAATGTAGTAAAAACAAAGTATCAGTTCTTCATCATATTTGTACTTATCATGAATAAAAACATACTAAAATGAGGATTTTTGAACACTTATCAAGAATTAAATCATATGAGATTCCAGACTGCTTATGAGAAAACTCCAAGAAATCAAATCTTGTGACCTGAGTTTCTCCAAAACACAGAATTGTTTTTGAAATGTTTTTGTGCCCCTCTAAGTGTAGGAGAAAGACTTTAGATTATTCATTACAACTGGACTTTTTATATGCCACTAAGGGAAGACTTGTTTCTGCCCCATGCAGCCCCATCACATGTGACTTGCCCATATGATTGTACACTTTATTCATATGACTGTTCTGAAACATCAGAGTATAAATTGATGATCTGAATAAAATTGGCTATTAAATAAGTCTTTAATCCATATCATTTATCTCTTCTATTCTTCCAGTCCCACTGCCTCTAGCATTTGAGGTCCATTTTATGTATAGCAACTTTAATCTAATAAAATCCTATAATATTTCAGACAGTTATGTTAATGGAAGCAATATGAACCAACATAATTGATTTAAGAGTTTTTATTTCTCAAACTTAGATCTTTGACAGGGCATTGACTTTATTCAAAATAAGCACTGATGTAATGAGTAAGTATGTTGAAGAGTTGAAAAATAACTTGGAAAATAATACAGCCTTACATGATTTTGTTTAGAAAGTCATCAAGTGGCCTACAGCTTGCTACTCCTGTGATGAAATGTTCCCCTCTGACTTTTCTTTTATTCCAATAATACAACTGAATTATTATTCTAAGATTCAACATATTTCCCATTAAAAGAAGTAGAATTGTTTTTTTCTGTTTTAGTTATCCAGAGCAACTATAAGAAAATACCACAAACTGGGTCATTTCAAGATCGGAAATTTATTTTCATGCTGATTTGGAAGAATGAGATCAAGATACAGGCAGGCTTGGTTTTACCCCAAAACTTCTACACATTCTGAAAACTGTCTCTTTGGCATATCAAACTATGGAATCGGATCATACAAGTTTGTAGAAAAAGCACACTAAAAATATCTGCTATTTCTGTTTTTATTAAAAGTAATCTTTTTGTTTAAAAATCAAATTTAAGTTACTTTCAACCAATTTCTTACTTGGCTTTTCTTTTTCAATTATGAATGTGTGGGAAGAAGAGCTATTTTTCTAAAATACATCTACATGATATATTTCCAGATGCAGATTTTGAAAAAGCATTTAAACACAGTTTCATAGTGTACTCTCCTAGAAGACAAATTTTCTTTGATAGAGGAATAATTCTTTTGAGAAGTGATTATTTCAAAGAGGGGCACACACACACACACAAGCATACACAAACACACACACACATAGAGAGAGAGAGAGAGAGAGAGAGAGAGAGAGACAGAGAGACAGAGAGACAGAGAGACAGAGAGACAGAGACAAAGACAGAGACAGAGATTTAAACATGTGTTTTCCTCAAGGTGGGTATCGTTGCCTAATCTCTGTTTCAGCTTCTTCCCCCTTTACCTTTGTAAACTTCCTGAATTTGTCATCACTTCCAATATAATTTTCCAACATATTGTTATATGTTTTCAAATGAAATAATTTATTTTTATTGCAATTTACTTATGAATCACAGCTATACATTGTAGTCTGCTAGATTCAGGTTCTTACTTTCATCACATGTCTTAATTACCTCAGCCAAAACAAATATCATAAACTTCAATCTAACAGATGGTAAATATACATAGGAAGAGTTTTCTAGGTGTTCAATAATTTAAAAATTAATAAAATCTCACAAATTAAACGCAACAAAAATAAGAGCCAACATTGTGGTTCATACCTATTTTTCAGCTTTAAAGAGGATCAAAGTCAGAAGAATCATCATGAGTTCATAGCCGCCTTGTGTTACATAGTTATTAACACTCCAGTCACAATACAAAATTGAAAAAAAATTCTCTCAAAATGATACATAATCATATAGGTGTGTGTACATAAATTGTCTAGAACATAGATAGTGAACAGCATTTAAACAAGACTCATAGTGTTCTCTTCCTAAATGCCACTGTTTCCTTTGTTCAAGTATAGTGTCTTTATATATTGATATCTATCTATCTATCTATCTATCTATCTATCTATCTATCTATCTATCTATCTTTCTATCTATTCCAGTCCACTGCCAGAGTTTGACTGCAGAAATCATAGTAGTAGCAGGAGAGATTTATATTTACATGTTTTAAAAATTTTATAACACAGATGAAGACCCTACAATCTGAATGTCTCCCAAGAGTTCTGTTACACACAGGGAAAGAGACCCCACAGTATGAAAGCCTCCTTGGAGAACACAAATAATCAGGGCAACAGGTTGACAATTCCTCTGAAGAACCAACAGTCTGAAGGCCTCCAAGGAGTTTTAATGCACACAGAACAACAGACCCACAGTGTGAAGATCTAGTAGGAGTTCTGTGGCATGCAGGGCAAATGATTTCCAGCTCATCTGCCACTCTGAAAACAACACAGTTTGAATGCCCCACAGGAGGTTTGCTACATCCAGGGCCACAGGCCTCCCAAGAGATCTACAGCAACCCAGGGACACAGGAGGCAGTCTCCAGACAGAGACACCCAGAAGAGCCAACACCAGAGATAGTCAGATAGCAAGAGGATAAGCTGCTGAAGCCAATATACTTTAACATCATCAGAATCCAGTTCTCCCACCACAGCAAGCACTTGATACACCAACACACCTGAAAATCAGGAAGTTGACCTAAAATTCTATCTTGTGATTATAATGGTGTTCTTAAAGTATGATAAAAATAACTCACTGAAAGAAATACATGGAAACACAGGTAAACATGTGGAAGTCTTTAAAGCAGAAACAAATAAATCCATTAAAATGCAGGCCACCATTGAAATGGAAAACCTAGAAAAGAGGATAGGAAATTCAGATGTAAGCATCACCAACAGAATACAGGAGATTGAAGAGAGAATCACAGGTATAGAAGAAGATAGCTAAGAAGATATTGAACAAGCTGTCAAAGAAAATTCAAAACATAAAACCTTCTAACCTAAAGCATCCAGGAAATCTAGTACACAATGAAAAGAACAAATCTAAGAATATCGGGAATAGAAAAGAGCTAAGATTCTCAGTTCAAAGGACCTGAAAATGTTTTCAAAAAATCCTAGAAGAAAACTTCCCCAACCTAAATAAAAGAGATGGCCATAAATAGGCAAGAAGCCTTTAGAACACCAAATAGATTGAACCATAAAAGAAAATCCTCTTGTCACATAATAATCAACATATTAATGAACAAATAAATATTATTAAAAGTTGTAAGCAAAAAAATAAACCCAAGTAACATATAAAGGCAGACCTATCAGAATTATATCAGACTTCTCAAAAGAGACACTAAAAGCCAAAAGAGCCTGGGCAGATGCCATACAGATTCCAAGAGAACACAAATACCAGCGTAGGGTACTATACCCAGCAAAACATTCAATCCACATAGATGGAGAAACCAAAATATTACAGGACAAAACCAAATTTAAGCAAGGTCTATCTACCAATCCACCAATACAGAGGATTCTAGAAGGAAAACTGCAACACAAAGAAAGTAAGTACAAAAAAAGTAAAAAGAACATATTAATCATCTCACAACAAAACCAAAAGGAGAGAATCATATGCACCTGATGCCACCTACATGAACAAACCTAACAGGAACTAACAAACATCTGTCCTTAATACTTCTCAATATCAATGGACTCAATTCCCCAATGAAAAGACATAAGCTAACATACTGGATAGTCAAACATAGTCCGAAATATTGATGAATTCAAGAAACAAACCTCAGTAACAAAGACATGACACTACTTCAGAGTAAAAGGCTGGAAAAAGCTTTTCAAAGCAAATGGTCCAAAGAAACATGCTGGGAATGATACTCTAATATCCAGTAAAATAGACTTTCAGTAAAAAGTTACCAAGTGAAATGGAAAAGGACATTTCATAGTCATCAAAATAAAAATCCACCAAGAGAAATACTCAATTCTTAACATCTGTGCCCCAAAATGTAAAGGCAGCTCATTCAAAAAAGAAACTTTTACTAATGATCAAAGCACACATCTAACCTCACACAATAAGAGTAGTAGAATTCAACACCCCATTCTCAACAATAGACAGGTCATTGAAACACAAATTAATCCAAGACAAAGTGAAACTAATAGAGGTTATGAACTCACTAGATTTAAGAGATATCTACAAAACATTTCACCTTAAAACAAAAGAATACACATTCTTCTAAGCACCTCATGATACCTTCTCCCAAAACTGATCATAAAAAATCAATCCGTAAACAACTGTCAACTGATCCAAGAAGATTGAAATAATTCCATGTATCTTGTCAGATCACTATGGACTAAGGCTAGACTTCAATAACACCAAAATCAACCTGAAAACCCACATACAAATGGAAACTGAACAACTCTCTAATCAATGATAACTTGGTCAGGGAAGAAATAGCAAAAGCAATTGATGGCTTTCTGGAATTCACTTAAAATGATAACACAACAAACCTATGGGACACATTGAAAGCAATGCTAAGTGGAAAATTCACAGAACTAAGTGCCTTGGTAGAGAAATTTAAGAGATCCTACAATAGCAACTTAACAGCACTCCTGAAAGCTCTAGAACAAGAAGAAGCAAACATACCCAAGAGTATTAGAAGGCAGGAAATAGTCAAACACAGATCCTAAACCAACCAAATGGAAACCAAGAGAACTATACAAAGAATCGATAAAGGAAAAAGCAGGTTCTTTGAAAAAGTCAACAATACAGATAAAGCATTAGTCATACTATCTAAAGTACACAGAGATATTATCCAAATTAACAAAATGAGATATGAAATGGAATATATAACAACAGAAACTGAGGATGTTCAAAAATATCATCAGATCCTACTACAAAAGACTATACTCAATGAAACCTGGAAAATCTAGATGAAATGGATGATTTTCTAGACATATACCACATACCAAAGTCAAATCAAGAGCAGGTAAACTATCTAAATAGGTACATATCCCGTAAGGAAATAGAAGAAATCATTAAAAACCTCTCAGCCAAAAAAAGCTCAGGGTCAGATGACTCCAATGCAGAATTTTACCAGACCTATAATGAAGAGGTATTACCAACACCCCCCAAAATATTCCATAAAATAGAAACAGAAGGGATACTACTTAATTCATTCTATGAAACCATGATTACTCTGATACCTAAATCACAAAAGGACTTAACAACTTCAACAACAATAGCAAAAAATCTTTAGACCAATTTCTCTCATGCATATCAATGCAAAAATACTAAATAAAATTTTAGCAAACTGTCTTAGGGTTATTTAGTGCTGTGAGCAGACATCATGAGTAAGACAAGTCTTGTAAGGAAAACGTTTAATTGGGTCTGGATTATAGGTTCAGAGATTCAATCCAGTATCATCAAGGCAGGCACATGGCAGCATCCATGCAGGCCTGATTTCAGTGAAATTATTTCAAGTATCTCTCCATTTAATTTTATATTGGCTATTCTACATTTTCATTGAGAGTTCTACATTTTCATCTGAAGGCTACTAGCAAATTGCTGACTTCTAAGATGTTGGATAGAGTCTTAAAGCCCACACCTACAGAGACACACCTACTCCAACAAGGCCACACCTCCTAATAGTGCAACTCCCTAGGTCAAACATATACAAACCATCGCCCAAAACCAAATGCTAGAACATGTCAAAATCTCATTCCCCACAATTAAATAGGCTTCATCCCAGAAATACCAGGTTGATTAAGTATATGAAAATCCATAATGTAATACACCATATAAACAAACACGAAGAAAAAAATCACATGAACATCTCTTTCCTTTCTGAGAAAGCAATTAACAAGATATGATACCTCTTCATGTTAAAGGTATTGAAGATATCATGAATTCAAGACCCATACTTAAGCATAATAAAAGCAATATACCGAAAATGAACAGCCAATATAAAATTAAATGGAGAGATACTTGAAATAATCTCACTGAAATCAGAAACAAGACAAAGATGACCACTCTCCACATATCTATTCAATATAGTACTTGAATTTCTAGCTACAGGAATAAGTTAGCAATAGAAGATTGTAATGGGATACAAATTTATAGAGAAGTCAAGGTATCACTATTTCCAGGTAATATAATAGTATATATAACCAACCCCAAAAATTCTATTGAGAACTTCTAAAGATGATAACCACCTTCAACAAAGTGGCTGGAAACAAAATTAACTCAAGTAAATTAGTAGCATTCATGTATACATATATTGAATATGCTGAGTAATTAGTGAAACTATATCCTTCACAAAAGTCACAAATAATATAAAATATCTTCGGGTAACTCTAACCAAAAACTCGCAACATATGTATGACAATTACTTCAAGTCTACCAAGAAGGATTTAGAAGACCTCAGAAAATGGAGAGATCTCCCATGCACATGGATAGATAGAATTAACATAGTAAAAATGACCATCCTACCAAAAGTAATCTACAGATTCAACAGAATCCTTATGAAAATTCCAGAATAATTCTTCGAAGACAAGGAATGAGCAATTCTCAATTTTATATGTAAAAACAAAAAACCCAGGATACTGAAAACATTTATTAACAATTATAGAACTTCTGGGAAAATCAACATCCTAGTTTCTCTGATCTCAATTTCTACCTCAGAACAATAGTGAAAAAAGCTGCAAAGTATTGAAACAGAGACAGACACATTGATCAATAGAATAGAATTGAAGACACAGAAATAAAACCAAACACTTATGGTCAATTGATGTTTGAAAAAGAAAGCAAAAATATACAATGAAAATTAGAAAGCATCTTCAATAAATAGTTCCAGGCTAACATGCAGTCAGTATGTAGGAAAATGAAAATATATCTACATTTGTCCCTCTCTTCTGTCTATTGACTGAATATAAGTATCTGACTTGTTCTATCTATTGAATGAATATAAGCCTCTGACCTGTTCAGCTGCTTGTTAGGTCTCTCAGAGGTGAAACATAGTAGGCTCCTTTCTGTAAGCACACCATAGCATCAGTAACCTTGGAGCCTCCCCTTGAGCTGGACTCTAAAATGAGCTTATCACTGAACCTCCTTTCCCTCCATAATTTCTTTATTTTTGCCCCAGCGGTTCTTTTAGATAGGAACAATTCTAGGTCAGTTTTGGCTGTTCAATTGGCAACCCCATGCCTACTCTTGATACCCTTTCTACTGGAGATGGGATCTGCATGTTCCCTTTCCCCACAGTTGGGTATTTCATCTAAGATCCCTCCTTTTGAGTACTGTCTTTCACCTCTCAGGTCTCTGGAATATTCTAGAGGGTCTCCCTACTTCTACATGCCGCGGTTGCCTGTTTCTATTCTTTCTAATGGCTCTCAGGGATTTACTTCTGTCTGTTCACCCAATTCCTAATCATTTTCCCTCTTCCCCCTTTCTCCTATTCCACCCTGGTCCTTCCCTCCCTCTGCCCCCTACACACGTGATTGCTTTCATCTCCCTCCCAAGTGGGAAAGAGGCATTTTCATTAGGACTTTCCTATTTGTTAACCTTGAGTTGAATTATATCCTTGATATTATGCAATTTTGGGGGCTAATATCTACTGATTGGTGAGCACATACTATGCATGTACTTTTTGGTATGAGTTACCTCACTCAGGATGATATTTTCTTATTATATCCATTTGCCTGCCAAACTGGGAATGCCCTCATTCTTAATAGCTGAGTGTATTCCATTGTGTAAATGAACCACATTGTTGTATCCATTCTTCATGGGACACCTGGATTATTTCCAGCTTCTGGCTATCATAAATAAGGCTGCTATGAACATAGTGGAATCTATGTCCCTGTGGTTGGGTGGGGCATTTTTGGGTGTATGCCTTTAATTACATGCCCTACAATTTAAGTACCTATGCTCTGAAGGCCTTATTTACAAATATAATGACATTGAAGTATTGGATTACACATAAAGGTTTGGAAAGGATATAGTTCGGTCCATATTGAGTACTGTGCTCACCATATCTTTCATAATCAATCACTACATTTGATATTTATATATTTTACAAGGCTATAATCATATTAAATTAAATTATATATAATATAAAAGATCAGTATTCAGTAGATTCAAAATTTCCTTCCTATAAAAATATTTTCATAAGCCATGGAGAAAACACATATTGTATAAGATTCTCAAAACTTAATAAATACTATATAAAGTTTGATATTTCTTTCTAATTCCCTCTATGAAAGCTTTGAGTTATTTCATGTAATTTATTTTGGTATTATATAATGTAATCATTAAAATACCTATACTGGGTTGGGGATTTAGCTCAGTGGTAGAGCGCTTGCCTAGCAAGTGCAAGGCCCTGTGTTCGGTCCCCAGCTCCAAAAAAAAATAAATAAATAAAATAAAGGAAAAAAATACCTATACTGTTGATCATTCTTTTTATACAAAGGCTATGTGATAAAATTTAATAATATAATCCTTGAGTTATGTTGGCATTAAAATTATGTCTTACTGACCCAGATCTCTAACGCATATATAGCAGAAAATAGCCTTGTTGGGGCACCACTGGAAGGAAAGTCTTTGGTCTTGCCAAGGTTGGACCCTCAGTGCAGGGGGAATATGGGGAGTACACTAAGGAGGATGTATAGGGGGAATACCCGTGAGGGGGAGGGGGAGGGGGAGGGGAGGGAATGGGGGCTTATGGACAGGAAACCAGGAAGGGGAATAACCTTTGAAATGTAAAGAAATATATGATAAAAATTTTTTTAAAAAGATTTAAAATAAACAATTTGCAAAAAAAGCAAAAATAAATATTAAATAAATATTTAATAAAATATTAAATTTGCTGACTGGAAAAAAATTATGCTTTATTTCTCTAAACTTATTTTGTGTACATTGATTTCCAACATATGCTATAAATACAAAATCATAATTGAACTGGAAACATGTTTTATTGTTTATTTTATTTATTTACATTGCAAATGTTGTTCTTCTTTACAGTTTCTCCTCTTAAAAACCCCTATCCTATCTCCCACCTCCATACTTCTAGGAGAGTACTCCCTTATCTATTCGACCACCCACACCTGCCTCATCACCCTAGCATCTCCCTATGCTGGGACATCAAGCCTCTACAGAAAAAAAGCCCTCCCCTCCCATTTGATGCCAGATAAGACAATCCTCTACTATATATGCAACTGGAGTCATGGGTGGCTCCATCTGTACCCTTTGGTTGGTGATTTTGTCCCTGGAGTTCTCGGGTATCTGGGTGGTTGGTATTGTTTTTGCTATGGGGTTGCAAACCCCTTCATCTACTACAGTCCTTCCACTAACTCCTTAATTGAGGTCCCTGTGCTCACTTCAATAGTTGTCTGTGAGCATCCACATCTGTTTTGGTCAGGCTCTGGAATCACCTCTCAGGGTACAGCTGTATAAGGCTCCTGTCAGCAATCATTGCTTGACAACAGCAAGAGTGTCTGAGTTTGGTGTCTGAAGATTGAATGGATCCCTAGGTGGGATAGTCTCTGGATGGTTTTCCTTCAGCCTCTATTCAACTCATTGTCCCCGCATTTCCTTTAGAGAAGAGCAATTCTGGGCTAATATTTTTGATATGGGTGGTTGTCTCTATCCCTCAACCAACCCTAGTTATGGTCTCTACATATTCTATATCTCCTTTGTTGGATATTTCTTCTAATGTCATCCCTGTTGGGTCCTAGAAAACGCATCTGGGTCTTTGTAGTAGCTACCCCCAGTTTCCCATTCCCCAATTCTATTTACCTCAGTTCAATTTCCTGACACTCTGTACTTCTCTCCTGTCTCCTGCCATGCTTGATTCTGCCCCCCTTTTCTCTCTACCTCCTATCTTCCTCCCAGGTCTCTACCTCCCTCTACCTCCCTTGATTATTTTGTTCTCCCTCCTAAGCATGACTGAAGCATCCAAACTTTGGTCTTCCTTATTCTTGAGCTTCATATTTCCTGTGATTTGTATCATGGATATTTGAACTTTTGAGTTAATATCCACTACCATATCAGATGATATGTTGTATGTAGTTCCATTCATTTGCCTGAAAATTTTATGAAGTCATTGTTTTTAATAGATGAGTAGTACTCCTTTGTGTAAATGTACCATATTGTTTATATTGGTTGTTCAGAGCTTCTTGCTATTATAAATAAAACTGCTGCGAATATAGTGGAGCATGTGTCCATATCATATGTTAGAGCATCATCTGGGTGTATGCACAGGAGTGGTATTAACTGGGTCCTCAGGTAGTTCTTTGTCCATTTTTCTGAGGAACTGCCAGAGTGATTTTCTGAGTGGTTGTACCAGCTTGTAATCCCATCAACAATGGAAGAATGTTCCTATTTCTCCATATCCTTGACAGAATCTGCTGTCATATGAGTTTTGATCTTAGCCATTCTGACTGGTTGGATTCTCAGGTTGTTTTAGTTTTGGTTCTTTTGACTGTTTGTTGAATACTTTTAGTTCAGGAAAAAATTTTGTATAATTCGCACTTATTTTAATGGGTTATTTGATTCTCTCGAGTCTAACTTTTTTGAGCTCTTTTGTGTGTTATTGGATTTAGCCCTCATTGAATGTAGGAATTTTTTTTTTCCCACTGCCATTTTGTCCTATTGACAGTTTCTTTGCCTTAGAACCCTTTCAATTTTATGAGATGGTTTTTTGATGTGTGCCTTTTTGTGTTTAGTTTGAAAAATTTGCTGCGTCATCGCTCACTTTTTCTCACTTTGACTTTTAAGGTCTTTGTACTTGAACTTTGTACAAGGAGATAAAAATGGATCAATTTGCATTCTTCTACATTTGTACTAACACTTAAACTACTAACACTTAAACTAGACAAGTATTTTTAAAAGGAAAGCACAATGTTGTGAGGGTAGAGAAGTAGGGTAGAGAAGATAGGATAAATATGTTCCAAAATATATCAAATTAATAAACATTTAAACTATTTTAAAGATATTGACTAAACATTTTCTACTATTGACACAAACTTTAAAGCCCTAGACCCCGAAGCTTAACAATCTTTATGTAAATAAATTATGATAGAATCAAGGTAAAAAACATATCACAATCAAACTGGGTATATTTAGTAACTAAGGAAAAAACATTTAAAAGAAAACAGAAAAATTGACATTTTATGAAAAGAATCAAACAGTAGAATTCTCACTGGAATAAATACAAGTGAAATAACACTGAAACAGGATCTTTAACATAATTAAAATGTTAGCAAGTACTGTGCATATGGAATTCTATGTCAAAGACAATATATTGAAGAAAAAATACATGTTTATACTAACAAACTAAAACAATTCATTATCAGTATATATACCTAAAAATGTTAAAGTATTAACTTGAATAACTCTTTATAAATGTAAATTAGGAATTTCACAAAGGAAGAAGAACATTACAAATTATACATTTAAATATGTTAAGAATGTATTCTGGCATATGTATTATAGTTTGGAATACAAATATATCAATATTAAAATTAGAGTGTACTAGAAGACAAAAATTGGTAAAAAGCCATAAAAATTTCATTATTTCTTTCTCTGTTACTATGAAAAAATATATCACGCCAAGGAAAATTTTTAGAAGAGATTATTTTGTCTTAAGGTTCCAAAGAGAAAAGATTATGTGGGCAAGCATTGCTGTAGTTTTTAGGCATGATGGCAGGAGCAGAAATTTGAGAGCCCATATCGTGATCCACAAACCTGATCCAGAGAGAGCAAACTGGAAGTCGAGCAAGGTGTTAAACTCTCAGGGTGAAACTGCATGAAGGCTGGAACAACCCCCAACCCCAAAATAATGCTTCTAACTGCAGATAAAATTTTCAAATAACTGAGTCTTTCTGGGACACTTATAATTCAAACCACCACTAGGAATATATACCAGGGATGGATAGAATATGGATGCTACAAAGGAGAAAAAAAAATGAGTTAAAAATAGGAAGGATTTAGCGGGTAGAAGTGAGGAGGAATGGTAGAGATAAATAACAATAATTTTTTTTTTTTTTTAAAAAGCTATAAGTAAACAGTGCTGTGTAAGCTTCCCAAAATATATACATGTATAGAGTTTAAATGTTTCCTCCATAGCAGGGAAATGATTGCTCTTCAATATATGCATTGTCTAAACACACACACACACACACACACACACACACACACACACACACCATATCACACCACACACACAGAGGGGAGGGGAAGGGAGAAGGGGAGAGGGAGAGAGGGAGAGAGTGAGAGGGAGAGTGTCAGTGCCCCATGCCTGCACCAACACGATACCAAGAATTGGGCTAAAGCCTGCGGGATTAAAGAAACACACACACTCACAGTTTATTTGTGTCAAGCCAGAAGAGGAAGAGGCTCCTGTAGCTTTATTCACCACTTATATACCCCAGTTCAGCAGGTAGAAAATATCTGGGAAGCACAGTGGGAAACCCTGGCTTGTGACTTCAGTAACAAAAGTCTGACTATGTAACCTGAATAAATCTCAAGGACAAAGGCCAAGAAGACAAAAGGCAGGAACAAATTGACCGCCACCCAGGTGTGGCCCAGGTGTGTCGGTACCAGTCCAGACTGCTCCTTTGTTAGGAACAAAAGGCTTCCACATGCATCAGCAGGGCTCAGCAGGGGTCAAACCCTGCAAGAGACCCAGAAGGGTCTGACTAGGGGGGTGAAGCATTGCAGGGGACCCAGGAGGGTCTGGCAAGTCCCTCTATTTTATTTATTTATTTATTTTATAAAGCAACCCCCCTATAATAATTTCAAGCAGCAGCCTGTCTTAGGTCACTTTGAGATAACAAGCTTCTTTCCCATTATTGGAATATTCTGCCATCCTCAGAATTTCCTGCCTTAGGTGAAGCCTGGTCCCTAAGAGTTGCCTGTCATTAGCTAACTGCTTCTTGTGAAGTCTGAGCCCAATTTGGGCAGAAGGTTTGTCTCCTATCAAGGAGAACAACACCTGCTTAGCTGCTGCCCAGGACTGGAAGTGCTGTTTGCACATGTGATAAGAAGCACAAGGACCCTAGATCCATAACACCAAGGGCCATTGTCAAGCCGCTCCTGTAGTAAAATTTAGAATTCCCAATCATCAGCAACTACTCCAGAAAGTTCACCCACTGTGCTTGCCTAACAATAGATTGGGGGAGGGTAATTCCAGACACTGCAGACACAATGGCTGCAGCGGCAATGGCTGCTACAATAACAGAGAAAATGCCAAGGTCTTTCCCAGGACAGTTCAGGATCAGCCATTCTTCTCTGGAACAACCGGCAGCAATGGAACCATGTCTGAGATCCGCACAACCAGGGCAGAGTTCTCCAGTCCACAGCAGCTTCACGCAGATGGCATTCCTGTGAAGTTACAGACTGCAAAATGACAACACCAGTCACCAGGGGAATGAGGGGGGCAGGGGTAACAGCTGGAGACCAGTCTTCTCTGGTAAGCAGCAGTGCACAGAGGGTTGGAGCTCAGGTCTCAGTGGGACAGGACATGCAGTGGCAGTAACAATGACTGCAGCAACGCCAGAATTTCTGTGATGACAAAAGATTAGGGGGAATCCTCCATCTTCCTCTAAGGGCACAGGAATGACTCCAGGGACCCGAACCACGAGAGCTGAATCTTCATGCTCCCAGGATCAGCAAGTCTCACCAGCCACCTCTGGCAGCTGGCATACTCCTGCAGCATCCTGTAGGAAAAACACAAACATTCCCCCTTCCCCATATAAAATACCTGAACAGGATCATGCCAATATGTGGATCTTTCTATTTTACCTAGGCAGAAGTATGCCTAGTTGTAGGGTGCCATAAACACTCAGAGTGTTCCTTGGCATCTAAATTTTAAAATTGAAATAAAAAGAGCATTATTTAGCATACAGTGATAACTCCCCCTTTTTATTTATTAAGATATTGTTAAAATATTATTTATTAAGCTAAGTCCTCGAGGTTTAAATTGAGGACACTGAGCACTTGTATTTATAAATTGACTTGTATACCAAATTATTGTCTCCAGAATTATTGTTTTGGATATTTAAAGAATGAGATTTTTTGACTAATTGTTCCTTTGTAAGGCCTATAATGGGCCTGGTATCATTGCCCTCCCTTGCTAAGGAGTCCAGGCAATCCAGTTTGAGTTCTTAAATGGCCTATAAAGGAACAGTATTTAGTGCTCTTAACCACTAAGCCATCTCTCCAGCCCCTCACAAACTTTATTTATCTAAACATAAGCATTAATTAGAAATGCAAAATCCTGTAAATATTGTCTAGATTCAGCCATACTAAGAAATCCCTGAGCTGGCAGAGCAAGGCTGGGAGTTGAGAGTAAGCAAATGGAGTCTTCCTCTTTTTGTGAGGGTGTGCTATCAACTCCATTACCATTTTCAAAGAGCTGGGTGTGAGTCAATGGTTTTGTTTAGTTGTCTGAGACAGAGCACTGAAAGGACAGTGAGTTGTCAGACATTTACACCGAAAATATCACTCACTGATTTCATGTAGAAAACTTGTCTCTAATAAAGCATTATGCAATTGTACAAATTGAAGGGTTAGTAGTATCTATAAAAAACTTTTTTTAATCAATTGTAAACCACAAGCCCACGTTGGCGATCAGTATATAATTAAAGCTTGATTTTTAACATTTAAAAACAGCGGCTACAGCACATAATTCAATAATCATTGATGAACAAGGGAAACTCTAGAGAATAAACAAGTGGTTCAATGATATATGTAGCATTTTCATTAGATGAAACACCTATAAATACAGTAAGTGCATTTTCTATGGGTTGCATGCACAAAATTTACAGTAAATACAAAAGCATGCAAAGAGTAAAATCATCAATTTTGCCTGAAAAATTTGTATATGAGATAGACCAAATATCAGTATTTTGTAATAACCAATTTAATTGCTGTTTGGAATAAGATATGTTTTACCAGGTTTCTTTTTTAAAATACTTTCAAGACTCTAGCCTACAATTCTGTATTAACACAACTGAAGCTGTATCTCCAATGAGGATAACAAACAAAGGCTTAAGTTCTCTGGTAAGGTGAGGTGCTTAGCCAATTAACATATCTTTAGAAGCTTAAAATTAGTTTCAAATATTAAAAAGGAATATTGAATCTTTTCTGGAGCAACAGTTACTCCCCAAATATTAAAGCTCATTTTGAGAGCAAAGGTTTGTAGTAAAAATTTCCATATTCACTGAAAGATTCAAAGTTCTAACTTCTTATATTGAGGAAGTGACAAAATTACATAATATAAGGCTATTAGCCATTCTTTTGTAAATTTTTTAATGATATCACTTCATGGGCTCTGTAAAATTATAAGCAAGCTCACGAAATGAAAATTCCTCATAATCGCCAGGACGTAAACAAACTGTATAAAAACAATCTTCTAAATCTATCTTGAAATGGCAGTTGGAGTAAGCAAACAGGCTGTAATGCTCTCACAAGTTCCAAAACCTCATCAATCCTTCGTAAATCCTGTAACAATCTCTACCTGTTTGATTTTTTCTTAATTACAAATAAGTTTGAGTTAGTCAATGTAACACTGGCAATCCTTAATCACAATTCTTAAGTTCTCCATGTAACACCAGAGCACAACCACACTTTGGGAGGTCACCTGAGTTCTGAGTACTTGACTAGGCAGCTGTCCTTGGGGCAGTGGAATTAGCATCAAAATACAGATAACTTTAGGGCAAACCACAACTTTGGAAAGCAAAACTCAACCTCCAACAAACAATCTAGTCTCCAAAATCCAGTCTCTAAAACACCAAGTCTGTCCTTCATGCTACAAAGTTTGACTGCCAATTCCTACATATGAACGCACGATGGTGAGGTCTACTATACTTCAACAAAGAGACATTGCCCTAAAATCTTTTAGAAGTCTGGTTTCTAGGATAAGAGTTCCATAAAAATATTATCTCAACTGAGACCTGTTTCCCTAGGTTGGCTCATGCCGCATGTTTTCTAGAATGACTCCATCCAAATTACAAGTTTTATGTCAATTTTCTGTTACCAATGTTACATTTTTTTAACCATATCCAAAAACTTAAAAGCCAATAGTCCATAACCAAGGCATGTAGAGCATATTTATACATTTAAAACCAATCAGAAACAAAATTGAAGTGGCTACACATATCTTTAATATTTAGACCAAGCACCATTTTGCTTGTCTAGCTGTGATTTTTGGCAGAAGCATCTTTGTCACCTGCTAAGTCTAATAATAAGTCAGGGATTTTTCTGAAGAGAAACAGCCATCAGCTCCCGTACCATAAAGCTGAGGAGCTGCTGGTTTCCTAAATCAGCTCATGCAGGCGCTCGGTCCCTGGGCAGCTTCTCCAGCTGACCTAGGCTCCTAGCTACAGGTGCAGGGCTCCAAAGGCCAATTGAAACTGCTTTTTATTCATTTGTTTCTGTTTTGAAATGAGTTAAAACCAAATCAATCTGTGAACGAACAGCAGATAAAGTTTTTATCATTTTTTCTTTTGAACATGAAACATAAAACATTTAAGCAATGAGAAACAAAAACCACAGGCATAAACTGACAGACATGGACAGCTTGGTGCACCAAGGACAGACAATACACATAGAGGGACAAAACTAGATGGTGTCCCACCAAAGGGACCCACATATCCTACCTATGGAACCAAGAACCAGAAATAAGCATTTCTCCAGTAGGAGCCAGCAGAGAGGCAGGACGTCTCCTGCCTTCCTTCTGTTCCTAGGAGAGCTCTGAAAAATTTCCAAAGCATCTGCGGAGAGTCCGGGAGGACTGTTTCTCTTAAACCCATTCATTCTCTCTCATATCTAGGGCATAAACTATCTCTACTCAGGGTCCAAAGACTAAAACATAACTCTAAAAGAACACATACACAAAAACACTTTACATTACCTTGTCCCTTTTTTATTACAAGTTTTACTCATGCTAGCCCAAATCATCAGGGCCTTTTCTAGCCCATCTTACCCCAATCGTCCTGCTTCTGCACTGGCTTCCCAGGACATCCTGTCAGGAGACCTTGTCTTTCCTGATCTCTCCGATCCCACTGGATTCAAAGTTCAAATCTCGGTGGAACCTCCATTTGTCGGTGCCCCATGCCTGCACCAACATGGTAAATAGAATTGGGCAAAAACCTGCAGGATTAAAAAGAAATTCACACACACACACACACACACACACACACACACACACACACACAGGTTATTCGTGTCAAGCCAGAAGGAAGAGGCTCTGTAGCTTTATTCACCACTTATAAACCCAAGTTCCCAGCAGGTAGAAAATATCTAGGAAGCACAGTGGGAATCCCTGGCTCGAGACTTCGGTAACAAAAGACCGACTAAGTGCCCTGAATTAACTAGGGAGAAATCCTGGAAGACCAGCCTAAATCTCAAAGACAAAGACCTAGAGGACAAAAGGCAGGAATGAATTGACCACCGCCAAGGTGTGGCCCAGAAAAATCAGTACCAGGCCAGATGAGAGAGGAGAGGGAGAGGGAGAGGGAGGGAGACAGAGGGAGAGGGAGAGGGAGGGAGAGAGGGAGGGGGAGAGGGAGAGGGAGAGGAGAGGGAGGAGGGAGAGGAGAGGGAGAGGGAGGGGGAGGGAGGAGGAAAGGGAGACAGAAAGACAGAGAGGAAGGAAGGAGGGAGGAGGGACAGAGGGAGAAAGAGATCCCAGTTTCCCATTATTTACTCAATGAGTTCCCATCTCATACTCTCCTTCAAACATTAACAGTTTTTGTCATTGTTCTTGTAGGTCTTCTAAAACTTGATGGTAAAATTGCTTAAGATTGCATATACTTGAGTCATAAAACATGGAGAAATCAAGCTTAAACCCACCTGGAAGTACCTAGCTATGAATCTTGTGAGCAATAATAAAGCCTAGTATGAGTGTTATAAATGTTAATGTGAGTCAACAATTATTTTATAATTATATTTAAGTCATGGTCTACACATCCCTTATACTATTAACTGATCCAAGTACCCATGGCTCAGTAGATCATAAACACTAAGGGAGAGCCTACTGTGGTACACTAAATTAATTTACTATAAAATTGACCCTTGCGTATTTATCTTTATACATATAGATTAGTTATTTCTCAAATCTCATTAGAGAATTTTCTGTTTGCAATTGATGACTATTAACACAGAGACGCAAAACTAACTAGTCAATGTGCAGACTATAAGAGACTGAGAAGATCTCAACCCTAAATGGAACATATATAGACTTTACTCCTAGGACACAGTGATCATCAGAGAAGAGTATGGGTTTTGGGGGAGGGATGGTAAGTGTTGAGTTAATTGATGACTGCAGAAAAATTGTGTTCTTTGGACATAAGAGAGTTAATGCACACACAAACTCTCAGGGCTTGTCAGTGCCCATACAAGATCTACATAGATCAAGCCAGACAACATTCAAAAATACATTGGGGTGGAATATATATTACACCCTTAGCTGAGGAGGCATTAGTGATAGTCTGTGCATGTTCCAGCAGATAACATTATATCCAAGCACATACTGTCGATACAAAGTAGACTAAGAATGATAAAACAAAATAATAAGTACACGAAATTAGGAGGGAATAGTGATAAGAATATATGAGAGGAGTTGGAGTAGATTGGAAGGGGAATTTTGATGGATAAAATATTTACTGTTTTAAAACACAAAAAGGTAAAAAAATATGTAAATGACAAAACATACTTTAGAATATAATCTTATTTTTAAAACTAAGATAATAACATAAGAATAGTGAACAATATTGTTGCTCAAAACATATATCGTGGTTTCTAGCGGGAGTCCCAAACCCACGGATCCCTGCAAGCAGCAGCTCCCTGCACCCAAACCCCGTGGGAGAGAGAGCTAACCGCCAAGACAGGTGGGCACTCCTGAGACTGCAGAGCAGAAGAAACCACCAACACTGCCCACCCCTGACCACATCCCTGGCCCAAGAGGAAACTGTATACAGCCTCTGGGTACCCTTGGGTAAGGGCACAGGAGCAGGAAATCCGCAGCCTCTGAGACACCACCGGAACCTGAAGGGACCGACCAGATAAACAGTTCTCTGCACCCAAATCCCGTGGGAGGGTGAGCTAAACCTTCAGAGAGGCAGACACGCCTGGGAAAACAGAAGAGTCTACATTCAGCCCACATCTCTGACTACAGAGGAAAACACCAAACGCCATCAGGAACCCTGGTGCACGGAAGTTCCCGGAAAGGGCGCCGCAGATCTTCCTGGTTGCTGCCACCTCAGAGAGCTCATAAGAAACACCCCACGAGCACACTTGAGCCTCGGGACCACAGGTAAGACAAACCTTCCAGCTCCAAGCCACCTGCCTGGTGTACTCAAGACACAGGCCCACAGGAACAGTTGAAGACCTGTAGATAGGAAAACTACAGGCCCAAAATCAGAACACTCAGTCCGCATAACTGGCTGAAAGAAAACAGGAAAACAGGTCTACAGCACTCCACACACAGGCTTATAGGACAGTCTAGCCACTGTCAGAAATAGCAGAACAAAGTAACATTAGAGTTAATCTGATGGCGAGAGGCAAGCACAGGAACCCAAGCAACAGAAACCAAGACTACATGGCATCATCAGAGCACAATTCTCCCACCAAAGCAAACACAGAAGATCCAAACACACCAGAAAAGCAAAATCTAGTTTCAAAATCATATTTGATCATGATGCTGGAGGACTTCAAGAAAGACATGAAGAACTCCCTTAGAGAAACACAGGAAAACATAAATAAACAAGTAGAAGCCTACAGAGAGGAATCACAAAAATCCATGAAAGAATTTGAGGAAAGCATAAATAAACAAGTAGAAGACTATAGAGAAGAATCACAAAAATCCCTGAAAGAATTCCTGGAAAACACAATCAAACAATTGAAGGAATTAAAAATGGAAATACAAGCAATCAAGAAAGAACACATGAAAACAACCCTGGATATAGAAAACCAAAAGAAGAGAAAAGGAGCTGTATATACGAGCTTCACCAACAAAATACAAGAGATGGAAGAGAGAATCTCAGGAGCAGAAGATTCCATAGAAATCATTGACTCAACTGTCAAAGATAATGTAAAACTGAAAAAGCTACTGGTCCAAAACATACAGGAAATCCAGGACTCAATGAGAAGATCAAACCTAAGAATAATAGGTATAGAAGAGAGTGAAGACTCCCAGCTCAAAGGACCAGTAAATATCTTCAACAAAATCATAGAAGAAAACTTCCCTAACCTAAAGAAAGAAGATACCCATAAGCATACAAGAAGCATACAGAACTCCAAATAGATTGGACCAGAAAAGAAACACCTCCCGTCACATAATAGTCAAAACACCAAACGCACAAAATAAAGAAAGAATATTAAAAGCAGTAAGGGAAAAAGGTCAAGTAACATATAAAGGCAGACCTATCAGAATCACACCAGACCTTTCACCAGAGACTATGAAAGCCAAAAGATAATGGACAGATGTCATACAGACCCTAAGAGAACACAAATGCCAGCCCAGGTTACTGTATCCTGCAATACTCTCAATTAACATAGATGGAGAAACCAAGATATTCCATGACAAAACCAAATTTACACAATATCTTTCTACACATCCAGTACTACAAAGGATAATAAATGGTAAAGCCCAACATAAGGAGGCAAGCTACACCCTAGAAAATGCAAGAAACTAATCGTCTTGGCAACTACACAAAGAGAAGAAAAGCACACATACATAACCTCACATCCAAATATGAATACAACAGGAAGCAATAATCACTATTCCTTAATATCACTCAACATCAATGGTCTCAACTCCCCAATAAAAAGACATAGATTAACAAACTGGATATGCAATGAGGACCCTGCATTCTGCTGCCTACAGGAAACACACCTCAGAGACAAAGACAGACACTACCTCAGAGTGAAAGGTTGGAAAACAATTTTCCAAGCAAATGGTGGGAAGAAGCAAGCTAGAGTAGCCATTCTAATATCAAATAAAATCAATTTTCAACTAAAAGTCATCAAAAAAAGATAAGGAAGGACACTTCATATTCATCAAAGGAAAAATCCACCAAGATGAACTCTCAATCCTAAATATCTATGCCCCAAATACAAGGGCACCTACATATGTAAAAGAAACCTTACTAAAGCTCAAAACACACATTGCACCTCACACAATAATAATAGGAGATTTCAACACCCAACTCTCATCAATGGACAGATCATGGAAACAAAAATTAAACAGAGATGTAGACAGACTAAGAGAAGTCATGAACCAAATAGACTTAACAGATATTTATAGAACATTCTATCCTAAAGCAAAAGGATATACCTTCTTCTCAGCTCCTCATGGTACTTTCTCCAAAATTGACCATATAAGTGAACAAAAAATGGGCCTGAAAAGGTACAGAAATATAGAAATAATCGCATGTGTGCTATCAGACCACCACGGCCTAAAGCTGGTCTTCAATAACAATAAGGGAAGAATGCCCACATACACGTGGAAATTGAATAATGCTCTACTCAATGATAACCTGGTCAAGGAAGAAATAAAGAAAGAAATTAAAGATATCTTAGAATTTAATGAAAAGGAAGGTACAACATAACCAAACTTATGGGACACAATGAAAGAAAGCTGTGCTAAGAGGAAAACTCATAGCTCTGAGTGCCTGCAGAAAGAAATAGGAGAGAGCATATGTCAGCAGCTTGACAGCACACCTAAAAGCTCTAGAACAAAAAGAAGCAAATACACCCAGGAGGAGTAGAAGGCAGGAAATAATCAAACTCAAAGTTGAAATCAGCCAGGTAGAAACAAAAAGAACCATAGAAAGAAGCAACAGAACCAAAAGTTGGTTCTTTGAGAAAATCAACAAGATAGATAAACCCGTAGCCAGACTAACAAAAGGACACAGAGAGTGTTTCCAAATTAACAAAATCAGAAATGAAAAGGGAGACATAACTACAGATTCAGAGGAAATTCAAAAAATCATCAGATGTTACTATAAAAGCCTATATTCAACAAAACTTGAAAATCTGCAGGAAATGGACAACTTCCTAGAGAGATACCAGGTACCGAAGTTAAATCAGGAACAGATAAACCAATTAAACAACCTCATACCTCCTAAGGAAATAGAAGCACTTATTAAAGGTCTCCCAACCAAAAAGAGCCCAGGTCCAGACGGGTTTAGTGCAGAATTCTATCAGACCTTCATAGAAGACCTCATACCAATACTATCCAAACTATTCCACAAAATTGAAACAGATGGAGCACTAACGAAATCCTTCTATGAAGCCACAATTACTCGTACACCTAAACCACACAAAGACCCAACAAAGAAAGCGAACTTCAGACCAATTTTCCTTATGAATATCGACGCAAAAATATTCAATAAAATTCTGGCAAACCGAATCCAAGAGCACATCAAAACAATCATCCACCATGATCAAGTAGGCTTCATCCCAGGCATGCAGGGATGGTTTAATATATGGAAAACCATCAATGTGATCCATTATATAAACAAACTGAAAGAACAAAACCACATGATCATTTCATTAGATGCTGAAAAGCATTTGACAAAATTCAACACCCCTTCATGATAAAAGTCCTGGAAAGAATAGGAATTCAAGGCCCATACCTAAACATAGTAAAAGCCATATACAGCAAACCAGTTGCTAACATTAAACTAAATGGAGAGAAACTTGAAACAATCCCACTAAAATCACGGACTAAACAAGGCTGCCCACTCTCTCCCTACTTATTCAATATAGTTCTTGAAGTTCTAGCCAAAGCAATCAGACAACAAAAGGAAATCAAGGGGATACAGATTGGTAAAGAAGAAGTCAAAATATCACTATTTGCAGATGATATGATAGTATATTTAAGTGATCCCAAAAGTTCCACCAGAGAGCTACTAAAGCTGATAAACAACTTCAGGAAAGTGGCTGGGTATAAAATTAACTCAAATAAATCAGTAGCCCTCCTCTACACAAAAGAGAAACAATCCGAGAAAGAAATTAGGGAAACGATACCCTTCATAATAGACCCAAATAATATAAAATACCTCGGTGTGACTTTAACCAAGCAAGTAAAATATCTGTACAATAAGAACTTCAAGACTCTGAAGAAAGAAATTGAAGAAGACCTCAGAAGATGGAAAGATCTCCCATGCTCATGGATTGGCAGGATTAATATAGTAAAAATGGCCATTTTACCAAAAGCGATCTACAGATTCAATGCAATCCCCCTCAAAATACCAATCCAATTCTTCAAAGAGTTAGACAGAACAATTTGCAAATTCATCTGGAATAACAAAAAACCCAGGATATCTAAAACTATTCTCAACAATAAAAGGACTTCAGGGGTAATCACTATCCCTGTACTCAAGCAGTATTACAGAGCAATAGTGATAAAAACTGCATGGTATTGGTACAGAGACAGACAGATAAACCAATGGAACAGAATCGAAGACCCAGAAATGAACCCACACACCTATGGTCACTTGATTTTTGACAAAGGAGCCAAAACCATCCAATGGAAAAAAGATAGCTTTTTCAGCAAATGGTGCTGGTTCAATTGGAGGTCAACATGTAGAAGAATGCAGATCAATCCATGCTTATCACCCTTTACAAAGCTTAAGTCCAAGTGGATCAAGGACCTCCACATCAAACCAGACACACTCAAACTAATAGAAGAAAAACTAGGGCAGCATCTTGAACACATAGGCACTGGAAAAAATTTCCTGAACAAAACCCCAATGGCTTATGCTCTAAGATCAAGAATCGACAAATGGGATCTCATAAAACTGCAAAGCTTCTGTAAGGCAAAGGACACTGTGGTCAGGACAAAACAGCAACCAACAGACTGGGAAAAGATCTTTACCAATCCTACAACAGATAGAGGCCTTATATCCAAAAAGTAAAAGAACTCAAGAAGTTAGACCGCAGGGAGTCAAATAACCCTATTAAAAAATGTGGTTCAGAACTAAACAAAGAATTCACAGCTGAGGAATGCCGAATGGCTGAGAAACACCTAAAGAAATGTTCAACATCTTTAGTCATAAGGGAAATGCAAATCAAAACAAACCTGAGATTTCACCTCACACCAGTGAGAATGGCTAAGATCAAAAACTCAGGTGACAGCAGATGCTGGCGAGGATGCGGAGAAAGAGGAACACTCCTCAATTGTTGGTGGGATTGCAGACTGGTACAACCATTCTGGAAATCAGTCTGGAGGTTCCTCAGAAAATTGGACATTGAACTGCCTGAGGATCAAGCTATACCTCTCTTGGGCATATACCCAAAAGATGCCCCAACATATAAAAAAGACACGTGCTCCACTATGTTCATCGCAGCCTTATTTATAATAGCCAGAAGCTGGAAAGAACCCAGATGCCCTTCAACAGAGGAATGGATACAGAAAATGTGGTACATCTACACAATGGAATATTACTCAGCTATAAAAAACAACGACTTTACGAAATTCGTAGGCAAATGGTTGGAACTGGAAAATATCATCCTGAGTGAGCTAACCCAATCACAGAAAGACATACATGGTATGCACTCATTGATAAGTGGCTATTAGCCCAAATGCCTGAATTACCCTAGATGCCTAGAACAAATGAAACTAAAGAAGGATGATCAAAATGTGAATGCTTCACTCCTTCTTTAAAAAAGGGAACAAGAGTTGAGGGATTTAGAGCTTGCCTAGGAAGTGCAAGGCCCTGGGTTCGGTCCCCAGCTCTGAAAAAAAGAACCAAAAAAAAAGAACCAAAAAAAAAAAAAAAAAAAAGGGGGGAACAGAATGCCCTTGGCAGGAATAGAGAAGCAAAAAATTAAAAACAGAGACAGAAGGAACACCCATTCAGAACCTGCCCCACATGTGGCCCATACATATACAGCCACCTAATTAGACAAGATGGATGAAGCAAAGAAGTGCAGGCCCACAGGAGACGGATGTAGATCTCTCCTGAGAGACACAGCCAGGATACAGCAAATACAGAGGCGAATGCCAGCAGCAAAACACTGAACTGAGAATAGGACCCCAATTGAAGGAATCAGAGAAAAAGAACTGGAAGAGCTTGAGGGGCTCGAGGCCCCTTATGAACAACAATGCCAAGCAACCAGAGCTTCCAAGGACTAAGCCACTGCCTAAAGACTATACATGGACTGACCCTGGACTCTGACCTCATAGGTAGCAATGAATATCCTAGTAAGATCACCAGTGTAAGTGAAAGCCCTTGGTCCTGCTACGACTGATCCCCCAGTGAACGTGATTGTTGGGGGGAGGGCGGCAATGGGGGGAGGGGAACACCCATAAAGAAGGGGAGGGGAGGGATTAGGGGGATGTTTGCCCGGAAATCGGGAAAGGGAATAACATTCGAAATGTAAATAAGAAATACTCTAGTTAATAAAACAAACAAACAAACAAACAAACAAACAAAAAAACAAAAAAAAAACATATATCGCAGTAAATTTACCCCAAGAAAAATATAAGGTGTGAGAGAACAGTGTTTAAAAATGTTGATTCACTAACTGAATTAGGACATTTTAATTTTAAGAATAGTGGTATGTTAAAGGAATATACTATCATCCCAGAACAATCACTTTAAAATTATAAACTATACTTTGAAAGTCAAGAAAGCAAGTCAAATAAAATTAAAAAGGTCTTCATCTCAAAAGAACAAATAATTGATAGTTTTGTTTAACTTGCTGTTTTGCTTTTGCTGTACCATTGCTAGGAAAAGACACCAAGGCCAGGGAAAATTATTAAAGAAAAGTATCTAAATGGGGACTTGCTTGCAGTAGAAAATTAGTCCATGGCCACCATAGCAGAGAGAGAGAGCATGGTAACAAACAGGCAAGCATGGCTTTGGACCAGTCCTTGAGAGTTTACATCTGATCCACTAGCAGTAGACACAGAAATGAAGATTGTACCTGGCTTGAAGTTTGGAATCCTCAAATATTATTGACATGCTTCCTTCAAAAAGACAACACACACTAATCCTTTCATCAGCTGTGAACCAAGTATTCAAATATATGACCCAATCTGGGGACATTCTTAGGCAAACCACAACACTTACGTAGCTGAATAGGAGTGTTAAGCTATACTCTATTAGTCAATAATAATATAATGTATATTTTAAAACAAATTCTTTGTTTTAACTTGTGTTTTCATTCTTTCCATAAACATTCCTAGACTTCATATTAACGATTGTCGCATATCTAAGTATCACAATTATTCTCCAAATAAGAGTCATTGATGTTTCAGAAACATATTTTTTGATTTTTTAAAAATTCTATGACAACATGAAGAAACAGAAGGAAAAATAAAACTATGAAAACATTCATATTAGAATAATTAGTGGATGAGTATTTGGCAGCTGTGTGCTTGCTTTGATAAAATGCACTGGTAAATAATAAGGTAATTCTTAACTTTATCAATTTATCTACTAAATTTATATCAAAATTTATATTTCTGCATGATTTGCATGAGAGGTAGAATGGGCAGTGAACACATGAGAAATGAAAATAAATCATTAAGTTGTTTGAACATGTGGAATTTTTTAGCTTAGAATAAAGACAATAATGAAACATTTGAGGTCATAAATTTTGATGCAATATCCTTTAAATATATGCGTGCTGAGAATCTCATGATACATACATCATTTATATATCTATTTATTTATATGCATATAAATATGATGTGTTCAGTAAAAAGTGATTATGAACTGAACAAGAAGTTCTATAATAGAATTATAGATCTCTGGAAGTGAGGAGGCAATAATGGCTTCGTGCCAGAGAGTCCATTTGAGGTTTTACAGTCACATTTGGTTGCGTACTTTGATAGGCACTCATATAGACAAATGAGAATGTGTCCACTTGTGGGAAACTGGAAATGGTGTGCATTCAGAACCAAGCTTTCAAATGGGAATTGAATGACCTGAGTATATTTATTATATAGGATAAAACTCATAGAATAGGTTTTAAAAACGTGAACTACCCTGTTTCATAATACTTAACTAATACTAACTATTGAAATTAATAGGTTTCAGTATAAAATTTCCAAGTGTGCATACATAGTGGATTAGTTGGGATTAATTTCAATTTCAAAGTCATATTGGCATAATATTCTCTGCAAAATTTATGAAAAAAAATCTTGCTTTGGATAATGATTTCTCTGTAAGTCACATGTATAGACTGCATTTCTATAGACTAGCAATCGACTTGATTTATATAAGCAATGCCATGGGATCACTGGGCTGTGAGGATATTCAATCAAGTCCACTATCTCCCCAGATCTAATTTTTTTACCAGGTCATTTCTTAGACAGCCTTGACTATACTGGATACTCTTAGGACACTGAACTCTGATCCCTGCATGATTCAGTCTTTGCCAGTGTACAAAGCTTGATGTGCCATCCCCCTAATTTTTTGTCTCTAATTTTTACAAAACTCTAACCATGACCTTAAAGTTATCCACTATTTTCAGGAATATATGAATGAATCTTCAGATTTAAAAATATACATCATTGATTCTCGATTTTCTATTCTAGTTTAAACTAATATAACTATAAAAATTCCACTTTTCTTTTCTCTAGCTTCTTAGATGCCTTTTGCTAATTCATAGTCATAATATGGGACAGAGAGCTTCAATTTAAACTCACTTGTTGCACGATGTTCTGGCTGTGAGTTTCTGTACCCACTCCCATATGATGCTGGAATGAGTCAGAGTCTGATGAAAACTAGACAAAGCACAGACGTATGAAAATAGAAGACTATCCTTAGGAATCATTCCATTGACATTTATTCTTTGGCCAACCATGTTTGGTTGTATCATTGGTCTCTGGGCTATCCTGTCTCTGTTTCCTAGACATCCAGGCAGTGTAGATCATGGGCTCTCATTTTTGCAGGGACCTCAATTAAATCAAACATTGGTTGGCCATTCCTTCAAGTTCTACAGTACCATTGCCCCAGCACATCTTGCTGGATAGCAGATGATAGACCATACTTTTGTAGCTGAATTGGTGTCCAGGTTACTCTTCCTATAGACTGCAGGGTATTTCCTGAGCCAAAAAAACCTGGAATATATGAGTGAAGGCTTCCAGCCCAAACAAGCTTAACTCTTGATGTTCAATGAACTCTATAGGTATTTTTTAAGTAAATGATAATCAAGCTACCATCTACCAAAACTGAGAGGATGGAAAATGAAATTAGCTATAAGAAGAATGCATGACACTCCCTACGAAATGAAAATAGAATACATTTTTGGGTGGATTATGAATGCGTGGGGACAGCATCGGGAGAGATGAGATCAATGGGGAAGAGGACAACATCAGCATACTAATTCTTATAAAATTGAGAAATGATGAGTTATCTTTCCTTTTGATTGTTAAAACTAACTAAAGAAAAGCAGAACAAACAGAAATTTAATGTGCTAACTCCATCTAATTTGCTTAAGTATATTTTTATATCAAACTTCAAAAGTTTCCATAGTCTAGAGCAGTCTCAACATTGTTAAAAGTCTAAAGATCAAAGTCTCTTCTGAGATTCATTCAACCTCTTAACTGTATACTCTCCAAAGCAAGGCAGGAAACCAGCTGGGCAAACTCCAAAATTCTGTATCTCCATGTCTGTTGTCTAAGCAGTCTTTTCACCTTTGTTAACTGCAACAAACTTCTTTCTCCTGTGCTTGTTCCATTCCCTGTTAGCAGCTTTCCTCAGCAGATATCCCATGGCGCTGGCATCTCAAACATCATGGAGTCTCCAAGGCAACTTAAACAGTACAGCTTCTTATTTCAATGTCTGGGATGCATACATGATCTTCTGGGCTCCTCCAGAAAGCTTGGGTCATATCTCCAGCTCTGCCCTCTGTAGAACTCTAGACACTGGTTGATTTCACCCCACTGCTGCTGTGGTTGAGCTTGGTGATAATCCTATGGTATTGGCATCTCCAATAAACTGGGGTCTTCCGATGCAACTATGTTTCACTAATAGACTCTCACAGGCTCAGAATTTTGGAAACTTTTGAAGTTTGATTAAACATATTTTGCATTATGCTATGTTATGTATGGCTCCCTTAGACTCATATTTAATAACCCTATAGGGACCAGGGAGTGAAATGTGTTGGTTTGTATATGCTTAGCTCAAGGTGTGGTACTTTTTGAAGTATGTCACTATGGGAGTGGGCTTTAAGACCTTCCTCCTGACCATAAGGGTGCCAGTATTCACCTAGTGTTATTCAGATGAAGATGTTGAACTCTCAGCCCCTCTTGCACCATGCCTACCTGGACATTGCCATGCTCCTGCCTTGATGTTAATAAATAGAACCTCTGAACCTGTAAGTTGTCCCCAATTAAATTTTGTACTTATGAGAGTTGCCTTGGTCACAGTGCCTGTTCACAATATTAAAATCCTATGGAAGGAGTCTGGAGAGATGGCTCAGTGGATAAGAGCCCTGACTGCTCTTCCAGAGGTCCTGAGTTCAATTCCCAGCAACTACATGGTGGCTCACAACCATCTGTAATGAGATCTGTTGCCCTCTTCTGGTGTGTCTGAAGTCAGCTACATGTGTTCACATATATAAAATAAATAAGTAAAATCCTATGTAAGATGGGCATGAAACAAAAGGGAGGACTATTAGGGAAGGAAGAGTAGGCAAGAGAAGAGGGAAAGTTCATGAGGAAGGAGAACCAATAAGAACAATGTATATATGAAAACAACAAAGTGAGACCAATTGATTATTGTGTATTAACTTAAAAATTAACAACAGGAGGAAAATAGAGCTGCTTTACAAATATCTGACTTGTTTTTGGTTAAAATGATTCCTAGATCATAAGTAGTATGTGATTGATATGGCAGAGAGAACAGTCTACAGTAGGTGTATTCTAATAAAAATATTTGCTGTAAAGTGCAAAAAGCATATTTACCATAAGAAAATCATTTTAGATTTTTGATCAGGAAGAAATTATAATAATAGCATTCTTAATTTTGAATTGTTAAATAACAAATTTGTATATTTTATTAGTTGAAATAACTTATAACACCTCAATCACTATTTAAATGAAAATTAACATTGGTATGTTTTATAATATTTAAACCTTTTTACATTTAAGAAATAGTTTTATATTACTAAGTCATACTTCTGAATATTGTCATCTATACTTATAAGAACATTGCTATGGAAAATGATCTTTATTTATAGTTAATGGCAATTTTATAGTCACTGGGAGAAGAAAAGTCAGTTTTCTTCAAGGATATAGCACATAAAAGGCTACCTGTGCTGCAGTATATGTTCCCCCCATTCATAAACATACAGAGACACTAAATGAGCCCATGTTGATATTTTTTAAGACACATTAATTTGGGAAGAAATACTGGTGGAAAATATCTGAAGGAATTGGAAGGAAGGAGAATGGGGGTTAAATTATATCAAAAAATTATATGTACATAAAATTTCTCAAACAATAACTAAGAAACAATGTGTTTGTTGTTGTTTGAATGGGGAATGTCCTGCAAGACTCATGTATCTCAGAAATTGTTCTCTAGTTGATTGTGTTTTCTGAGTTTTATGTGGTAGTTTCTTGATGAAGGAAGTACATCACTAAGTGCAGGCTTTGACAGTCCATAACTTCACCTATCTTCCTCCTTATTGACTCTGCTTTTTGTTTGTAGTTAAAGTAAAATATTTCAGCTTCTTTTTCTGACCATCTGCCATTATGACTGCCCTGCCATTATGGACTTTTTCTGTCTGGAGCCTTAAGTTCAAATACATTTTTCCTCCATAAATTTCTTTTGGTCATGATGTTTTATCACAGTAATAGAAAAGTAACTAATACAGAAGTTGATACCATATATTGGGCTGCTGCTGTGAAAAACCTATGTTTTTGGAGGAATGTGGAAGATTTTGGAACCATGTAATAGAAAAGCATTTGGATGCTGTAAACAGAGCTTAGCAGACTGTTCTAGTCAGAGTTCGGAAGATAAAAGTTCTAAATGTAAAGCAGACTACATAGATTTGGCTTGTGACATTTCAAAGGGATGCAAGGACTTACACAGCAACTGGGCTACAGTCCATTCTTGTGATATTTTGGGAAGGAATCTGGCTTCTATTTCCTCATGTTCCAAGAAATTGAGAGGGGTAAGTTGGTAATGTTGGTGGGGAGGAAAATGAAGAGAATACAGGAGGAGTGTAGAAAATTGTATATTTTATGAAAAAATTAACAGGTGGGTGTAAAAAATATATATTTTATGAAAAAATTAAAAGGTGTAATGAACTAATTTGTATGATATAGGAAATTATCAGAAAGCATAACAATAAGCTTTTGGCATTATTATTATTATTGACAATCTGATGCGAGTTACAATGAAAAACAGCACCATGGAACTTAATTTAACAAACAGTCAAAATTTAAAAAACAGCTGAAAATTTGGATGTAATTTTTAATATTAACACCAGTAAAGAGCTGCTTCCTGCTCTGTATTAGAGCAATAAAATGTGTCATGGGGTATTATTCTATCTAGGTAAGCTTCCAACTTATTATACAGTGCTTATAGAAAGCAACTGTAAATGAAAGCTGCTGCTATATAGTTCAGCCTTAGAAGTTATGAATGATATAATGTGAAGGGATAATACTTTTTCTTCTTCTGATGCTTCAGAAAGTCACTGTGGAAATGTAGTCCTTGTGCAAAAGTTCCAAGAGAGCAGGAGGTTCTGGGAGGCCATTGTATTAAGCTGTGAATGTAATGCCTGGAGTAAGTGGAGTCAATAAGGTGTTGGTGCCCTCATCATGAGGTATCCACAAAGATGAGTCACATAGAGGAAATGGAGCCTGCTCAATTGAAATATGTATGTTACAGATGGCAAAATCTGAAATGAGTCACCTCAAACACTTCACGTTCCAGATATTGGACATAAAACTATAGAATTTGCTGCTTGCCCTTCTCAGTTTGAATCTTTCTTGTTTCCGTATTTCTTCCTTGTGCCTTATTCTTTCACTTTGGAATATATATGCAAATTCTAAACCATTTTATATTAGAAGTTTACAATTTTTTCTCTTCCTTGTCTTTCTTTCTATTTTTTTTTAATTTTTTATAGGCGTATAGTTGAGAAACTGCCTTAATTCTCAGAAGAAAAATTGGACATTGACTGTGAAACAATCAATACTGTAAAATACTGTAGGACAACACATTTTACATTATGATATGACCTTGATTCTATGAGTGTTATGGAGTGAAATATAGTAGTTTGAATGAAAAATGAGCTTCTTACACTCAGGTAGTATTTGAACACTTAGACAACAGCTGGTGGTGCTATTTGGGGAAGTTATGTAATCGACCCTTATTGGAGGAAGCACATCACTGGAGGTAGTCTCTGAGAACTTACAGCCTCACTTTACTTCTAATTCTCCCTCCATGTCTACATTGGACTTGTAAGCTCTTAGCTTCCAGCTCTAACTATTATGGGTTTTCCCTCTGATCCCATAATCCCATAGCCTAAATAAACTCTTCCATAAGTTCTTTTTAGCCATTGTGTTATTACACAAACAGAAAAAATGAATAAGAAATATATATATATATGAAAATTAATGTTTTTGTGGTAATTGTATTTAGATTTATTTTTAGATTTATTTCAGGCATTTGAATCTTGGGCTCATGTTTTCAAACATAGATAATTTATTCAAAAGGACATAATCAGTGGAGAACATAGTTTTCAGAAGCAGTTCTTCCTGCTCAAATACAGCTTGTGTGAAAGAACTAAATGAGCAGAGATGGTATGACTATTATGCGTTTTTGTCAAATTTTTGATTAGCCCAAAATTCCTTCTTACTTTCTTTTTCTTAAAAATATTTTCATTTTTTATTCAGTGTATTTTGATTATGTTCTTTTTATTCTATTTCCTCCCAAACTCTCCCTAACTGCCTCCTCACTCAACTTTTGTATCTTCTCTTTCATAAAGAAAGAAGAATAAAACAAAAACAGAGAAACAAACTTAAAGGTAATAATAATACCTAATAAGATGCACACACACACACACACACACACACACACACACACACACACACACACACACCACCACCACCAACACCACCCCCACCCCCACCCACACACCCCACCCCCCCTTTTACCTGAGAAATTAATTGCAAAGAGCTTCTTGGCAGGATTGTGACTTTGTGTCTCACTTTTCCCCTCTCAAATCTAGTACTTGGACAGATGCAGTTGTTTTGCATGCTGTTGAAGTCTCTGTGAGTTAATACTTGTTTTATGTCCTGCTGTATATGGAAGTTTTTTTTTCCTTGAGACATCCACTATCTTTCTCAAAATCTTTCAACGTCCACTTCTATAAAGAACCCTGAGTCTTGAGGGGAGGAGTTTGATAAAGACATTTCAACAAATGGTGCTGGTCAAACCACTAAAGGAATATAACAATAAAATCACACCAAATGACATATTAGTATGCCTCATAGTTCACTACATCACACAACCGTCATCAGAAAAGCTTATTTTTGCAGAAAATAGTAATTATCAAAAATATTCACAATGGAACAATGTACAGAGTGAGAGACTTTGGATCACTTAGCCCAAAATAAGGTGTCTGGACCCTTGGAAACTCTCAGAGACTGAGCCACCAACCAAAAAGCATACAGGGGCAGGACCAAGGCCTCTGACACATATGTAGCAGATGTGCAGCTCAGTCTCCATGTATGCCCCCCCAGCAACTGGAGGAGGGGCTGTCCCCAAAGCTGTTGCCTGCTTGGGAATCTGTTTCCCAACAGTCCTGCTTTGTCTGGCCTCAATGGGAGAAGATGTGCCTAGCCCTACAAAGACTTGATGTGCCAGGTTGAAGGGAATACCCAGGTTGGCCTCACCCTTTCTGAAGGTAAGGGCAGGGAGTGGGAGAGGAATACTCTGATAAGTAGACTGAGAAGGGGGCAGCAATTGAGGTGTAAATAAATAGATGATAGCTAACTAGATATGTAGGTAGGTAGGTAGGTAGGTAGGTAGGTAGGTAGGTAGGTAGGTAGATTAGTAACAAGAAAATTATGTACAGGCTTGCCTACAATTCAATTTTATAGAGGCATTTTCTTAGTTGATATACCTTCCTCTCAGATGACTTTAGCTTGTGGCAAGCTGACATACAACAATCCAGGACTCTTGTAACATTTGTGCCAGTATTGCACCAATATATCTTGCAGCCAAGCCTGTGTTTTAGGTTGCAGAGTTTGTAGCTAGGTAACATTGATTACTTCTTTCTTTGGTGCGAGGTACCATTGAGCACTATGAACACTACTCAGTAGGGCTACAGGTATATTTGGACATCAGCACAATTTTCTTCATGTTTTATGGCTTAAGTAATTTGTGTGTTTAGCAATAAGACCTTACCATGAATATGTAATCCAGACCCCTCAAAAAAGAATTTTTTTTTCTTGTAAGTAATTGTTAGCTTTTAAACTTTAGCTGTGTATGTTTCAATTTAAACAACAGAGGTAAGCTAGCTAATGATCAGGTGGGTGGACTGAATATTCCAGGGAATGTGAAATATAGTATTATAAAGAAACAGGGAAACTTGATAGTGAGGTTAAAGTAGGAGTGGGATAGACAGTAGGATAAAGGAAGTTGGCTAGTAGGACTATCCAGTGGGATAGCTAAAACTAAAGGCCTTTTGAAAAGTCATATGGAAACATTAAGATTCTTAAAATTACCTACCCGAGAGGAACGTAAATGGTGTCACCACGCAATATGGAAGCAAGTGCCCCTAGTATGTCATGAAATAAATTCTTCATTAGCAGGACTGGGTTATATCTTGTTAGTTATTAGCCAAAGTGATCTCATAGTCATCTCCCAAATTCCAGGCTATAGCAGACTCTGACTCTTTTCCTTCTTTCTTGGTGACAGTTGTTCCAAGCTTGGACTTCAGTTTATGCTCCCAACCAGTAGTAACAATGCAGTATCATTCCATCTTAGTGATACCAGAAACCGGGTGCGGGCACTTCATCTTTACTTAGAGGCAAACTTTTCTAGCTACCCCCTTCTCCTTTTTGGAGAAAAGATATCAGAAATGGTGAGTAGTGATGTAAGATTGCATTCTATTGTATCAATAAATGAGTATCTTTATTTGCTCATGGGGGCACTGATAAGGACAGTCTAAATACTGAATATCTATAATATTTCTGTTAACAAAGGAAGAATTACATGGAGAAATAAAATAAAAACTTTAAAACAGCTGTCATATAAGTATTAATACAAGTTGCCCCAGGCTGGCCATTAAATTTACTATCAGGCAGACCTGAAACATGTGATTCTGCTGCCTTAGCATTGCATGTTGTTGAAATACAGACAAATGAAAAGAAGACTAACTACAGTAACTTTCTAAATTATATATTGTATATATTGGATAATATTTTTAGCTCAGACTAAAAATATATATGTATATATCTTCTTTTTCATTTTTTGTTTTTAAATATTTTTATTAGATATAGTTCTTTACTTACATTTCAAATGGTATTCCCCTTCCCTGTTTCCTGTCCATAAGATACCATCCCCTTCCCTGCCCCTCCCCCATATAGGTATCCCCAACATACATCCCCCTTACTGCCTCCCATATTCCCCTGCACTGGGGGGGTCCAACCTTGGCAGGACCAAGGGCTTCCCCTTCCACTGGTTCCCCAAAAAGGCTATTCTCTGCTACATATGCAGTTGGAGCCCTGGATCAGTCCATGTATAGTCTTTCAGTAGTGGTTTAGTCCCTGGAAGCTCTGTTTGGTTGGCATTCTTGTTTTTATGGGGTGGAAAGCTCCTTTAACACTTTCAATACTTCCTCTAATTGCCCCCAAGGGGGCCTGTTCTCAGTTCGGTGGTTTGGTGCTAGCAATGACCTCTGTATTGGACATGCTCTGGATGTGTCTCTCAGGAGAGATCTATATCCGGTTCCTTTCAGCATGCATTTTTTTAGCTTTATCAATCATATCTAGTATCGGTGGTTATATATATATATATATATATATATATATATATATATATATATATATATATATAAAATATATATGGGACAGAGGTGGGTCAGCCTCTGAATGGCCATTCCTTGAGTCACGTCTCAAAACTTTGCTTCCGTATCCCCTCCTATGGATTGTTTCCCCTAATTTTTTTCTATCTTTATTAAATTGGGTATTTCTTATTTACATTAAGAAGTTATTACCTTTCCAGGTTTCCAGGCTGACATCCCCCTAGCTCCTCCCCCTCCCCTTCTCTCTGGGTGTTCCCCTCCCCAACATCCCCAAATTACTGACCTCCCCCAACACTCACATTCACTGGAGGTGCAGCCTTGGCAAGACCAAGGGCTTCCCCTTCAACTGCTACCTTTACAAGGCTATTCATTGCTACATATGCAGTTGGAGCCCAGGGTCAGTCCATGAATAGTGTTTGGGTTGTGGATTAGTCCCTGAAGCTCTGATTGGTTGACATTCTTTTTCATATGGGGTCTCAACCTCTTCAGCTCTTTTTCAGTCCTTTATCTGATTCATTCAACAGGGGTCCCATTCTCAGTTCAGTGGTTTGCTGCTGGTATTCACCTGTGTATTTGTCATATTCTGGCTGTGTCTCTCAGGAGAGATCTACATCCGGTTTCTGTCAGCCTGCACTTCTTTGCTTCATCCATCTTATCTAGTTTGGTGGCTGTATTATATATTGGCAACAGGTGGAGTAGGCTCTGAGTGTGCATTCCTTCAGCCTCTATTCTAAACTTGGCCTCCCTAACCACTTCTAAAGGTATTCTTGTTCCCCTTTTAAAAGAAGGAGTGAAGCATTCACATTTTGATCATCCGTCTTGAGTTTCATTTGTTCTAGGCATCTAGAGTAATTCAAGCATTTGGGCTAATAGCCACTTATCAATGAGTGCATACCATGTATGTCTTTCTGTGATTGGGTTAGCTCACTCAGGATGATATTTTCCAATTCCATCCATTTACCTATGAATTTCATAAAGTCATTGTTTTTGATAGCTGAGTAGTATTCCATTGTGTAGATGTACCATATTTTCTGTATCCATTCCTCTTTTGAAGGGCATCTGGGTTATTTCCAGTTTCTGGCTATTATAAATAAGGCTGCTATGAACATAGTGGAGCACGTGTCTTTTTTATATGTTGGGGCATCTTTTGGGTATATGCCCAAGAGAGGTATAGCTGGATCCTCAGGCAGTTTAATGTCCAATTTTCTGAGGAACCTCCAGACTGATTTCCAGAATGGTTGTACCAGTCTGCAACCCCACCACCAATGGAGGAGTGTTTCTCTTTCTCCACATCCTCCCCAGTATCTGCTATCACCGGAGTTGTTGATCTTAGCCATTCTGACTGGTATGAGGTGGAATCTCACATTCATTGGAGGTTCAGCCTTGGCAAGACCAATGGCTTCCCCTTCAACTGCTACCTTTACAAGGCTATTCATTGCTACATATGCAGTTGGAGCCCAGGGTCAGTCCATGAATAGTCTTTGGGTTGTGGATTAGTCCCTGGAAGCACTTTTTTGAGCTTTTGATATGCATTATCCTTATGAGTAAAGATGTTGAACATTTTTTTTTCGGTGCTTCTCAGCCATTTGACATTCCTCAGCTCTGAACCCTTTTGTTTAAATCTGAACCCCATTTTTAATAGGGTGATTGGTCTCCCTGCAGTCTAACTTTGTGAGTTCTTTGTATATTTTGGATGTAAGCACTCTATCAGTTGTATGATTGGTAACGATCTTTTACCAATCTGTTGGTTGCTGTTTTGTTCTAACAACAATGTCCTTTGCCTTACAGAAGCCTGGTAGTTTTATGAGAACTCATTTGACGATTCTTGATCTTAGAGCATAAGCCATTGGTGTTTTGTTTAGGAAATTTTCTCCATTGCCCATGTGTTCAAGATGCTTCCCCAATTTTTCTTCTTTTAGCTTGAGTGTATCTGGTTTGATGCAGAGGTCCTTGATCCACTTGGACTTAAGCTTTGTACAGGGTGATAAGCATGGATCGGTCTGCATTCTTCTACATGCTGACCTCCAGTTGAACCAGCACCATTTGCTGAAAATGCTATCTTATTTCCATTAGATGATTTTGGCTCATTTGTCAAAAATCAAGTGACCATAGATGTGTGGGTTCATTTCTGGGTCTTCAATTGTATTCCACTGAACGATTTGCCTGTCTTTGTACCAATACCATACAGTTTTTATCTCTAGTGCTCTGTAATACTGCTTGAGTTCAGGGATAGTGATTCCCTAGGAAGTCCTTTTATTGTTTATGACAGTATTAGCTATCCTGGGTTTTTTGTTATTTCAGATGAATTTGCAAATTGTTTTGTCTAACTCTATGAAGAATTGTATTGGAATTTTGATGGGGATTGCATTGAATCTGTAGATTGCCTGTGGTAAAATGGCCATTTTTACTATATTAATCCTGCCAATTAATGAGCATGAGAGATCTTTCTATCTTCTGAGATCTCCTATTTCTTTCTTCAGAGGCTTGACGTTATTTTCATACAGATCTTTCACTTGCTTGGCTAAAGTCACACTGATGAATTTTATATCATTTGGGAGTATTATGAAGGGTGTCATTTCCATAATTTCTTTCTCAGCTTATTCTCTTTTGTGTAGAGGAAGACTACTGATTTATTTGAGTTAATTTTATACCCAGCCACTTTGCTGAAGGTGTTTATCAGGTTTAGTAGGTCTCTGGTGGAACTTTTGTGATCACTTAAATATAGTATCATATCATCTGCAAATCATGATATTTTGATTTCTTCTTTTCCAATCTGTATCCCTTTGATCTCCTTTTGTTGTTTCTTTCTGCAGGCACTCAGAGCTATGAGTATTCCTCTTAGCACAGCTTTCATTGTGTCCCATAAGTTTGGGTATGTTGTACCTTCATTTTCATTAAATTCTAAAAAGTTTTTAATTTCTTTCTTTATTTCTTCCTTGACCAGGTTATCATTGAGTAGAGCATTATTCAATTTCCACGTATATGTGGGCATTCTTTCCTTATTGTTATTGAAGACCAGCTTTAGGCTGTGGTGGTCTGATAGCACACATGGGATTATTTCTATCTTTCTGTACCTGTTGAGGCCCGTTTCTTTGACCAATTATATGGTCAATTTTGGAGAAAGTACCATGAGGAGCTGAGAAGAAGGTATATCCTTTTGTTTTAGGATAGAATGTTCTATAAATATCTGCTAAGTCCATTTGGCTCATGACTTCTCTTTAGTCTGTCTATGTCTCTGTTTAATTTCTGTTTCCATGATCTGTCCATTGATGAGAGTGGGTGTTGAAATCTCCTACTATTATTGTGTGAGGTGCAATGTGTGTTTTGAGCTTTAGTAAGGTTTCTTTTTTATGTATGTAGGTGCCCCTTGTATTTGGGGCATAGATATTTAGGATTGAGAGTTCATCTTGGTGGATTTTTCCTTGATGAATATGAAGTGTCCTTCCTTATCTTTTTGATGACTTTTAGTTGAAAATTGATTTTATTTGATATTAGAATGGCTACTCCCAGCTTGCTTCTTCAGACCATTTGCTTGGAAAGTTGTTTTCCAGCCTTTCACTCTGAGGTAGTGTCTGTCTTTGTCTCTGAGGTGTGTTTCCTGTAGGCAGCAGAATGCAGGGTCCTCATTGCGTATCCAGTTTGTTAATCTATATCTTTTTATTGGGGAGTTGAGACCATTGATGTTGAGAGATATTAAGGAATAGTGATTATTGCTTCCTGTTATATTCATATTTGGATATGAGGTTATGTTTGTGTGCTTTTCTTCTCTTTGTTTTGTTGCCAAGATGATTAGTTTCTTGCTTTTTCTAGGGTATAGCTTGCCTCCTTATGTTGGGCTTTACCATTTATTATCCTTTGTAGTGTTGGATTTGTAGAAAGATATTGTGTAAATTTGGTTTTGTCGTGGAATATCTTGGTTTCTCCATCTATGTTAATTGAGAGTATTGCAGGATACAGTAACCTGGGCTGGCATTTGTGTTCTCTTAGTGTCTGTATGACATCTGTCCAGGATCTTCTGGCTTTCATAGTCTCTGGGGAAAAGTCTGGTGTGATTTTGATAGGTCTTCCTTTATATGTTACTTGACTGTTTTCCCTCACTGCTTTTAATATTCTTTCTTTATTTTGTGCATTTTTTTTGTCTATTATGTGTCGGGAGGTGTTTCTTTTCTAGTCCAATCTATTTGGAGTTCTGTATGCTTCTTGTATGCTTATGGGTATCTCTTTCTTTAGGTTAGGGAAGTTTTCTTCTATGATTTTGTTGAAGATATTTACTGGTCCTTTGAGCTGGGAGTCTTCACTCTCTTCTATACCTATTATTCTTAGGTTTGATCTTCTCATTGAGTCCTGGATTTCCTGTATGTTTTGGACCAGTAGCTTTTTCCGCTTTACATTATCTTTGACAGTTGAGTTGACAATTTCTGTGGAATCTTCTGTTCCTGAGATTCTCTCTTCTATCTCCTTTATTCTGTTGGTGAAGCTTGTATCTAGTGCTCCTTGTCTCTTCTTTTGGTTTTCTATATCCAGGGTTGTTTCCTTGTGTTCTTTCTTGATTGCTTCTATTTCCATTTTTAATTCCTTCAACTGTTTGATTTTGTTTTCCTGGAATTCTTTCAGGGATGTTTGTGATTCCTCTCTGTAGGCTTATACTTGTTTATTTATATTTACTGTGTTTCTCTAAGGGAGTTCTTCATGTCTTTCTTGAAGTCCTCCAGCATCATGATCAAATATGATTTTGAAACTAGATCTTGCTTTTCTGGTGTGTTTGGATATTCAGTGTTTGCTTTGTTGGGAGAATTGTGCTTTGATGGTGCCATGTAGTCTTGGTTTCTGTTGCTTGGGTTCCTGCCCTTGCCTCTTGCCATCAGATTATCTCTGGTGTTACTTTGTTCTGCTATTTCTGACAGTGGCTAGACTGTCCTATAAGCCTGTGTGTCAGGAATGCTGTAGACCTGTTTTCCTGTTTTCTTTCTGCCAGTTATGGGAACAGAGTGTTCTGCTTTCGGGCGTGTCGTTTTTCCTATCTACAGGTCTTCAGCTGTTCCTATGGGCCTGTGTCTTGAGTTTACCAGGCAGGTCACTTGGAGCAGGAAGTTTTGTCTTACCTGTGGTCCCGAGGCTCAAGTTTCTTCTTGGGGGTGTTGCTTATGAGCTCTCTGCAGGGGCAGCAACCAGGAAGATCTGCGGCGCCCTTTCCGGGAGCTTCCATGTACCAGAGTTCCAGATGGCGTTTGGTGTTTTCCTCTGGAATCAGTAATGTGTGCAGAGTGTAGTCTCTTCTGGTTTCCCAGGCTTGTCTGCCTCTCTGAAGGTTTAGCTCTCCCTCCCACGGGAATTTGGTATAGAGAACTGTTTATCTGGTTGGTCCCTTCAGGTTCCGGTGGTGTCTCAGACGCAGGGGACCTGCTGTTCATGTGCTCTTATCTCCAGGAACCCAGAGGCCGTATACAGTTTCCTCTTGGGCCAGGGATGTGGGCAGAGGTGGGCAGTGTTGGTGGTCTCTTCCGCTCTGCAGTCTCAGGAGTGACTACCTTCTCGGCTGTGAGTTCTCTCTCCCACGGGGTTTGGGAGCAGTGAGCTGCTGCTGGCCGGGATCCTCGATTTTTGGAATCCTGCTAAAAACCGGAAGTCATATCTTCTTTTTCTTAATCTACTTGTCAATATTTATTCATTTGTAAATCCTTTAAAACTAGTTTTTCATTTTGTTGATTGTATGAATTATTCGTTTCATTAACTGTACCCCTATCTTTCCATATTTTTAAGTTTTATTTTTGTTTATGAATGTAGATATCTACTTTTCCCTAAATAAATTTGAATATAAAATATATGTGTTCTTGTATACTCTGCATTGTAATTTTGAATGCCACTCATTTGGAAATGTTTCTGAACTAATTTTATATCTTCATTGCTATTTAAAAATCACTTTAGGGTAGGGTGGTGGTGACACACTCTTTTAATATTACCACCTGGGAGTCAGAAATAAGCAGATCTCTGAGTGTGAGGCCAAATGTCTACAAAGTAAATTTCAAAGCAGTCAGAGCTAAATAGCAAAACAGTGTCTCAATATGTATATATATATATATATGAATAACCTTAGACTGATTTTTGAAATTAAAATTTTGTATATTGAAATCTCTTTTTAATTTTTAATGTTGGTAGATTATAGTCAAGAAATGTAATATTACTATTATTCACTTGCTATTTATGAAAGTTTTCTTTATGACCTAAATTTTGCTTTATCATTTTTAAAGTGTTTTCGCTATATCTAGCAAGTTCTATTCATATCCTAAAATATAAGATTACTGCTCAACTGGAAGAGCTTGAAGGAGCTCAAGACCCCATATGTACAGCAATGCCAACCAACCAGAGCTTCCAGGGACTAAGCCACTACCCAAAGACTATACATGGACTGACCCTGGACTCTGACCTCGTAGGTTGCAATGAATATCCTAGTAAGAGCACCAGTGGAAGGGGAAGCCCTGGGTCCTGCTAAGACTGAACCCCTAGTGAACTAGACTGTTGGGGAGAGGGCAGCAATGGGGGCAGGGTTGGGAGGAACACCCATAAGGAAGGGAGGGGGGAGGGGATGTTTGCCGAAACCGGAAAGGGAATAACACTTTTCGAAATGTATATAAGAAATACTCAAGTTAATAATAAAAAAAAAAAAGATTACTGCTCAAATATCTATGTGTAACACTTTCTTTTACTTTGTTTATTTTGAAGTATTGACAATATCAAGGTATATTTGATGATTTCATTATTTATACATTCTTTTTCTTTTTCTTTCTGAAATCGGTTGTCATATTTTGGGGGCAATAATTAAGTACAGACATGGTTATGATGTTCATTTTCTTCTTTTTATTTTATCATTGTATGCTTTTGTATTTTAACTATTATGACATGAGACTTACTCTTAGTTTTGCTGTAATTGAGATTATATTTGTTCAACTTTTATTAACAGATAGCATTTTCTATTATTTATAACTCAACTTTTCCATGCCATTAAGCATTGTATCTATTTTATAGGGTTTTATATTTTTACTATGTGTATTTCTATGTGAATATGTGTTCATGACTACAGGTTCTTACAGGGGCAATCAGAACCTCTTTCTGACCATATTTCTAAGTGTTATATAAGAGGAAATAGTAAAAAAAAATTAAATTCACTATTTTCCAAAAGTCTTGATTCTAAGATAATTTTCAGTATCCTATTCCTTTGAGTATTGTTTTAATTTTTAAAAATATTTTTTCAGTGTGGCTAAGTAGAGATATGTATATGTCTGTTGATATGGATGGAGGCCAAAGGCATTAGATCTCCTAAAGCTGGAATTATTGTGTTTGTAACCACCTAACATGAGTGCTAGAACTGGACTTGAATACTCTTCAAAAAGAGTACCTACTTTCAGCTGCTTAGTCACCTCTACAGCACCACTTTTAAGTGTTTGCTTGTTTGTTTGTTTAATGGGGGAAGGTATAAATATTCCAGAAAAGTCTGAGCATTGTATTCATTTGTGCCATTTCTTTATAGGCAAGGTAACAAAACCTACCCTAGCATTCCTGGATGATAAGATGGAAGTTTTTAAAAAAGTATATTGATTCTTGATTGTTTTCTAACACAGAGGTCTGGGGAAGGGTCTTTCCACCTGCTTCAAAGGGAAGGAATAGCTTTGACATAGGGTTGGACAAGATAGGAATAGGGTGGCCAGAGGTTTAGCCCACGGATGCCAAAATGATATCTACTGGAAGCTCCTCTGAGCTTCTGTCTGTCACCTGCATTGTCACTATTTCCAAAAACAAAAACTGGGAATGTACAAGGATATCTTCACCACGCTGGAACACTCCAGCTAGCAGCAGCATGTGAGTGTTCATGTTTTCTGGCACTTTGTCTGACCTTTCACAAGGGCACATTTCCAAGAACTTCAAAATATTGCCCACAGTCTTTTTAAGTGTCTGGATAGCAGGCTGAGTTAATGTTTCCTCCTTCTCAAACTCATTCCCAGCCTCATCCCAGGCCTCCTCAAAGTTCACTCCTCAAAGTCACTTCATGACTTTCTGGATATGCTCAGCGAAAGATCCTCTAGCACATACTCATCCTCATAGTCTTCTTTATTGATTTTTCCAGTGTTGATGCCGCAGTCCTCAACAGTGAACTTCATTACATGGATGAACATGCATGCCAGAGCTGTGAGGTCTTTCTTAGGCAGAGCCACTACTGTGTAGCAGGTCTCAGGCTGGTTGTAGGACAAACTCCATGCAGGCACATAGGAGAGCACTTCATATGCCTCAGTGTTTTTAAAAACTGAAATAAATCTTTTACTTTACCATGGTGATTGATCTTTCACCAGCATGGGAACTGAAACTAATTAACTTCATTTTTAGAAGGCAGCAAATACAATTTAATACAGGTTTTAAATTGCAGTATGTAGGTGACTCATGAGTCAACTAAGGGCATAAGTACTTAAGATATCATAGTAATAACTATCTTAAAAGAAACAATTACATGTCTTTTAAAATATACAATGTACAGGAATACAGCAAAATTACAATTGAATTGGCTGAAATTTTCACTTAAAAACATGTTATGGTAAAATTATTAGCTTAATTGATTTTAGACATAAAGCTAACTAATAAAAATAGTTAGTAGGGACATATGAGTTACAATTGAAGCCACAGATAATTCAAAAATAATTATCTTTCTCAGTTTTTTTTTGTTGTTGTTTGCTTAAAAATCAGATCAAAGAAGATAATTTTATAACTATTCATTGAAGTGGACTTGTAAGATTATGCCTTGGAAATGGATTAATAGTGCAGAAATGGAATGCTATTTGTCTATTTGTCTTGATTATGTACAGACTAATGGTCACATGTTCATTTACAAACATAATCTCCAAAGGCAATTAAATTAAACTACTCTGAGAATGTTGATCAAAATGTAAAAGTCATGAAATTAATTTTGGAATTATTTAGAAATGTAAGTAATAGTTTATTGCAGAATCAATCAGTGATATTGGTAATTTCACCATTTATCATTTCTTAAGTAAAAATCTAGAGCATAGATCTACCTTTCTCTCATTGGTCCTTAACCCATGTACTGAAGGGAGAAACTGTAAGCAGAGTTCACTTGATTTAATTGTAATTTTGCTGTATTAAATTGCATTTACTGCCTTTTACCTTTTAAAATTGAAGTTTCTTTTTTATTTTATTTTATTTTTATTGCATAGTTTATTCATTTGCATTTCAAATGTTATTTCCTTTCCAAGTTCCCCTCTATCCCATACATCTACCCCTGCTTCTATAAGGAGGCTCTCCCTCCTACCCACCCACACCTGCCTCAACTCCCAGGCACTCCCCTACACTGGGGAAATGAGCCTTCACAGGCTCAGACAAGGTCATCCTCTGCTACATATGAGTTTGGAGACATGGGTCATTCCATGTGTACTCATTGTTTGGTGGTTTAGTCCCTAGGAGCACTAGGGGATCTGGTTGGTTGTTCTTCTTATGGGGTTGCAAACCCCTTCAGCTCCTCCATTCCGGTCTCCATGTAGATTCTGGTGGTTAGCTGTAAGCATCCTCATCTGTATCAATAAGGATTTGGCAAAGTCTCTCAGGGGACAGCTGTACCAGGCTCCTGTCATCAAGTATTTCTTGGCATCAGCAATAGTGACTGGGTTTGGTGAGATCAACCATGGTAAAGTAAAAGATTTATTTTAGTTTTTAAAAACTATTAAAAATGGTGATGCAGACATGAGTAAGCAGTTGGGCCTTGAGTATGGCAGAAAGAATGAGTGAATATGTGTACTGTCAATCTGTGAGAGGGCACTGACTCTATGGCCTCTGGGATCAGTGCCCAATTTTTTGTATAGTAGGAGTATGTATGTATAGTAGCAAGTTTTGAGAATGTGATTAAGATGTTTCATGGGGTATTGTGAAATTTAAGTTGTAGTTCTCTCAGTTGATATGGGTTAGTTGATAGAGGTTTTAGCAGTGATGCATTACATAGTAAAGGCTCCAGTTGTGACAATATTATTGGGGTTTGGGGAGCTACAAGTGAGACAGTGTATAGCTGAAAAAAATGGGGCATATTCTTCCCTGAAGTATTTTTGAAATCTTTATTAATATGGGATATAGAAGATCACGATAAAGTTTCATATAGAAATGGGTTAGCCAGGGGAGTAGGTTAACCACATGACTGGTATCTGGATATACACTAATTGGTTCTTTTAGGTATTGGAAGACCATGAAGTTAGAGGGTTTATCTGCAAGGGTTAAAAATGTGATTCAGAGTTATGAGACACTGATCTTTTTCCCTCTAAGGAGGCCAACTCTGCAGGTCTGCATGGAGCCCCAGTTGTGTGTCTCTGTTCTGCAGGATGAGGTTCAGGAAAGTTGTCAAGTATAAGGCCTACTTTAAAAAATATCAAGGGAGATTTAGATGGCAATAAGAGGGTAAAACTGACTACTATGCACAGAAATGATTGGTGATCCATGACAAAAATAAGAACAACACACCCAAATATAGGATGATAGTTCATGTAACTAACGGAGATATCACCTTCTGGACAGCATATGCTCCTATAGAAGGGGATATGATGATCTGTTCAGCACATGCACATGAATTTCCAAAATATGACGTGAAATTTAGTCTTACAAATTATGCTTCAGCTTATTGCACTGGCCTGCTGCCGGTCTGCAAACTTAGATTTGGCATAGACAAGATCTATGAAGTCCAAGTGGATGTGAAGGAAGATAAATACAATGTGGAAAACATTGACATTCAGCCTTATACCTTCACTTGCTATTTGGATGCAGGTGTTGCCCAAATTAAAACTGGCAATAAAATTTTTGCGGTCCTCAAGGGAGCTGTAGATGGAGGCTTATCTATCCCTCATAGTACCAAGTGATTTCCTGGTTATGTCTCTGAAAGCAAGTAGTTCAATGCAGAGGTACATCGGAAGCACATCATGGGTCAGAATGTGGCAGACTATATGTGCTACTAGTGGAGGAATATGAAGATGTGTATAAGAAATAGTTTTCTCAGTGCATCAAGAACAGTGTAATTCCAGACATGATGGAAGAAATTTATAAGAAAACTCATCTGCTATCTGAGAGAATCCAGTCTGAGAAGAAGCCCAAGAGAGAAGTGAAGAAGAAGAGATGGAATCATCCCAACATGTGTCTTGCCTAGAAGAAAGACCAGGTTGTTCAAAAGAATGCAAGCTTCTTCAGAGCTCAGGAACAGGCTGCTAAAAGCTAAAGCAATTTCTTATGAAGAACTTTTTCCCCCATAAAAACAATAAACATATTGATCAAGCAAAAAGTGTGATTCAAATTCAGTGTCTCCTTGGTATATCATGTAGGCAGTTACTTGTCAACAATTCATCTGATAAAAATGTGTGGGCACATGGGGATCAAAAAATAAATGAGGGAGGAGCCCTCTAAAGACTAGTATGATTGCCAGCAATTTATCCTTGGGGAAGTGGTTGTGTATTTCTCCTAAAAGCTTATGAGACTATTAGAAAAAGCGGCATGGTTTCTCAGAAGCCATTGAATGTCTTGGATGGATAAAGGTAAAATAATAACATGCAGCTCTTAACCTATAATTTATAAGTTACACTCTCTTCTTGTCCTTAGCATGGTGGAAAAAGCTTCAACCTCAATTAATAGTAGAGTTATTCCCCTACTGCTGTATAGATCAATTCTTGGATTTCCTGAAGTTGATATAAACTCAAGATACTACATAGAGGAGTTAAATAGAAGGTGCTGGATTGGTTGTTGTGGATCATTGCAAGTCTTTGAGGTATTTTTAATGTGGTTGTTAATAGAACACAGGGCCTTCTTGGCTCCTGGTATCAGGGAGCAAGGAGAGGATGGGTCTTTGCCACCCTTAAGAAAGTTAAATAGATGATGAAATTGGCTGCATGGTATGAGGAGCTAAGGTCTAAGACAATTGATATTGCCTAAAAATGATTTGAAGGATATTTAAGCTTAATGGTTTGGGTAGGCCTTTAACAGGCTTAGTTTGCCAGACTAAGGTTACAGTAATTTCTGTACTTAAGAATATGATGGGAGGAAATGAGTTGGATCTTATCTTCTCCTATTCTAAAGCCTCTTTCCGTTAGTGCTCTTATGGTTTGTTGTTTAAAATTCTTTAAGGTAAGATTTGATCTTGTCTTTCATCTTTCTATATTAACAGGGCATCCATGTTGTGATATATATGGAGACCTAATTTAATAAAGGGTTTTAATGTATCAGCTACATTACCGTGGTAAATGGTAGGGCTGTTAGTCATGTCTTGAATGAGTACTCTTCATTCAAATGTATGAGCTGTTCTTGAATTACTGATCTTGAATACTGAGAAGGTGAAGCACTTGTATTCTTGCTCATGAAGTGGTATTGAAAAGAAACTATCTATGAGGTCTAAGACTAATGTGACATATTTATAGATATGGGAGATGTCATGTTTAGGTGAACCCCAAATTTTCATGGTTTTGTTAAATGCTCTTAGGTCATAAAAGTGACTCCAGGTCCTGGCCTTTTTTTTTGAAATTACAAAAACTGGGGCATTCTAGCACCTTCTAGAGGGATAACCATGTCTCATTCATAACTGGTGTTTAAATAATTGTTGTAAAATTGTTAATTTCTCCCTGTTTAATAGACATTGTTATACATGGATGGGATCTTTGTGATCTTTCCTGGTCAGGAATTAAGGCATTCAAAAATAAAATGGAGGCCTTTAAAATTGGAGATTCTATTGATCTTTATATCTTTGATAATCTTCTATTTGGAGGAATTTTTTCCTTCTTCCTCTTCTCCACTAGCATGAGTCACATTTATATATTTTAAAATATTTCTACTCAGCAAATTTGTGGCCACATCAGCCACCAGGGGTATAATGGTCCTCTTTGTTCGATTTGAGTCCTCCTATTTATAAATGTCTGGTGTAATAAAGTCTTGGGAGAGATGACTTGGTTCCATTAGTTGAAGCCTTGGTAGGAGGGTCTAATGCAGAGGGACCTCAGCTAGTCTTAGGATGTCCTCTACCCCTATGTTTATTAAGCATTAAAATCTTGCATTGTCAACTTTTGTTGAAAGTTTAGGGTGAGACTTTTCTGTATGTTGCTGACCCAGTGTACATGTGGGTTTTTCCCTCTTACTGGTAGTGGAGGGAATTGCCTTACAAGGACTTTAAACTTGGCAGAGGTTTTCCATCTTTGTCACATTTATATTTGTGTTATTTTCTCAATGATGCCTTACTTCCAGTGGGGGCAGATGGATTTGGGATGTTTAAAGACACTTAGACCATTTGGGGGGGGGGAATCTCCTCTTAAACAATCCAATCTCTTTGCATTTAAAGTATTTTTGACTTTTTTCTTCAGAGACTTGAAGTTCTTATCATATCAATCTTTCACATGCTTAGTTAGAGTCACAAGATATTTTATAATGGTGTAAAGATCTCCCATGCTCATGGATTGGCAGGATTAACATAGTAAAAATGTCCATCTTACCACAAGCAATTTACAGATTCAATGAAATCCTCTTCAAAATTCTAACATAATTCTTCACAGAGATTAAAAAAGCAATACTAAAATTCATCTGGAATAACAAAAAAAACCCAGGATAGCCCCAACGATTCTCAACTTCTGGAGGAATAACCATCTCTGACTTCAAGATGTACTGCAGAGATATACTGTTAAAAACCACATGGTATTTGTACAGCAACAAACAGGCAGATCAATGGAATAGAATTAAAGATCCAGAAATAAACCCATATACCTATGGTCACCTTATCTTTGAAAAATAAACCAAAGCAGTATGGTGGGGAAAAGACAGCATTTTCAACAAATGGTTATCAGCATGTACAAAAATGCAAAGGTCAAGTCCAAGTGAATCAGGGACCTACACATAAACCAGATAGACTTAATCTAATAGAAAAGAAAGTGGGAAGAGGCTAGAACCCATCCACACAAGGGGAAATTTCTCGAACAGAAAATCAATGGTTCAGGTTCTAAGATCAACTATAGACAAATGGGACCTCATAAAACTGAAAAGCTTCTGTAAGGCAAATGACATTGTCAGTAGGACAAAATGGCAAGCAGAAGATTGGGAAAAGATCTTTACCAATGCTACACCAAATAGAGGACTGATGTTCAATATATACAAAGAACAAAAGAAGTTAGACTCCAGAGATCCAAATAACTCTATTTAACAATGGGGTACAGTGCTGAACAAAGAATTCTCAACTGAAGAATCTCAAATAGCTGAGAAGCAGAGAGACACAGCCAGAGCATGTCAAATACAGAGGTGACTGCTAGCAGCAAACCACTGAACTGAGAATGGGAGCCCCATTGGAGGAATTAGAGAAAGGATTGAAAGAGCTGAAGGGGCTTACAACCCCATAAGAACAACAATGACAACCAACAAGAGCTCACAGGGACTAAACCACTACTCAAAGACATTACATGGACTGACCCCTGGCTCCAATTGCCTGTGTAGTAGCGGAAGGCCTTGTTGGGCACCAATGGAAGGAGAAGCCCTTGGTCCTGTCAAGGGCAGCAATGGGAAGGGAGGTCCCTAGTCCTGTGGAGGCTTGATGCTCCAGAGTAGGGGAATGCTAGGGTGGTAAGGTGGGAGTGAGTGGGTGGTTGGGCAAGTACCCTCATAGAGGCAGGCAGAGGGGGTGCAGAATGGGGGCTTTACTGAAAGGAAACCAGGAAACAGGATTTTTGAAATAGAAATAAACAAAGTAACTAATAAAAAATAAATTATTGTGAAAAAGTCTGTGTTGTGACTGCAAAGCCCTGGGTAAAAGAAGAGGCCTGGTATGAAGCAGTCCCACCTGGTATGTAGCAGTCCCAATGCCATGGGTAGCAATGATCTTTTTTTTTTTTTCATGATGTTTGTTTTTTAGTCCTCGGTGTGTCTGTCTGTGTTCTGAGGTCATGCCTTCCCAGATAGGATTGTTTGGCTGTGGTATCTATCATTTTTTCTGTCTAAACGGTCTTTCACCCTTAGTATAAAATCTGGAAGATTCTCAGTTAGTTTTTATTTCAGGAAAGTGTCTGAAGTGAGTGAAGAGCGAACTCCAGCACCTGTGGTCAAGAGGGTTAAATGGTCCAAGGTCTGGAATGCAGGCCTTTTCAAACTGGACCTTTTCGAAGCAACTTGAAGGGAATAATGCCTGAGGAATTCCTGTGGAGAAGTTACCCTACAGTGGAGACATATTGATTTAGAAGGTTTAAGGACGATTGGATCATTTTGTGGCAATCTCCTTTCCAGTGTCCAATCTCTCTTCATTTAATATATTTTGAATTAGTCTATGTTGTGGCCATATCACTGGGTCTTGTAGTTTGTCATAATTCCAATTTATTAATTGATCACAGAATGTGGATGTGGGATTGTTCTTGCTGTCGTCCTATTTGCTGACAGCAAGGACAGAATTCATGCCCAATGGACTGAATCTATTTTCCAAAGTTTTAATAACAACCTCTTAACAATTCAGGACTAGAGAGGCATATTCTGATCTATTTTCCCTCGTCTGCTGTTTATACAATGGGAAGTCTTATTTAGAGGTGAATGTCATATGCAAGACAAATAAAAATATTGCCAGGATGGGTTAACAAGATAGCAGGTAGGATATTTCTTTGATACCTGAGATTAATGGGAAAATCGCTATTGTTCGAGGACCTGTATCCCTAGAACATAGTCGATGAGGTGGCTGGAGATAATTGTTAGTATCTCTAAAATCACAGAGCTGCTCACTGACTTCCTTTGGGAGAAGTAAGACCCTAAGGGAATAGATTTAGAAATCCTTCTGAGGATGGCCTTGTTGGGCACCAATGGAAGGAGAATGAAGCTTCTGCCAAGGCTGGACCACCCAGTATAGAGAAATGTCAGGGTGCAGAAAAGGGGGTGGTTGGGGAGAGGACCACCCTTATAAAAGAAGGGGAGGGGGATAGGATAGGGGGCTTATGTCTAGGAAACCAGCAAAGGAAATAACATTATGTAAATAAAAATATACAATAGAAATCTTTCTGAAGTGATGTTGAGTTCCCAAAAGTAGATATAATAGAAAATCAAGGAAATATCCTCAGTGGCACTCAATGTTCCTGAGGCCAGTGGAGAATGTAAAATACACAAATGAGTACAAGCCTTTCCACATATTTAAGATTCTAGCAACTTTTAACTGTTTGCTGCATTACTATGTTTTTATGAGAAGTGAAAAGGTTATTGTCTATACCCAGTTGGTATTTCAGGATTGTGAAAGAGGGTAGGGAGACCTTCTGCCAATATTAGGGAGTTTCCCCAACCATGAGGCTTCAGTTGTCCACAAACAATATCTGGTCTGTTGATGAAGGTGCAAAACAAAAGTAAAACAAAGAAAGGAAAAGAGAAAGGATATTTAGGCAAGTCAGTAGAAGTCAGTAGTGGAAAATGTTTTTAACCTTGGAGGTATACTCACAAATTTCACTCATTTCAGAGGTCCCTTTTCTAGTACCAGCTGTGGGTCTCCATTTGGCTTTGTCTTATTTGCCATTGTCCCATGTGGCAAAGGGAGCAGAAGAAGCAAGCAAGGTTCAGATAACCATGAGTATGGATGAAAGAACTTCCAGAAGTCAACTTCAGAGAAACAGATCATTTTATCATGATATAAATGATGTGCACAAAGGGGTATATAAATGTTCTTTAGATGATATACACAAAGGTCTGATTGGTATTAATACAGTACCTAATTATTATATGAACTAGAAGAAGTGGCAAGACTCATGTGGTGACTTAGGCAACACATGGCAGGAAGCACTGTGCAGAGTCATCCTCCAAATTAGTTCAGGCATCTGTACACAAAGATTTCCTTGAACAAGGTCAGGCAGAGAAAGAGAAAATCTACTGAGAAAGGGAACCCTACAATTGGAGAGTTATCCAGATATGGGGTACTGTGATCCTAATAGTGGGGCTCTCCAAAAGTAGATATTTCAACTGTATCAAGTTCTCTTGGAATTAGCTTTAAATCTCAATATTATGATCAGAATCCAATATTATAAATCTAGTTCCCAGACAATTGAAGCATATGTAATAATTTCTATTTTGTCAATAATTATTTGGAGACCTTCTGTTGTCTCATGCTTATTCAATATTTGATGAACAGCATACTATTAACCCTGAAGAAAGATGATATGCACAAAAGTTTCGCCTTCTCAATTTGGACTATAGGTTTTTGTCCATCATAAGGAGGTTGTTGATATCTAGAATGGTGTTGACAGTATTAGAAGCTTAGGCATAAGCTTATCTTCATACAGAGTGCTGCCCAGGCTCTTTAGACCAGTAACATTAATAACATTTCCCAATTCCAGATAAACAAGTGGTCCAAGCAAAGATAAAGACTAAACAAAATTTCCTCATATTTTCTCTGGAAAATTAGGAAAAGTACATACAGTAATTAATCCTGATTTTTCTAAAACAAATGCAGAGGTTATTTGATTTATTATATCAAACTAGATCTTGTAACTTTTTCAACCAAGCCCTTCATTGTCTGCAAACACAGAAATGATACACATAGTTCCAGATAATTTTATATAGGTTTAACTAATGCTTTAGAACTAGTTGATAGAGAATCATAATGAATACCAGCAAGAATGGCATTTTCTTTCTTGAAGCTTCTAGAGTATGTATCCCTGTAATCACTTATCACACATTGTTTCTGATCATTCTTTATATTATTGCCTAGTTTGATTATTTTCTCCTGTAGAGTGATTTATTATCTACTGTCATGACTTACAACTATTCAAATAGACAGCTCTTATATATCAGGACTATGTATACTATTTTTAATTATCCTCTACTGCTACAAAGTTAAGTGTTAAATACATGGCAGGTCATCAATAGTATTAGGTAAAATCTTATAGAAAATTGAGTGAGAATATTGTTCATTTAACTGGGAAGATAATCCTGTATGCTTGATTCGATAATGTATAAGAGATGTCATCCATTTCCAGCATGTGTCTAGTGGATAAGACAATTTCTTGATAAATGGATTGATTATGATATTGTTCTTGTTTTAAAACAGAAATTTTTACTTTAGACCTCAATTGATTAAACAAAACTTATTTCTTACTTGCTGACTACTTGAAGCATTACAACTCTTTATATGCAGAAGAGCAATTATTTCCTCTAGATTTACCTTCCCACATATTTCCTAAATTCTAATAAAAAGTTACATGCCAAATAAATATGCCAGTCTCTCAAGCGTAGTCATATAACATTGAAATATTTAAAACACAAGTATAAATACAAAAAATACTGTGTATTGTTAAAAGAAAATTGTTCAAAATCTTTGTAATAATCAGAAAGATCTTAGAAAACCAGAAGATTCATAAAATGCAGCAACTCTATGTTGTAAAATAGGGATCAAGTAATTAAAACTTTAGTAACTGACAACTTAAAAAATGTAGTGATAAAATTGACATTTTTGCTATTGTTTGGTTGTATTTACATTAGTTTGTAATGTTTGAATGCACATAAATGTGTGTAGATATTTATCACCAATATGGAAACATTTTTATGGTTGTATACTGAAAATAAATTATCCAAATATTTCAAAACATTACTGTAGATTTTATTTTTCCTTCTTATATTTTACTTCACTTTATTTCCAACAGTGCCTTTCAAGGGTATGTGCTTGATTTCTGTCAACCTATTTTTGAAAAAATCAAAAGAAAAATTCCCTAATTTTATAAGATGGATGAATTAGTTCCCAGAAAGGTATCATTAAGTAATGAAATGGATTTTTATCATATCTTTAATTTGCTAAAGTGTACCTCCACACATTAGGAGAAATTATTGTACAATGTACTTATAAGACCTCTGTTTAGAATAAGAATTCTAAACTGAATAAACAAATTACCCCGAAAGCTTAATTCTAGTGCTGCAAAATATGGAATGTGCCAGTCAAATTGACAGTGCACCACAAGAACTGTTGTCAAATGCCAAATAAAACAGAAAAATGAAGAATTTCATATTTTCCTGCATGATGTAAACCAACAATATTCTCAGTATGCAAAATTTGGCTCATGAGTGTTAATACTGACACAATGTAGTCCTTTCTCCCCTCAGAGCTTTGGTTTTCATCATTAACCCATAATCTCCTTCCAGAACAATACACATGCAATGAAGACCACTTTGGAGAATATGAAATAAAGAGGCCCAGAACAAACCAGAATTAAATTACAAAACAAAACAAAACAAAACAAAAACAATAGAAGCCTATATTTTAAGAGTGCAAATATATTGCCAGTTTATACACTCTGGGAATATAACACTTATACCCACTTGGAAGTGCTATTTGTTAACCAAAGTCTATGTGCATGATAAGAAAAATAGGTTTAAGAATGAGGACATCCTGAGTTTTGCAGGCAAGTGGATGGAATTAGAGAATATCATCCTGAGTGAGGTTGCTCAGGCCCAAAACGAAATGCATGGTATGTTCTCACTAAGAAGTGGATATTAACCCCCTCCCAAAAATAAGGACTGAAAACTCAAGATCCAGTCTACAGAACTCACAAAGATAAAGAAGCTGAAGGGCCCAAGTGAGGATGCCTCAGTCCCACTTGGGAGGGAAAAGAAAGCAACCATAAGGGAGGAAAGCAGCCAAAGAAGGAGGGAGCCACAGGGGAGGAAAAGGGGAAGTGGGTGGGGGAAGAGGGGAACTTGATCTGGTATTGGGTGGGGAAAAAGGTCTGAAGCCCTGAGGGGGAGCAGTAAGAATGGAAACTGACAACCTCAGGAGGAAAGAGGTTTGGAGGACCCTTAAGAATGTACCAGAGACCTGGAAAGTGAGAGACCCTCAGGACTCAGGGGTGTGTGTGAGAAGAATGCCTTACAGTGGGGAAAGGGAACGTATCGAACCCATCTCCAGCAGAAATAAAGGGCATCAAGTGAGAGATGGGGTTGCTATCCCACAGTCAAACACTGACCTATAATTTTTCCTGGGAGAAAGAAATGCAGGGATGGAAATGGAGAACAACTTGAGGAAAAGAAGGTCCAGTGGCAGGCTAAAAGTGTGTTCCAGCTCAAGGGGATTCCCCAAGACCTGACACCATTACTGAGTCTATGGGGCAGGGCATTCACAAACAAGGACCTTACATGACTGCCTTCCAAAAGTCCCAACAAGCAGCTGAGTCAGATGCAGATATGTGCACCCAACCAATGAAGAGAAGCTTCTGACCCCTCTGGTTGAGTTAGGGAAAAGCTAGAGAAATCTAAGGAAGATGGCAACCTGTAGGAGGACCAGGAGTCTCAATTAACTTGATCCCATAAGATCTCTCCGTCACTGGATCACCAACCAGGCAGCATGTACCAGCTAAGATGAGGCCTCCAACACACATACAGCCGAGGACTGCCAGGGCTGAGTTCACCTAACCCTCAAAAGACTGGAGCCCTCAGGAAGTTTAGAGGTCTGGAGGGGTGGGGAGGGAGGTGGCATCCTTATAGAGACATGGGGGGAGGTGTTTAGGAAAGAGGTATAGGATGTGGAACTGTTGGGGAGGAGGTGGATCGGGAGGGGAATAAAATCAAGATTGTAAAAATATATAAATAAACAAACAGACAAATAAAATTAAACAAATTAAGTTTCAATAAGCTATATCCTTGCCTCAATACCTCATGTCACTCTATCTGTAATAAACACTTTCTTAATGTCTTTTTTCTTGGTGTTTGAAACTTTACAGTTATGCAATTGTATATATTATAGTTTTGGGATTTTCTTTTCTTAAAAACAATATCATAAATTGGAGGTCCACATACGTAGTGGCATGATTCTGCCTGAATCTTGCCTGTTTTGCTTTTGAAATGGGCCTATTTCAATTTCCTTCTCTGCCTTTCATATATGCATGGAACCTTATCCTCAGAGTAAGCATTATCCTGCTTATTCACAAGTAATTTTGAACCATCATACATAGTATATATCCGATTAATTTTGCTTTATAGAGCATTGCCACATTCCCAGCAATTTGTAACATTGCCTTGCCCAGTTTTACTTATTCAATATACTCTGCATGTACCCAAACTCTAATATGACAATTAAACATTTATTTACCTGTAACGGTAATATGTCATTCTAATTTAAACTTATTTTCCAAAAATCTTTGGTTTCTTTTATTGTACCTTTTTTCCTTGTGACCTAAATATATGTATCTGTTCAGATTAATTCCCCTGAAATGGGCAAAATAACACCATTCTAATAATTATTTTTAAATTGTTGATTAAAACTATCTCCTTAGTCTAGATTTAAACCAACATTTAAGTATTCAATTTGTAGCTGCTAATGGGTCAAAAATTCAAAAAGTATCAACAGAATTCCTCAAATCAATTTTAAACTTTTATTATTTTTTGTGACCACACAAAGAGATGGATTTATTGTGACATTTCCTATTTTCCTATATCTCTGCCTCTTCCTTTCCCCCTCTGTATAATAATCATTATACATTATTCTTCTTTGATTCCCCCACACAGATTGCTCTACATCTCCACCTTATTCTTTCTTATTAACTCCTTTTCTTCCCCCGTGTCATTGCCTTTTGCACTCTTATTTCATTCTTCGACTCATTGCAGAATTTTTGTCCTTTCATTGTCTCCTCTGTACAATTTTGTTCCCATCAATTATTTTCCCTCTGCTATGCATAATTAACTGGAGTGCTATATGTTCTTAAAGTTTCATTCAAATTATCTTTCTAATTTTTTGTTAATGTTTGAAATTTTAATTAGAACATCCCCCTTCCTTTTACTCTTTCTAAATCTTCCTGTACATTCCTCCCAGATCTCTTTCAAATTCATGACCTCTATTTGTCCTTAGTTGTGTTGTCCTAACTTTTCTCTTACCTATAGTCCTTTTCGTAGGATTGAGGCTTCTTGGGAATTTCCAGGTCCACTTTGGCATGTCCATTAGTGTCAGCTTTGTTCAGCTCATCTTTGGCAATTATATTGGCTTGTAAATTGTATCATCACTTTGTGGTATACATTGTAATTATTTTTGGTTCAGTAGTCTAAGAAGTTATTGAGATGGGATATAGAATCTAAGAATATTAAGCACATATGGGTAATATTAGCATCATATAAATTTGTAAGGAAAAAAAAACATTCATTTATTTCTTAAAAGGCTAAGACCCACATCTCTCTGTCCCCGAATCCTATAGGGGAGAGAGCTGGGCTCTTAGAGGTATAGAAAATACTGAGAGCTCACAGCAGACACCCCAACTTCTGCTTAAAGTTCTGGCCCAAGGGGAACCTGCCTAGTGCCCTCAAGATACAGGAACCTAGGAGCAGTAAAGGACAAGACCCTTCTGGTTTCTGCCTGCCCCCTGAGCTGAATGGGTCCCATAAGTCTCTGTACCCAAATCCAGTGGGGTATAGAACTGAAATCTCAGAAATAAAGACCATCCTGGGAGACCAGAGAAAAAAACTACTTCTGCTCACATTCCTAGCAAAAAAGGAACCTGCCTTGTATTTGATGTACCCTCTGGACACAGAAATCTAGGCACACTCAGGGCCATGACCCTTCCAGTTTCTGCCTGCTCCCAGAGCTGAAAGCAAGTCTACAGGAGTGCTGACACACCTAAGCATAGAGGAAACACCAAATCTTCTGCTCTGTGCAACCTTCATGGAGGCCTCAGACACACAAACACAGAATCTGTCTGGGACACAACCCTTATGGTTTCTGCTTGCACCAGGAACTTACCCAATCCAACAAGTCTCTATACCCGGATCCAGCTGAAAGAATACAGGTCTCCAGGAGTGCTGACACACAGGCTTACAGGAGGGTCAAGCCATTGTCAGAGACAGCAAGAAAAGTTAACAGCAGAGACAACCTGATGACTAGAGGCAAGCACGGGAACATAAGCAAGAGAAATAAAGACTATTTGGCATCATCAGTGCACAGTTTTATTTTATTTTATTTTTTTTTTGGTTCTTTTTTTCGGAGCTGGGGACCGAACCCAGGGCCTTGCGCTTCCTAGGCAAGCGCTCTACCACTGAGCTAAATCCCCAACCCCAGTGCACAGTTTTATAATCAAAGCAAATACTGGATATTTAAACACACTAAAAAAGCAAAATTTTGATTTAAAATCACATCTCATGATGATGATGGAGGAATTTAAGAAAGAAAGACAGGACAACACAGGTAAACAAGTAGAAGCCCTTAAAGAGGAAACACAAAAACCCCTTACAGAATTACAGGAAAACACAACAAGCAAGTGAAGGATTTGAATAAAACCATCCAGGATTAAAAAGGGAAATAGAAACAATAAAGAAATGACAAAGAGAAGCAACACTGGAGATAGAAAACCTAGGAAAGAGATCAGAAGTCATAGATGCAAGAATCAGCAACAGAATACAAGAGATAGAAGGGAGAATACCAGGGCCACAAGATACCATGGAAAATGTTGACGAAAGAATTAATGAAATGTAAAACGCAAAGGTCCTGAACCAAAACATCCAGGAAATCCATGAAACATTGAGAAGATCAAACTTAAGGATAATAAGTATAGAAGAGAGCAAAGACTCGAAAATTAAAGGGCCAGTAAATATCTTCAACAAAATTATAGAGGAAACATTCCTTACCTAAAGAAAGAGATGCCCATAAATATACATGAAACCTACAGAACTACAAATAGATTGGACCAGAAAAGAAACTCCTCCCCTCACATAATATTCAAAAGTCCAAATGCACAAAAGAAATAAAGAACATTAAAAGCAGTAAGGGAAAAAGGTAAAGTAACATATAAAGGCAGACTTATCAGAATTACATCAGACTTTTCACTAGAGACAATGAAAACTAGAAGATCCTGGGACAGTGTCATACAGATCCTAGGAGAACACAAATGCGAGCCCAGGCTACTATATCCAGTAGAACTCTCAATTACCATAGATGGAGAAACCAAGATATTCCATGACAAAACCAAATTTACATAATATCATTGCAAAATCTAACTCTTCAATGATAATAAAAACTCAAAAAAAAAAAAAAAAGGAAACTAAACCCTAGATAGGGCAGGAAAGTAATTTCCTTATAATGCACCCAAAAGAAGAGAGCCACACAACATAACTCCACCTCTAACAACAAAAATAACAGGAAAACACAATCACTATTCCTTACTAACACTCTAAATCAATGCACTCAATCCCCCCTACCCCAAAAGACATAGAGTAACAGACTGGATATATAAAGAGGACCCATCATTTTGCTGCAAACAGGAAACACACCCAACTGACAAAGATAGAAACTACCTCAGAGTAAAAGGCTGGAAAACAAGTTTCCAAGAAAATGGTCTGAAGAATCAATCTGGGGTAGCCATTCTAATATCAAATAAAATTGACTTTCAACAAAAAGCTATCAAAAAGATAAAGAAGGACACTTAATATTCATCAGAGAGAAAATCTACCAGGATGAACTCTTAATCCTGAATATCTATATTCCAAATACAAGGGCACCTACATTCATGAAATAAACTTTACTAAAGGTTAAAGGATACATTGCAGCTCACATGTTAATAGTGGCAGATTTTAACACACCATTCTCATCAATGAACAGATCATGGAAACAGAAACTAAGCATAGACATAGAGAAACTAACAGAAGTTATGAAACAAATGGTTTTAATAGATATTTATAGAACATTTTGTCTTAAAACAAAAGAAAATACCTTCCTCTCAGCAACTCATGGAACCTTCTCCAAAACTGACCATATAATCAGTCACAAAGCAGGCCTCACCAGATATTAGAAGATTGAAATAATCCTATGCATCCTATCAGGTCATCACGGACCAAGTCTTGTCTTCAATAACAACAAAAATGATAGAAAGCCTGCATAAACATGGAAGATGAACAGTGCTCTACTCAATGATAACTTATTCAAGGAAGAAATAAAGAAATTAAAGACTTTTAGAATTTAATGAAAATGAAGGCACAACATTCCTCAACTTATGGGACAAAATGAAAACAGTGCTAAGAGTAAATCTCATTGATCTGAGTGCCTCCATTAAAAAATAAATAAATAAAAATAAACTGGAAAGAGCACACACACCATCAAACATAGCACACCTAAAAGGTGTAGAACAACAACAACAACAACAAAAAAAAAAAAAAAAAAGCAAATACACCCAAGAGGAGTAATCAATCTCAGGGCTGAAATCAACCAAGTAGAAAGAAAAATAACTCACAAAACCAGGGGCTGGTTCTTTGAGAAAACCAACAAGGTAGATACACTCTTAACCAGACTAACCAGAGGGGACAGAGAGTATATCCAAATTATAAAAATCATAAATGAAAAGGGAGAAATAACAACAGAATCTGGGGAAAATTGAAAAAATCATCAGATCTTTTTACAAAAGCCTATATTCAACAAAACTAAATATCTGGAGGAAACGGACAATTTTCTAGACAGATACAAGGTACAAAAGATAAATCAGGATCACATAAACTGTCTATACAGTCCCATAATTCCTAAAGAAGTAGAAGCAGTTATTAAAATTCTTCCAACCAAAAAAAGCCTAGGACTGGATGGGTTTAGTGCAGAATTTTATCAGACCTTTATAGAAGACCTGATACCAATAGTGTCCAAATTATTCCATGAAAAGGAAACAAATGGAACACTACTCAATTCCTTCTGTGAAGCCACAATTATGCTTACACCTAAACCACACAAAGACCCAACGAAGGAAGATAACTTTATACCAATTCCCCTTATGAATATTGCTGCAAAAATACTCATAAAATTTTTGCAATCTGAATCCAAGAACACATCAAAACAATCATCCTTCATGATCAAGCAGGCTTCATTCCAGAGATGCAGGGATGGTATAATATATGGAAATCCATCAATGTAATCCACTACATAAACAAACTCAAAGGTAAAAAAGCATGATCTTATTAGATGCTGAGAAAGCATTTGAAAAATTCAATACCCCTTCATGTGAAAACTCTTGGAAAGATCAGGAATTTAAGGCCCATACCTAGACGTATAAAAAGTAATATACAACAAACAAGTAGCCAACACAAACTAATTGGACAGAAACTTGAAGCAATCCCACTAAAATTAGGGAGTAGACAATGCTGGCCATGCTCTCCCTTCTTATTCAATATAGTACTGGAATCCTTGCCAGTGCAATCAGACAACAAAAGGAAGTCAAAGGGATACAAACTAGAAAGTAATAAGTCAAAATATCATTATTTGCAGAAGATATGATAGTATACTTAACTGACCCCAAACATTCCATCAGAGAACCCCTAAACATGGTAAACAACTTCAGCAAAGTGGCTGGATATAAAATTACCTCAACCAAATCAGTAGTCTTCCTCTATTCAAAGGATAAACAGGCTGAGAAAGAAATTAGGGAAATCACACCCTTCAAAAAAGTCACAAATAACATAAAATAACTTGGTGTGACTTCGACAAAGCATATAAAAGATCTGGGGGACAAGAACTTCAAGTCTCTGAAGAAAGAATTTGAAGAAGATCTCAGAAGATCTAAATACCTCACTGGCTCATGGATTGTCAGAATTAATGCTGTAAAAATGACCATTTTGCCAAAATCAATCGAAGTATTCAATGCAATCCCCAACAGAATTCCTACTCATTTCTTCGTGGACTGGGAAAGAGCAATTTGAAAATTCATTTGGGATCATAAAAAACCCAGGACAGCAAAAACTCTCCACAGCAATAAAAGAACTTCTGGGGGCAATCACCTTTCCTAAACCTAAGCTGTATAACATAGCAATAGTGATTAAAATCTGTATGGTATTGGTACAGAGACAGGCAGATAGATCAGTGGAATAGAATTGAAGACCAGAAATGAACCCATGCACTGATGTTCCCTTAATATTTGACAAAGGAGCTAAACCCATTCAGTGGCAAAAAGATGTCCTTTTCAACAAATGGTACTGGTTCAACTGCATGTCAAGATGTAGAAAAATGCAAATTGATGCATTCCTATTGCCCTGTAAAAAGCTTAATATAAGTGGATCGAGGACTTCCATATCAAACCAAATACACTGAAATAAATAAAAGAAAAAAGTGGGGAAGAGCTTCAAACACATGGGCACTGGGGAAAATTTCATGAATAGAACACCAATGGCTTATTCTCTAAGATCAAGAATCAACAAACGGGAACTCATAAAAGTACAAAGCTTCTGTAAGGCAATGGACACTGTCATTAGGACAAACTGGCAACCAAAAGATTGGGAAAATTCTTTACCAATTGTATTGCCAGAGAGGCAAATAACCCTATTAAAAATGGGGTAGAGAGCTAAACACAGGATTCTCTGCTGAGGAATATCAAATGGCTGAGGAAAACCTAAAGTAATGTTCAGTATCATTAGTCAAGAGGGAAATGAAAATCAAAACAATCCTGAGATTCTATCTACCTCAAACCAGTCAGAATTGCTAGGGTCAAAAACACAGGTGACAACAAATGCTGTTGAAGATTTGGAGAAAGAAGAATATTCTCCACTGGTGATGAGATTGCAAGCTGGTACAACCACTTTGGAAATGAGTCTGGAGCTTCCTCAGAAAATTGAACATTGTACTACCTGAGGACTCAGCTATACTACTCCTGGGCATATACCCTAAAGATGCTCCAACATATAACAAAGACACATACTCCACTATGTTCATAGCAGCCTTATGTATAATAGGCAGAAGTTGGAGAGAACCCAGATGCTTTTCAACAGAGGAATGCGTACAGAAAATATGGTACATGTACACAATGGAGTACTACTCAGTTATCAAAAATAGTGACTTCATGAAACTCACAGGCAATGGATGGATCTAGAAAATATCATCCTGTATGAGGTAACCAATCAGAAAACAACAACAACAACAACAACAACAACAAAACCCACAAACACAGTATGCACTCACTGATAAGTGAATATTAGCACAAAAGCTCAAATTACCCGACACAATCCATAGACCACATGAAGGTCAAGAAGGAAGTCCAAAGTACCTATGTTTCAGTCCTTCTTAAAAGGTGGAACAAAAATACTCATAGGAGGGGGTATGGAGATATATTTTTAGCAGAGACAGAAGGAATGGCCTTTCAGAGCCTGTTCCACCTGGGTATCCAGTCCATACACAGCCATAAAACCTAGACTATATTGATGAAGCCAAGAAATGCATGCTGACAGTATCCTTATGTAGCTGTCTCCTGAGGGGCTCAGCCAGTGAGTGACACATACAAAGTAGAATGCTAGCAACAAGCCATTGAACTGAGAATGGGGCCCCCATTAGAGTTAGAAAAGAGATTGAAGATGCTGAAGGGACTTAAATACAACAATACCAACCAACCAGAGCTACCAGGGACTAAACCAGTACTCAAAGTCTACACATGAACGGACCCATGTGTCTACCTGCATATATAGTGGAGGATGGCCTTGTTGAGCACCAATGGTTGGTGAATCCCTTGGTCATGCCAAGGCTAGACCCCAAAGTGTAGGGAAATATATCAGGGTGGAGAGACAGGCAGGGGGTTGTTTGGGCAGGGTGAACACCTTTATTGAAGAAGTGGGAGGAGGATGGGACATGGGTTTGTGAACAGGAAAACCAAAAAGGGAATAATATTTGTAATGTAAATAAAAAATACCCAACAAAAATTTAATTAATTAATAAATCTGATTGCAAAAATAGGCTAAGAACACATAATTCAAGGGCTGGATAGGTGGCTCAGCCATTAACACTGCTTTCCCAGAGGACCTGCATTTGATTCCTATCAATTACAAGGTAGCTCACAACCATTTATAACTTCAGTTTCAAGGAATCAGATACCCTATTCTGGTGTCTGCAGTGACAGCATGTTCATATTGCATATACATTCACGTTGGAAACACATTCATATACATAAAATAATAGAAAAAAATTTAAGAATAAAAATGTCAGATATTTCTCACCTAATACAACTATTGCTACAATATCCTCTGGGCAAGGGGCTTTAACCTGGCTAAAATTAAAAATAAATATTTAATGCAGTATTTCACTTCCCAAATACCCAGTCAGTCATGTAACAAATCTCTATTTTATATTTCTTATGATCTAAATAATTTTATATATGCTGTTATCATATGGTAATATTCTTGAGTAAGTTAGTATAAAGATTATGTGAAGGACAACTATGTCACAGCAATATGAACAAAGGCAATTGTAGAAGTTCTTATGTCCAACTACAGAATCTAAATTGCTTGTGTTTGTAAAAAGTTTACTGTTTGTTTTCCATATAAATTCCAAAAGATATTATGCTCATCTACCGTATGCTCCTGCTTGTCTATTTATTAAATTATTTTTGTTGTTTTGTGTGCTTTAGTTCTATATCAGGAAACCTCCTAAACAAGATAAAAAAATTTGAACCCTGGATGTTTCATATTATCTCAGATTGTAAAGATATAGACTGTATAAGAAAAGCAGAGAAAGGAAAGTTGTTGTTAGACAAACTTTGAAGCCCAGAATTTTATATTATTTGAATACCCAGGATAAATAACCTTTCATATACATTAATAAAATTCTGGCAGGCTTTTGAATATTTGGGGTTATTTATAACTCTATGCAGGTAAGCATAAAATATTTTATTAGGATGACATCTGTTCTTTTTTAAAAATGTTTTCTTTTCTCCATCTTTATAAAATTGGGTATTTTTATATACATCATTGTTATTACCTTTCCCAGTTTCCAGGCAAACATCCCTCTAGCTCCTCCCCCTCCCCTTCTATATGGGTGTTCCCCTCCCCATCCTCCTCCCATTACCGCCCTCCCCCCTACAATCCCATTCACTGGGGGTTCAGTTCTTAGGCTGAAATATTTACTACAGAAACTGGTTCAAAATAATCAGTCCAAGGTATCTGTATACTTATCTTAAGAACTCTATCTGCAGCAATCCGGTCTAGCTGGGCCTAATTTGCAACATTTTTCTTCTTTTTTTTTAAAATTAATTAATTGTTTTATTTATTTACATCCCAAATTCTGTCCCCACTCAAAGTTCTTCCCCTGATTCCTGTTCACCTCTGAGAGAGTGCTCCCCAGGTATCCTCCCACCCTGGGGCACAAAGTCTTCTAAGTTTAGTTCTATCCTCTTCTATTGAGGTCAGACAAGGCAGCCCTCCAATAAATATGTGCCAGAAGGCTTGGAGCAGCCCATATATATTCTTGGGTTGGTGGCTCAGCCATCAGGAGCTCCCAGGGGTCAAGGTTAGTTGATGCTTTTGGCCCTCTTGTGGGCTGCCAGCTCCTTCCATCCTTCTCCTAATTCTTGCATAGGTATGTGCCCCTGATTTCCATTTAGTGCTTGGCTGTGGGTATCTCTATGTCTCAGTCAGCTGCTGGGTAGAGCCTTTCAGAGGATAACCATGCTGGACTCCTGACTGCAAGTAAACATAGTATCTATAATAGTGTTAGGAATTGGTGCCTACCCACGTGATGGATCCTGAGTTGGGCAGTTCATGGTTGGCCATTGCTTCAGTCTTTCCTTCCTTCCTTCCTTCCTTCCTTCCTTCCTTCCTTCCTTCCTTCCTTCCTTCCTTCCTTCCTTCCTTTCTTTCTTTCTTTTCCATACCTATTATTATTATCCTTCTATTAGGCATTTTATTCATTTACATTTCACATGATATACCCCTTCCCAGTTACTGCTCCACAAACTTCCCAATCTATCCCCTCTCTCCACCTCTCCTTTGCCTCTATGAAGGTACTCCTCCACCTACTCACCTACTCCTGCCTCAACACCTTAGCATCTCCCTATGTTTTGGGGCATCAAGCCTCTACAGGATCAAGGGCTTCCCTTCCCATTGATGTCAGATAAGGTCCTCCTCTACTACATATGTATCTGGAACCATTGCTCCCTCCATGTATACTCTTTGGTTGATGGTTTAGTCCCTGGGAGCTCTCCGTGGTCCAGTTAGTTGATATTGTTCTTCATTTGAGGTTGAAATCCCCTCAGCTCTTCAATTCTCCCCCTAGCTCTTCTATTGGTATTCCCAGGCTCAGTCTGATAGTTACCTGTGACTATCCATATCTGTATTAGTCAGGTGCTGGTGGAACCTCTCAGGGAATAAACATACCAGTCTCTTGTCTGCAAATGCTTCTTGGCATCAGCAAGAGTGTGGATTGCTGTCAGCAGATGGGATGGATCACTAGGGGCAGTATTTGGATATACTTTCCTTTATTCTCTGACCTATTTTTTGTCCCAGTCTTTCCTTTGGACAGGAACATTTCTGTGTTAAAATTTTGAGATGCATGGGTGGCCCCATCCCTCAACTGGGGGCCATGCCTACCTACTGGAGGTGGTCTCACAGGTTGTATCTCCCCTTAAAATTCTTTCAAATTGAATCTAAGAACACATTAAAATGATCATTCACTATGGTTAAGTAGGCTTCATCCCAAGGATGCAGGGATGTTTCAATATAAGGAAATAATTGTATACTTTTAGGATGAACACTTTTTCAAATCTGTACCTATTGAATATCGGCCAAGTGTGTCAGATGCTACGAATAATATCATTCAGCACTGATAATTATTTAAATGCAGATGTCTATCACTCCATGTATTCAGTACTTTGGGAAGACATGTAAGGTTCAGATGCAGATGTTGCACAGAAATCACTGAGATGTCAGTTTGTTTGTTTCAGCATTCTAGCCTCATGTACCATGTTGCTGACAGATTTCAGGTACTGCTCACACTTATGAATATAAATATAAGTGAAGACACTTAGCTAAGTGTCAATAATATTTTTAGTTGTTTTTGTATAAATCAATTATTGATTCTACTCAGGCAAATCAAAGTGTGGACTTGAGTTCTGGGGTTGATAAGGCCACAGTTGCCATCTTCAGACTATTAATGCCTTTGATACATGATCAAAGTGACTGCTTCTCAATATCATTTTTGTGATAGTCATAAATTTGAAATCAGAACACGAAGGATAAAGAAATGTTAATTTTTAAGAATATGATCAAAATATATATTATTAAAAACCCAATAAAATATGAATAAGTATAATAATAACAAATAACACTGAGGGAGAAACACTTGTTACTATGGTATTCAGTCACTATCACAGAAGACAGAGAGCCCGTAGTATATGTTATCATATCTATTATCATGAATCATAGATGTCCTTGTTATATATGAGTTTTAGCAGTATCTCTTCCAGTTACAAAAAATTGTTTCTTACTTGGCATTTGATGTGTCTATCACCTTTCCTCCAACATCAGGCATTACTTACTTGATTTGCTTGATTTTGAACACCACAACTGTGATAAAATTGATTACAAGTATAACAAAGTACACAGCTCATCTAGAAAACGATACTCATTCTCAATTTACAGCAATTAACTGAGCTGGTACCTCTAACACATGATGCAATCTGATGTTCACATGTGTTCCTTCATGTGTGCATTGCATAAGAAGTCACAGTGAAGTGAATTAGCAACCTTAAATGAGTATGAAGTGACAGGAGAGCTTTATACACCATTCAAGATAGGAACCCACATAAATAGAGAGACAAATTGGGAACAGAAGCTTAAATGTTTCATGAAAAACATAGAAGATAAATACAAAGATTTTCAAGTAGATAGAGTTCCATATCCTAAGACAATCCCTGGATGTAAAGCAAGTTCAGAAGCACTGGTTTTTTAAGGGTTTATTATCAATGTTCCAACATATGTCAGTTGGGTAGGGTAAAATATTAACCTAGTTCTGAAGGAGGCAAAGTTCATGACTTCTCGTCTGTCTCCTATATAGACACTGACACCACACAAGACTCTTTAAGAAAATGAAGTAAAGATTGTGAAATACTTTTAAGGAATTGTGAGTCATGCTCTTAATCCTGAGATTAGGAGGCAGAGAGGAGGTAGATTAATATAAGTTCGAAGCTACTCAGGATCAGTTACTGGCTACCATGTCTCTGAAAAGAAATATATATATATATATATATATATATATATATATAGTATTATTCAGAAATAACAAAGTTTTTTTTGATAATATTAATCAGCAAATTTTTAAATCATTTGTATACACTGAGTCACATATGGAAGCTACCTTTGACTCACAAACAAGAAACAACATTTGAGAAGGGTCAGTGCTCCAGTATAGGATAAACCTTGGGTGGTAAGGCAGGAGTGGATGATTCTTCTGTGGCCTCAAATACCCTCACAGAAGCAGAGGGAGGAAGATATGACAGGTTTGAAGATAGGAAACTGGAAAACGGGATAACATTTGTAATGTAAATAAATAAAATATCCAATATAGATTAAAAAAAGAAAAAAGAAGATATATAATATTAAATCATAAAAATGATTTTTATTATAGATGGCTAATGAAAGAATTGAACATAGAAAAATACAACCAGAAAAAAAAAACTGTGTGTTTTATATGGAAAGTCGAATAAGAGAGATCCTGGGTGAGCAGTAACAGGGTGATTTCCCAACAATAGTTCATACTTATTTCTAGGTGGAAGTGGGGAAAATTAAATAACTGCTGAACATTTTCTGCTGCTTATTTAAAATATAAACAATTTAACAATGAATACAATTTACCTGTATTGAAAATATAACACTTGTAAATACTGTCCTTATTAATCTATGATAACAACTTTTAACTTGTTTTTTTTAATGTCAATTCTTACTTATAATTTTTTAAAATAATTTTCCTTACGCTTGAGAGTTTCATACACATAAACAACTATGACTTTATCCAACATCTATTTTCACACTCCAACTTACACGTGTGTGTGTGTGTGTTTATTTATTCATTCCAAATTTAACTTTATGACTCTTTCAGACCCACTTGATATTTAAAAGTGATGATTAAAGAAAGCAGCATAAAATGTTGATTATAAGCAGAGCATCATTACCAATTTGACATCAGATAAATGGAAAATTGTCGGCGCCTGCAATCCGACATTACCGAAATCAGGCCAGCCTGTGGGATGAAAAACACACACACACACACACACACACACACACACACACACACACACACACACACACACACACACAGGTTGGTTCATGTCAGTCAAACTGAAGAGAGAAGAGAGGCCTCTGATTTCTTTTATTGACCAACTATATATCCCAAGTACAGCACTTAGCAGGTATCTGCCAAGCACAGTGGGGAACCCTGGCTGAGACTTCCGTAACTAAGGACCAACTATGTGGCCCGAATAAATTAGGGAAATAACCAGGAAGGCCAGCCTAATTCTGACTCAGGTGAGAAGTACCTGGCCAGACTGCCAGTTGGGAACAAAAGGCTTCCACATGTAAGGGCAGGGCTCAGCAGGGGTCAAACCTTGCTGGAGACCCAGAAGGGTCTTGTTCCTGCTGAAAACATTCCATGAATGCAAACTTCTTGTGCTGTAAATTACAGGGAGAGGCTTTTGATCCTACAATCTAAGACTAAGGCCAAACAGTGACAAGGCAACTAGGCCCAAATCCAATTCGGCTCCCACAGAAAATAAGCTTACCAAATGAGCTTTTATTTTTTCTTATATCCTATTTATATTTAATTGGTTTATGAAGAAATTATCCTATTCAAATACGTTAGAGATTTGACACTTAAAATCTTTTTTTTTCTTTCATTTTTTTCTGTTACTGGATTTTTTAATTTATATTTCAAATGCTATTCCCTTTCTCAACTATCCAATCCCCCTCCCCTTCTTCTATATTGCTACCTATGAGGTTGGAGCCCAGGGTCAGTCCATGTATAGTCTTTGGGTAGTGGCTTAGTCCCTGGAAGCTCTGGTTGGTTGGCATTGTTGTTCATATGGGGTCTCAAGCCCCTTCAAGCTCTTTCAGTCCTTTTTCTGATTCCTTCAACGGGGTCCCGTTCTCAATTCAGAAGTTTGCTGCTGGCATTCGCCTATGTATTTGCTGTATTCTGGCTGTGTCTCTCAGGAGAGATCTACATCTGGTTCCTGTCAGCCTGCAATTTTTGCTTCATCTATCTTATCTAGTTTGGTGGCTGTTTATGTATGGGCCATACATGGGGCAGGCTCTGAATGGGTGTTCCTTCTGCCTCTGGTCTAAACTTTGCCTCCCTATTCCCTGCCAAAGGTATTCTTGTTCCCCTTTTAAAGAAGGAGTGAAGCATTCCCATTTTGGTCATCCTTCTTGAGTTTCATGTGTTCTGTGCATCTAGGGTAATTCGAGCATTTGGGCTAATAGCCACTTATCAATGAGTGCATACCATGTGTATTTTTCTTTGATTGGGTTACCTCACTCAGGATGATATTTTCCAGTTCCATCCATTTGCCTATGAATTTCATAAAGTCACTGTTTTTGATAGCTGAGTAGTATTCCATTGTGTAGATGTACCACATTTTCTGTATCCATTCCTCTGTTGAAGGGCACCTGGGTTCTTTCCAGCTTCTGGCTATTATAAATAAGGCTGCTATGAACATAGTGGAGCATGTGTATTTGTTATATGTTGGGGCATCTTTTGGGTGTATGCCCAAGAGAGGTAGAGCTGGGTCCACAGGTAGTTCAATGTCCAATTTTCTGAGGAACCTCCAGACTGATTCCCATAATGGTTGTACCAGTCTGCAATCCCACCAACAATGGAGGAGTGTTCTTCTTTCTCCACATCCTCGCCAGCATTTGCTGTCACCTGAGTTTTTGATCTTATCCATTCTTACTGGTGTGAGGTGAAATGTCAAGGTTGTTTTGATTTGCATTTCCCTTATGACTAAAGATGTTGAACATTTCTTTAGGTGTTTCTCAGCCATTCGGCATTCCTCAGCTGTGAATTCTTTATTTAGCTCTGAACCCCATTTTTTAATAGGGTTATTTATCTTCCTGCAGTCTAACTTCTTGAATTCTTAGTATATTTTGGAAATAAGCCCTCTATCAATTGTAGGATTGGTAAAGATCTTTTCCCAATCTGTTTAATCCAGATATTTTAAACTGAAAAAGAATATAGGGAGTGACACATATAGATAAAAAGATGGCGCTGGCATCCGGTGCTCGTTTGTGGTAAACAACCTTACAGCGCATGTGTTGGCATACCTTTGACACCTACAAGGCCGGGGTGATATTCATGCTAATGAGGTATTTCATGCTCCACCAATCCCTAGACAACAAATATACAACACTAGCCTGTTTTGTATATAAGGCTAGTGCCTTTGTTGCTTGGGGTCCCCATATCAACAATGAGGTGTTCCTACAATAAAGGCTGTTGAGAAGAATCTGACAGTGATGTGTCTTCCTAGCTGGTCGAGGTGGGCGTGACAAAAGAATATGCCTTTAATTCATTTCTTGAGGCAGGGGACGTACCTTTATTCTCAGAAAGCTTCTAATAGAAGCCTATATATGGGAATGGGGAAAAAAACTTTTTTTTCCTTTGCTTGATTGCCCTTGGTTTGCTAGAAATTCCATTCCTTTACTAGTATTAGAGCCTACTTATTCAGGACTCCAGTGTATACAGCAGACAAACTATGACATCCAACCTTGTTGACAGAGCAACTATTGAATTCTTGGACTTTGTGTTTATAGACAGCCATTGTTGGATTAGCTAGACCGTGGCCTATAAATTATTCTAATAAAACTCATTTCTATATCTACAAGATATAGATATATCTATATCTACAAGATAGATATATCTATATCTATTCTTTATATTCTGTTACTCTAGAGAAGCATAACAGAGAAACCCAGGTTTAACACCAAAAATTTTATTTTGTAAATTATTTGAAACATTTTGTAAAGTGTTATCACATGTTGCTAAAACCTAAGTTCTATTTTTCAACTAACTTTCTCAAAATATTTTTAAGTACCAGTTCACTTGCTTATATAAATGTACAGTGATGATACTTAGACAATAATAATCATATGATTTCTTTAAAAATATATTTGTTATACATGAGGAGTTATATTTATAAATTTATGTAAACTGCCTTTGGCTAATAAACAAAGAATATTAATATATAGGTGTAGTAAGTGTCAACTAGATCAATGATAACTAATTTGTATAGATTTAAATTATATCTATCTACCTCAGGCAATCATTGATTTCTTTAATAACTGTGTTGGAACATACTCTTGTGCAATTACAACTCAATTGCTATCAAACAGCCTAGATTGTAAAACAAATTTTAAAAATTACAAGCTTGAACATTTAGAGAAATTAAAATCCTGTTTATTTTTGATTGCTTATTATATAGGTCACTGAGTTTAATTTCAGCAAATTTACTTGTTGTTTTCTGCTTCCTTCAAATGTCTGAATTTTAAGAATGAGTTTTGAAATTGAACATGTCCCCAGGGTAAAAACATATGGACCTAATTTAGTTCCTCTCATCATAACATGACTGGTCCATGCACTCATTCTTCAATTAGAAATTACTGAAAGTAAGTTGAAGACTCTCTTTGATCAAGAAAATTCCAGGTTAATGTTTCTAAAACCATCTGGGAAAAAATCAGAGTAGTATGCCCTATGCCATGCATAAAGAGAAATACATCAGACAAACTATTTTCTGAGACAAGCAAATCGGTTTCAGGGGGAAAAGGGGAAGACGTCAGGACTCAATGGAGTTGAAATTTTTTCTTTAAAATATTCTCCTACTTTCTTAGATTTTATTAATTTTATGTGGCCAATATATTCATGTCTTAAATTGCAAGAATGATACATGAAATATATTCCTTTTTCTTATAAATATATAAAGAGGTAATGAAACAAGTACTCTAAAACATGACCCTGTCAGTTATCTACATGTCTTGCCGAAGAGAATTCCTTAAGAGTTTGTATCTGGAATGTTTGCATTGTGAAACTATAATATTAAAAGCAGTTGCATTGAGACTTTAAATAATAGAAGTGGCAAGTACATAAAATGGCCAGTTCTCTCATGCTGAATAACTCAATTTTTTTTAAATCTTATCAAACTATCAAATATATAGCAAGATAATCAGGAAAACCTAGGGGGGAAAGGTAAAAAGCCAAAAGAGGTAACCATAGTTTTAATATAATTTCTGTTCAGGAAGAATTATCTGATAACTGTGGCTGCAACTATCTAAGCTTCATAAGGAAATAACAAAGGCCAAATTTATAGCCTGGCTGAAAGAATGCAAAATGATGTAAACTGGTAAGGTAATCTGTTAATCCACACACTAAGAACTGAGTTGTTCAAGTCCTACTCTTTCAGAACAAACACAAATTATTTGCCAAGGGCAGAACGTATGTAGATATGATTAATACTGAGAATAATACAGTGAACATATCCTTTCAGGAAAGAAACTCTGTTAATCAAGAGATATGAGAAATGTTGTCTAACAAAAATTAATATAGAGGGATTATAGACATGACTCAACTGTCAAGAGAATTCACTACCCTTTTAGAGGACCAGGGTACTAGTTTAAGCACCCATGTAGTAGCTCACAGCCATCTATACCTCCAGTCCTAGAGTATCTGTTGTTCTCTTCTGAAGTTCATGTGTACCAGTCATGCACCTGGTACAAAAATGTGTGTGGGGGACAAAATACAGCCAACTAAAATAAAATAAAAATTAATATATAAACCTAGTCCTGTGTTTAAAATATAAGGAGATCAGATGGTTTTCTTCTGCCACAACAACATGGGAATGGTTGAATGAAGCCATAAATCAGATATTCTTCTTAGTTACTTCAAAAAAATGTAACAAGACACACAACTCATAGGAGTAAATCAAATCCTTCAATATGTGACAAGAATTATAAATCACAGTTATGTAGAATTGACTACAAGTGTACAAATCTAGATAAATATTCACACTCAGCCCAGCATACTGGCAGTTGATATTAACCTCACTACTTAGTAAGTAGAGGCAGGCAGTTCTCTGTATGTTTGGGGCCAGCTTGGTCTACATCATTATCTAGATCATTATCCAACACAGCCAAGAATGCATAGTGATACCTTGTCTTTCTAAAATAAACAAAACCTTCTATATAATAATATATAACTTATTCACATCAACAAGAGCAAAACATCAAATGATCATAACTATAGATGCAGTAAAAGAAATGAACCCGTAGTGATAACAATAAAACTTAGCATTATAGAAATATCAGAAGCATTATAAACATAACAAAGATCAGGCAGTGAAAATTCCCTACAGTTAACATAATGTTCAATAGGTTAGAAGAAAATGATAAAGACACCCGTAGTCAACTCTTCTTGAGTACTGTGTTGGACAAAAATAGGATTCCATTCTTCTGTAGCATCTAAAAAGGACACTCTAAGATCAAGGATAGATATCACCTCTGGGTAATAAGTTGGAAAAAAAAAGATATTCCTAATAAGTAAACCACTGTAGCTAATTCAATATCTGAAAAAAATAGACGTGAAATCAAAACTAATGAAAAGAGGTAGGGAAGGACACTATATACATACCAAAGCAAATTAACCAAGATGGCATTTCAATTCTTAACATCTATTCACCATACACAAGGGTGCACAGATCCTAAAAGAAGTACTAAAACACTTTAAATCACAAAATGATAATGGATGACTTCAATACCTCACTCTCACAGATATACAAATCTAGACAAAAATTAAACAGAAACATAGTAGAGGCAACTTCTGTTATAAACCAAATAAACCTAATAAATATTTATAGACCATTTCACCCAAATAAAAAAGAATATACCTTTTCCTCAGCACCTCATAAAGCTTTCTCTAAAATTTATCACATACTCAGATGCAAAACAAGTCTCAATAGATTAAAAAAAAACACCCAAGCAAACAAAAAAATTGTAATAACACCCTGCATCCTCCCCAAACACCATTGATTAAAGTTGATATAAACAACAGAAACAACTGAAAGTTGACAAACTCATAGAAACTGAAAAAACTCTCTATGTAATGAAGAGTGGATCAAGACAGAAATAAATAAAGCAATTAAAAACTTTTCTGGTTTCAAATGAAAAGGAATATACAACATATTCAAACTTATGGAATAAAATGAACGCAATTGTAAGAGAAAAGTTCATAACATAAAGTGACTAAATATACAATTGGAGAGATTTCATACTAGTAACTTAGAAGCACACCTGAAAGATTTAGATTCTAGAACAAAGGAAGCCAACATGAACATGTTTACACATCCAACTTGTGTAGACAGCAAGAAAGAGTCAAACCTTGGACTGAAATCAATAAGATACAAAGAAAAATCCAATCAAATAAATATAAAAAATTAATACAACAGTGATGGTTCTTTAAAAATATCAACAACTGACAATCCTTTAGCCAAGTTAACTAAAGAGTGTATGGTGAAGATAAATTAACAAAAATTTCAAATAAAAAAAACAAGCAAGGAAATCCAGAAAAGCCTAAAAGACATACTTAGAACACCTGTATGCCACCATACTGGGAACTATACAAGAAATGGTTAATGTTAATTTATACCACCTTCCAAAGTTATGACAAGATCAGAAGGGCAATTTATAAGCCCTATTAAGATATAGGTGGTGATTAATATTCTGCCAAACAAACAAAAAGCCCAGAACTATGTTGTTTTCCCCAGAATTACACCAGACTTTCAAAAAAAGTTAAACCCAATACACTTCAAATATTCCACAAAACAGAAATAGAGGGAGCACTGCCAAATTCATTTCATGAGGCCACAGTCAACCTGTTATATCAACTATATAAAGACCCAACAAAGAAAGAGACTAAAGGACCAATTTTCCTTATAAACATAGTTACAAAAATGAATAAATAAAAAATAAATGAAATGATGATATTAATATTATTATATATTGTATTATATATTATTTATATATTACATTATATATAATGATAGTATAATAATAGTTAATAAATAAATGTAAAAATATTAAATGAAAAATAATAAATGAATAAAATGCTTGCAAACCAAATCCAAGACACACTAAAAAGGTAATCTAGTGTGACCAAATAGACTTCAACTGAAAGATGTTGGGATGGTTCAACATAAGTAAATTGAGAACTGGAATCCATCCCCCCAAAAAATCCTGAAAGGAAAAAACATGATCATCTCTTTAGATGCATAAATGGCCCATGAAAAAAATCCAACACTCCTTCATAAAATAAAAGTCCTTGAAAGACTAGGGATACAAGGCATTCACCTAAACATATTAAAGGCAATTTACAGAAAGCCTATAGTCAACATCAAATGTTTAAATGGAGAGAAACTCAGAGTAATTTCATTAAAATTAGGAACAAGGCAAGGCTGTCCACTTTTTCTACACATATTCAATATAGAAATTGAAGTCTTAAAGGTAGAGTAATTAGACAACTGAAGGAGATCAAGCACATATAAATTTGAATGGAAGAAGTCAAAGTATTTTTATTTGCAGATGATAGGATAATATATATTAGTGGCCCTAAAATTCCACCAGGGAACTTCTGCAGCTGACAAATACATTCTGCAAAGAAACTATATAAAAATTATTCACAAAGTTAGTAGCTTTCCTATGTACAAATAACAATAGAGTAAGAAACAAATCAGGGAAACAACACACTTTACAATAGCCTCAAATAATAAAAAATATCTTGGGGTATCTCTAATTAAGCAAGTGAAAGACGTAGAAAAAAATCAAGGCATTGATTAAACAAAAGATGGTAAGATCTCTTTGTCATGGATTGGTAGGATTGATATAGTAAAAAAAAAAGAAAAAGAAAAAGAAAAAAAAACCTGTTCTACCAAAAGCAATTTACAGATTGAATTAAATTTTTCAATTCTCACACAATTCTTCACAGATCTTAAAAGGACATTTTTTCAGGTACATATAGTCACACACACACACACACACACACACACACACACACACACACACACACACACACACACACACAAACTTAAGTGTCTTAGTTCAGGTAAAGGGACACCAGGACCAATGCAGATTTTATAAACAAAAACATTTCAGTGGGCCTGGGAAACAGTTTCAGAATTTTATTCCATTTTCATCATGGTCAGAAGCATGGTGCTGTACAGGCACACGTGGCACTGGAGAAGGCAAGAGTTTGGTTGGAAGGCAGCCAGGAGGATACCATCTCTGCAGGCAGCCAGTTGGAGGCACTTGATGGAGCATGAGCACTAGGAGACCTCAAAGCTCTCCTAGAGATTGACATATTTCCTCAAACAAGGGGATAGTTACTCCAACAAGGCCACACCTCCTAATAATGTCACTTCCCATGGACCACACATATTCAAACCACCACAACAGGTTAGCTAAACAATGCTGAATAGATGGAAGTAACACGTCCCACACACACATGCACACAGACATCAAATTGTACTACAGATGTATAGTAATAAACTGAACATGGTATAGTAATAAACTGAGCATGGTTTTGTCATAAAACATACGTTAAAAAATGGAATCAAAATAAAGACTCAGACAAAGGTCCACACATCTATGGATAACTGGTTTTTAATTTAAAAAGCCAGAAATAAACACAGAAATTAAGACAGCAATTGCAACAAATGGTGCTGGTCAAATTGCATGTCCATCTGTAAATGAACCCAAATAGATCCACATTATCCCTCTGTAGAAAACTCAACGCAAATACTAAAAAAAAAAAAAAAAAAAAAAAAAAAAAAAGATTCATAAGGCCTGATAGAAGAGAAATTGCAAAATGGCCTTGAACCCATTGGCATATGAGAATACTTTCTGAATTTAATAGAATACTCTTAGAACAGGCACTAAGATCAACAGTTAATAAATGAGACCTGATGAAACCATAGAGTGGATGAGTGCTTCCTCATGCCACATCCTTACTGGAAGGAACTATTATTTGTTTTATTTTATCTTTATTATTCTGAATTCTGTTTGATGAAATCTAACATATGCTCCAACATATAACAAGGACACATGTTCTACTATGTTCATAGCAGCCTTATTTATAATAGCCAGAAGCCTAGATGTCCTTCAAAAGAGGGATGGATACAGAAAATGTGGTACATTTACACAATTTACTAAGCTATTAAAAATAATGACTTCATGAAATTCACAGGTAAACGGATGGAATTAGAAAATATCATCCTGAAGTATCACCCCCCCATAAAACAAACAAACAAAACACATGGTATGCACTCACTGATAAGTGGATACTGGATAGTAGCCCAAAAGCTGAAATTACCCAAGATATAATCTACAGACCACATGAAAATCAAGAAGTACGACCAAAGTGCAGATGCTTCAGTCATCCTTAAAAGGGGGAACAAAAATATCCATAGTAGGAGATATAGAGACAAAGTTTGGAGCAGAGACTGAAGAAATGGCCATTCAGAGCCTGACCCACCTGGGGATCCAGACTGTATACATACAGCCACCAAACCCAGACAGTATTGCTGATGCCAAGAAGTACATGCTGACAAGAGCCTGATATAGCTGTCTCCTGAGAGGCTGTGCCAGAGTCTGAAAAATACAGAGGTGAATGCTCGCAGCCAACCATTGAACTAAGACCTTGGTTGTCAATGGAGGAGTTAGAGAAAGGATTGAAGGAGTTGAAGGGGCTTACAACCCAATATGAACAATACCAACCAACCAGATCTCCCAGTGACTAAACCACCACCCAAAGAGCACACATGGACAGAACCATGGCTCTGGCTGCTTATGTAGTATAGGATGGCCTTGTTGGGCACCAATGGGAGGAGAAGCCCTTGGTCTTACCAATGCTGGACTCCCCCAGTGTAGGGGAATATCAGGGTGGGGATGTGGGATAGGGTGGTTGGGTGTGGGAGAACACCCTCATAGAAGAGGGGAGGAATGGGATAAAGGGTTTATGGACAGGAAACAGGGAAAGGGGATAATATTTGAAATGTAAATAAAACATCCACTAAAAAAAGAAAGAATTTTTTTTATTTTGAAAACAGGATAATGTATGTATACTTCTCAGTACAGAGTTTAAGCTTAAGTGATGAAAAATAATATAAGCGTACAATAAGATTCATGGTGATGATTTATTACACTATTGGGTTCAAACTTATGTATTTTATCTGCTATTTTCAAATGGCTGGCTAATGTTCTCTACCAGTAAAATAGTTAGATAGTAACAATCTTCTTACTATATACATACTTAATGTTACCACACGACTGAAATATATATTAAAAATCTGTTGTAGGTAAGCTAGTGATACCATATTTACATATTTAGTCAATTTAAAATTATTTGAACAACTGCATTGTAATTCAGTATGATTAAGAATTGGAGGGGGCTGGATTATCACATTAAGAATGATATTTTCTAGTTCCATTCATTTATCTGCAACTTCAATGATATCTGTACTTTTCATAGCTGAGTAGGTTTCCATTATATAAATGAACTACATTATTTTTATCCATTATTCAGTTGATTTTGTTTTTATTCCAGCTTCTCTATTACAAATAAAGATAATATGAACATAGTTGAGAAAATATCCTTGCAGCATGTTGAAAATTTTTTGAATATGCTCTGGTGTGACATAGCTGAGTCATGGGATAGAACTATTCCCAATTGTCTGAGAAACTGTCAAATTGGTTCCCAGAGTTGTTGTACAAGTTTGCATTCCCACCAGCAATGGAGGAATGTTCCTGTTGCTAAGCATCCTCTCCAATATAAGCTGTTAGTTGAGTTTGTGATGTTAGCCATTCTTACTGTTATAATTTTTATGTGCATTTTCCTGAAAACTATGAACAGTTAAGTGCTTCTCAGTCAGTATAAAGTCCTGTGTTGAGAATTCTCTGTTCAGTTCTGTACCCCATTTTTAAGTGGATTATTTGATTTGTTGATATGGTATATACTCAGTTATGCATGGATATTAGCCTTGAAATACATCCACTTTACAATGCACAGACCCAAAGAAACAAAATAATAAGAGGTATGCAAGGGAGGATGCTGGAATATCACTCAAAAGAAGGAAAAAATTGGGGGGAGTGGATCAGGTACAGAGAAAGCCAGAAAAGAGAACTAGGAGAGTGAATGAAAATCAGAACAGGGCTGGAGGAATCTTTACGATATGCCAGAGACCTGGGGTGGGAAAGGCTCCAGGGAGCCTATGAAGATGACTCTACCTGGTAGCCTTAGCAGTGGGCTAAATACAATCTGATGTAGCCAGCTTGATTATAGTTAGACAGAACTCACATTAAAGGGATATAGACAACAACCCACAAAACCTTTGAACCAAAACATGTCTTGCTTACAAGAAGTTCAGGGATAAAGACGGATGAGAGACTAAGGAATGGCCAACAAATAATTGGCCAAACTGGAAACACATCCCATGGACAATAGCCAATCCCTGATAACATTAATGATATTCTGCTATGTGTGCATATGTATATATATATATATATATATATATATATATATATATATATTTCACTATCTTGCCAAGTATAGGTGTTTACTTAAAATCTACATCAAGTACAGCTCCAGATGCAACCCACAGATGCTCCAATCTACTTTCACAGACACAGACGCTTCTACTGTATCTACTCCTACCTACCCACTGATGGTTCCACAGACACTGGGCAGCAATCAAACAGCCAACTCTTTTAAGACTGGATCAACATCCTCGTTCACATTTTCTCAGGTTTCCCAGAGACAGGAAGAATTAGCTAAAAGTCACAATGACCCTATTTCCACTTTACCACCACATCTTTCTAGTTCTTCCTTTATTTACTTAAACCAAAATGGAAGAATGTTAGCATTACTTCTAGAATCCGCTCCAAAATTACCCGTAAATAGCCAGGTATGCCTGAATTACTAAAAAAAAAAAGGGCACCCCTCCTCGATCTCTTACTCTTTTCTCTCTGTCCCTTCTGCCCTTTCTGCCCCTTCTCTCTGTTTCCCCTCCTCTCTGTCTCTCTGTGTCTCTCTCTGTCTCTGTCTCTGCCCTGTCTCTCTCTGTCTCTGTCTCTCTCTCTCTCTCTCTCTCTCTCTCTCTCCTTATTTACCCCCTTCCCATGCCCTAAATAAACAATATTCTATACTATACCCATTTTGTGGCTGGTATTTCAGGGGGAAGGGATGCCTCAGAATGGAACCCCCAGAGGAATCCACCGTTACACAATATTTCACTCTATCAAACATATCTTTGGCTATTATTCTTTTCTGTAAAACACAACAACTATTCTTTAATATTTTAAAATCTAGTCATTAGGCATGTTCTTAAGAATTCATTTCATTTGATCATGCCAATGAAATATTATGCCTAACATATTTTTTCACACAATCTATGATTTTTCATAATATGAATTGCATCTTGATTACCTAAGAGAAATACTTTTTCTAATACCACTTTACATTTTTAAATTAACATGTGTTAGTTAGCACATTCTGAATTTTGAAATGCTTGCTATTAGCTATGCCTTAATTTACATTTTATATATCCTTTTCCTATCCTTATCCCACCTTTAAAAATTTTATTACCTTTAAAGTTAAATTTTCAGTTTGAAGTTAACTTAGAAGTATAATTTGCTGTTTTTTCTTGGTTTTGAAGTTATTATTCTGAATTTCAAAAGAAAATCAAAAGAATTACAACTTTCACTGCAAAAAATCAGCAGTTAATTTTTTAAATATATTTTTGTGAAAAGCTATATTCCTTGTGTAGAAGGCCACAAGACCTCAAGCCTACACAAAGAGCTATGAGTTGTAAATGTAACATTTATTCTCCTGGAAAAACAATGTCTCAACGGCTTATGGCTGAATGAGCTCACCCTTTCTAGTTGTTTCTGAACACTGGATGTTTCAAATCAGCTGTTATGGCTCAAACTCCCCTCTAAGCTGACTGATTCAATCTGACTTCTTTCAATTGGCTTCTTACTGACTTTCTTTTCTCGGCCTCAAACTAACTCTGGCAATTTCTTCTATTCTTCTGGCTCCTTCTTGTTCTCTGACTTTAATTGCATCTGCTGACCTGCACTGAACTGCATGAACTCATGAGTGAACCCTAACCCTAACTCCACTACACTGTACTCACTACAGTGACTCACAACTGACTGAAGAAGCTGAATGGAACTGAAAAGAACTCCTCTCCATGCAAATGAACTAACCTGTCTCACTTCCAGTATTACTTTTAAGTGGACTCTCATTTCTATGCTGTTTTCATGAAATTGGGCATGCCCCATCTCTGTTACATTTTGGAAAATCGTTCTCAAACTCATTGCTTTGCCTGCCACAAAATTAGACCTCACTATAAAACATGACTGCCTCTTTTTACAAAGTAAGTTGCTAGAGCAGCCACATTACTGGTTGAAAATTCCTCTAAAACAAGTAAATAAGGGATGGTGAGAATGGAAGAAATTGTCTTCTACCAAGAGGTGCCCAGAAGTGAACACTGATTGATTTATTAATACCAAATAGTCAGCCCTGAAAACATACATACAAGTAATATTATATAGATTGGGCATGTTATGTTTGGGAATAAATATGTGTGTATGCATATGATAATAAAATCAGAGCAGAAGACTTTTCATTTGATAGAGAACAAAGAATGACATATTGGAAGACTTAGAGGGAAGAAAGAAATTAGTCTATATGTAATTACATTGGAAATTCAATTTTAAGTAGAATATATATATATATATATATATATATATATATATATATATGTTCCAATGAAGGAGCTAAAATGGCTTTTCCATAGGAACAACCATATCAAATCCAACCTGAGTTCCCATGTACTTAACCACAATCCAAGCACCATAGGACAGACCCATGGCTCCAGCTAGATATAGAACAGAGGATGGCCCTGTTGGGTATCAATGGGAGAAGCCCTTTGTCCTGTCAAGGCTGTACCTCCTCCCCAATGTAGAGGAATGTCATGGTGGGGATTCGGGAAGTGGTGGGTGGTCGGGTAGGGAACACCCTCATAGAAGAACGGGGAGGGGAATGGGATATGGGTTTTGTGGATGGGAAACCAGGAAAGGGGTCATATTTGAAATGTAAATAAAAAATACCCAATAATAAAAAGATCAAAATAATATGTACATAGCTTACTCAGTTTTAATAGAAAATACACAAAGACTTACCTTTATTACAGAAAATGCCCCAGGTGAGGAAATTGTATTATTTCCAGTTGTGAGTATTTTTGACAGTAAAAACACTTTCTGATCTATAGACAATGGCTTTTTAATTGACGTATTTAATATTGTGAGGTTCTTTAGTACTTTAACTAAAATATTAAAGGAAAGGAGATTATACTTTCCTAAAAACTAAGGCCTCCTTTTTTCTATAAAATTTAGAGATTTTTATTGGAGTCTCAGTTCAGTTGACCAAAGTTGCAAGGGGATGAATATGAGTTATATTTACCAGTAAATGCTGCTAAAAATATCATAGTGTATGATGGTAAACTTTTTTCTCCTCAAGTTGATAGTCTAAATTAAGCCCTAATTACTCATTCGGAAAACTATTTTACATCCCCCAGCTATTATTAAATGAACTAGTGTCTATAAATGAAAATATATTTTCAACAGCAATAGAAAACATCCTGGGTCATAAAATTTGCTTCATTAATGTTACAGTCACCATGGTAACCATTATAATCCATAAGGTAGAAGGTGCTGTATTCATCTTAGTTTAGCCAGTTTTTGTCATCCACTATAATCATAAATCTCCTTATCTAGGTCTGATACTGGAAATGTGTTGGAAGTTTGGTATTGTATCAGAACTTCTGAGATAGCATTCATGTTGATCATTCAGTCTCTTGAGGATTAAAGTCATATTTGTGAACCATTTAAAATTTGACCCCTAACTGCTTTGGAAGAAAGTTTCTGCTTCTGAAATTAAGGTTCAGGCACCTCATAAGCCACTCTGCCTTGTGATCCTTGGTCATGACAAATAAGGGTGATACATTTAATATGTTTAAAATTAGGGGTGTGGTCAGAACACAGAGGATTAAAATGGAAAGGGAAGAAAAGTTAAGAGTTTGAACTAAGGACTATTTTGTGAGGATCCACTTTTAAACTTCTTTGTTGTTGTTTTATGTTTTTTATTTATTTTATTTGTTATTATATTTATTTGCATTTCAAATGTTATTCCCTTTCTCACTTTCTCCTCTGCAAACTCCCTACCCCATCTCTACTCACTCCTGCTTCTGAGGATACTCATCATCCACCTACTACCACTTAACTGCCCTAGGATCCCCCTACTGTGGGGCATCAAGCTTCCACACAAACAGGGGCCTCTTCTCCCATTGATGCTAGAAAAGGACATTCTCTACTACATATGCAGCTGGAAGTATGTGTTCCCTCCATGTATACTCTTTGGTTGCTGGTTTAGTCCTTAGATGCTCTGGGGTAGTCTCGTTGGTTGATAATGTTGTTCTTCCTATGGATTTGTGAATTCCTTCAGCTTCTTCATTATTTCTCCTAACTCCTCCATTGGAGTCACTAATGGTCTGCTGCAATCATCAGCATCTGTATTGGTCAGGCTCTGGCAGAACTCTCAGAAGACAGTTATATCAGGCTCCTCTCAGCAAGCACTTTTTGGCATCAGCAATAGTGTCTTTGTTTGGTGTCTGCAAATTGGATGGATCCCTAGGTGGAGTTGTCTGTAGATGGACTTTGCTTCAGTCTCTGTTCCACTCTTTAGACAGGAGCAATTCTGGGTTAATGATTTTGAATTGGTTGAGTGGCCCCATCCTTCAACTGGGGACTGTGCCTAACCTCTGGATATGGTCTCTACAGGTTCTCTCTCCCTTTTGTTGGATAATTCAGCTAATCTCACCCTTGTTGGGTCTTGGGAGCCTTTTGCTTTCCTGGCATCTGCAACTGCTATCCCTAGTTCCCTATCTCTAACTGTTACACAGCTTTGTTCAATTCCCTGACAGCTTTAAGGTCTAAATGCTAACATCGCACCTTCGTTCATTTTGGAATTTTTCATTCTATCCATAAGAATGGCAAGTTAGTATTTCTCTTCTATTACTCTTATCTCTTTTCTGACATATTAATGTAGTTTTGGTCTTTTATATTTCTTTAATGCTTGAAAGTTAGTGATTATTTGTTTTAATCTATTTCCTTTAAGTAAGTTGCCTACCTTTGTGTTCCAACTGGACGTTAACTAATGCAAAGTATACTGGCAATGTTTAATAACTTCCATTATGATTTTGAAGACTTTTATTCTTCTAAAGCATGCATATTTCACAATCTATCCATACTTAACCGTTCATAACTTTTTTTTTTATTTCTTCAGTTTTTTTCTTTCTTTAGAGTAGTACTGGGTTAGGAAGATTGCTCATCAGATAAGAGAACTTTTTGCTCTTCCAAAGGAAATAAATTTGGTTCTCAGCCTCCTCGTGGCAGCTCACCACTATCTGTAATTCTAGTAATAGAGTGTCCCATCTCTGTGGACACCACTTGTATATACTATACTACACATGTATTTGCAGACAAAAACACCCATACATAAAGAGTAATTTTGAAAAAATAAACAAATGGTATGCTATGAAATTTGTCTCATTTTAATATGGTGTTTGCTACTCCATTGGGCAGAGTCTAAAGAATTAGACTTACTGATAATTCAAATGCTGAGTTTTAGTCAATACTGACAATGTGCTTCCAAAAGTAGTCATTTTTATCAACAGTGTGTGAGATTTCTTCTTTTGCCACATAATATATTGCATTGTATAAGAAGGATGATGACAGATGTGTAAATAAATTTCACTGAGAAATTCATTCTATAACTAATGTGTATATTAAAATGTGATATATTTACCTTTAATATAAAATGCCTTTTGATTAAATATTTTAAAGGAGCAAAAACAATAGACAGAGTATTTTGATCATAATCCAAAACTCCAGTTTATCCTAAATTTCTATAATATGTGTCCTGGTTGGTTTTGTGTGTCCACTTGACACAAGCTGAAGTCATCAGAGACAAAGGAGCCTTAGTTAAGAAAATGCCTCCATAAGACCCAGCTGTAAGGCATTTTTCTCAACTAGTGTTCAAGGTGGGGGGACCCAGCCCATTGTAGGTGGTGCTATCACTGGGCTGGTACTCTTGGGTTCTATAAGAAAGCAAGCTGAGCAAGCCAGGTGAAGCAAGCCAGTATGTAACATCCCTCCATGCCTCTGCATCAGCTCCTGCTTCCTGACCTATTGGAGTTCCAGTTGTGATTTCCTTTGGTGATGAACAGCTACATGGAAGTAAGCCGAATAACCTCTTTTCTCCCCAACTTGCCTGTTGGTCACGATGTTTTATGCAGGAATAAAATCCCTGACTAAGACAAATTGGTACCAGCATAGAAGGGTATTCCTGACACAACCTGACCATATTTTGAGGAGGATGGTGGAATATCCATTGGGATGTTAAAGCTCTGAGGGATGTTTTGTAGGAGCTTGGAAGATGGTGTTGAGAACAGTGCAGAAGATGGAGGCCTGGCATGTGAAGTTTCAGAGGGAAGATTAAAGACTCTTATCAGGGATGTTGCTGCTTTGATTGTGGAGATTCTGTGGTTTTGGTTACCTAGGGATGAAGAATCAATTGTGATTAACAAGATACCAGAACGGCTAAAACAACACCTTTGTATTATTGGGACTATTGATGCTGGTCAGCGGGAGCTAAGAAATTAATGGTGATTATAAAGAGTCCAGCATCATTGATGTAAAATCTGCTGGGAAGTGTTTTCTGAGAGCACAAAGAGGCTGTGTTCCAGAGAAAGCCAAGGTTGTACCTAGTGCTATGGCTGGATTTGTTAGTATGTAAGAGTCACCCAGGTGGTACTGGTTTTGAAGGCATGAAGGGGTCATGAAGAGCAGCTGAGGCTGAGCACTGTGAGAGGCCATGGGAGGCCAATGGTGAAGAAGGTGCAGCGTCAGTTGCAATTAATATCCCAAGACTGAAAGGTTCATGCAAAAGTGCTGAGACTTGGCACCATGAGGAGAGCTTGTGAGAGGCTGTTGGTGATACCTAGTTGCAGCAGAAGACATTAGTGTTTTGGAGATACCAGTACCATGAGATGACTACCAAAAGCAGCAGCAGCAGTGGGGTACAAGCATCTGGAGCCTAGATGACAAGGTGTGTACTACAAAGGGCAGAGCTCAAGAAATGACCCAAACTCTTAGAAATCTAGAAGATCACATTGGTTGATTCCAGATATTGGACAGTTAGAGTTTTTGATTGTGACTGTGCCTGGATATTTTCCCTCTTGAAGTAAGGAAATATTTTCGTGGAGTCCATAGTTAAGAGACGTTGAACTTTAAAAAGACTTTGATCTTTAAAAGATATTGGATATTTTAAAGGAATTGAACTTTTAATATATAAAGACTGTGGGGCTCTTCAAGTTATTTAGATCTTGGAGATGAATAAGAAATGAGAAATAAGCTGAGTAAAACCCTTTCCTCCCCAACTTGCTTCTTGGTCATGATGTTTTGTGCAGGAATTGAAGTCCTGACTAAGACAACATGTATGTAGTTCAAGAGGACTAAACTCTAATGAACTAAATGATGATGTTCAGTAGATCCCTAATTAAGTGTTTCCATGATGTATGCCACTTTTAGTTCCTTAGTTGAAGTGATGTGAGGAAAGTCATACAAAAGTTATGGAACTACAGGGATTAGCTTGAGTCCAAAGCCCTTCTCTTTTCTAAATATGCCTGGGCATGAAAGTTTCTAGCCTCCATAAAATTTATTGTTCCAAGATGACTAATGCAATCTGGCTTCTCTCAGCTTCTGATTGAACTACTTTGCCTAACCTCATACTAACTCTGGCAATGAGTTCTAAAATTTCTGGATCCTTCTCATTCTCTGGCTCATTCTCTCAATTTGTGTCTAGCTTGTTCTCTCTGTTTCTGTAAAACTGTCTCAGGAAAATTACTATACATACACACCACACACCATACCACAAACTTTCTCTCTCTCACTGCTCTCGAGTAGCCTCTTTTTCCTGTTCTTTTTTCCTGGGAGTTGGCCATATCTCATTTCCATGGGATTTGACTCATTTTGTCGAACTTTCTGATGTGGCACTATGTCTGATCCTCCATTAGAAGTCACAATCAAACATGGATGCTTCATTCTGCAAACTAGCCTTACCTTCACTGTTAGGGATTAAAGACATGTACTAAGAGCATGTCTGTATTCCAACCTGATTAAACTGTAATCCAGAGAATGTCTTCATTCTGGCCAGATCACTTAGACCTAGAAGGTCTTTAGATATTATCTCTTGTGAGAAGAGCCATGTTGCTGGAATAAAATTCCTCTACACCATGAGCTAACATTTTTCAACTCAAGCCAAATATAAGTGAGTTAAGAGGTAAAGCAACAATATTTTTCTAGGAAAAGCATTCGATCACTGTACCTCTTTCAGTGTTATTCAAGTATCTTTAATTTTTACTTATTGTTTTCTATTCAATAAAATGTTTTCCTTTTGAGGCTATCTTGCTGGGTATGTGTTTACTGAAAACTTTGCCATTTTAGAATTCTGAATTGACCCATTTTATATCTGTTAATGGTTCTTGTTTTGTTGACTATTTTCTGTTATAGTTACATCTTTCTCATATTTCAGTCTTTATTTTTATTCAGCTTCATTTTTAAGTTTCATCACATAATTTTATGAAAATGCATTTAAATTTTTGCTTTCTTAATATGAAATTGACCTTTTGAATTAAATAGTGTTCAATATAATATAATTATTAATGTTATTGGATTTATTTCATTTGATATCTCTTTACTTTATATGATTTGCCTCTTTTCTTGTTTTCTTAATTGACCAAACATTATTGGTAACACATTATTTTGTTCCCTATATTATATGCCTATATACTTATATTAATGATAATTCCCTAATCCTGTTCTATTTAATAAAACTTTTATTTTGATATTCCTCAATACTATATTAATTTATGACAGTGGGATCAAATATGTTGTATGCTTAAAACATAATTGTTCTGTAAGATAGTATCTTTTCTGTAAAAGTCAGTCATATTTTCAGGGATAAAGAACAAAATTTAATTAGTCTAATCAGAGTATGAGTAATTCAAAAGTAGGATTCAATCTTTCTGAGTGTCTACCTCTGTGTTTTCTAGTTGCTTTTGATGTGTAACCCTACATGATTCCCAAATTATGAAGTACTAGAATTATTAGAAGTGCTCTCCAAATTTTTTCAAAATTTTTTATTATTTATTTATTTATTTACATTTTCAATGTTATCTCCCTTCCAAGTTTCCCCTCCATAAACCCCCTATCTCATTCCCCCTCCCCACCCACTCCAGGCTCAGTACCCAAGTATTCTCCAACACTGTGTCATAGAGCCTTCAGAGGATCAAGGGTGTCCCATCCCATTGATACCAGTGAAGGCTCCTTAAGCTCCTTCACTCCTCAATGTAGTTTTATTTCAGCATTTCCTCTCATCAGTTCTGGTGTGTGCATGTGTGTGTGTGTGTTTGTGTGTGTGTGTGTGTGTGTGTGTGTGTGTGTGTGTTGTATACATGCTTGTATGTATGCAAGGAATGTATGGAAGAAGCAAGAGTTTGACATTAGGTGTTTTCTATTTACCCTCCTCTTTTTCTTCTTCCTCCTCATCCTACTCTTACTTACTTATTCACTTTTATTACTCTCCTTCTTCTTCCCCTCCTACTCCTCCTCTTCCTCTCCCTCTTCTTCTTCATTTTTTCTTCAACGATGCCTCTCAATAAAACAAGAACTCATGATCTGCCAGTCCCCAGCACTCTAGTCCCTGGATTTCAAGCATGTACTGCCACATCTTGATTTTCTCTGGATGTTTATATCCATACTCAGGTTCTGGTTCTTTTTTTATATTTTTATGTTTGTTTTTTGTATATATTTGTATTGCTTGCATCTATTTCTGTATACCATGTATGTGCCTGGGGGCCACAGAGACCAGAAGGAGGTATCAGATTCCCCATAAATAGAGTTATAGATGGTTGTAAGAAAATACGTAGTTGCTGAATCAAACTCTGATCCTCTGGAAGAGCAGGAATGCCTCTTAACTACTAAGGCATCTCTCTAGCCCCATTCTTGAACTGCAGGCACTTTAGCCTCTGAGCCATCTCCCTCATACACAAAAAGTATATTTTTTGAATATTGTCCTCTTGGCATTACAATATTGATAAGAATATTGTTGTGTTTTTCTTAAAATGGTAAGATTGAAAGGACAGTTTTACCATATATTATATCCCCTGGATTTTCCTGACAATTTAATAATGACATGAAGAAGTGTAACTTTCATTCAAATTTAAGTTGACCTTTTCCTATTGTGGGAACAAATATATGTCATTCCTATAATTAAGACCTAAAAGAAATAGGACTTCTTTTATATGACACCTTTGTGATATTTTAACTTGGAAGTAAGCTATCATGCTGCAAAGTAACCAGTCACTCTCTCACAGAAAGACCATAGAAAAAAGTATTTAATGTAATGTTCCAAACTAGTAACCAGCATCAACCAACATCTCCAAACATTTAAGTGGAGAACAGGAGTCTCTTTATGTTTCCAACCCTAAGTTATAACATACCTCAGCTGAGGAGATCAAGAGCATGGCCCTTGGAAACCTTTCCCAAGTAATGAGAATCATGTGAAAAGTAGCATTACTGTTGCTCTGATTTATTAGTTTATAGATAGCTCATTTTTCATGAATAGGAAGTTTAAGCATATAACATTCTGCTTAGTTTTATGGATGCTCATGAAATTTGGACAAATATCCCAAGGGCAATACTTCCAAATAGTGTGAGTCACAGATGTGTTTCCCTTTTTACTATAATCTCAGAGGAATACATCTTGGCTGCTTTATCAGTCTCAACCTCCAATCTTTGTTTTGCAAGTCCCAAGAGATTGCCAAGCTCCAGGTTGCCGTCTTTGCCTCTTGACTGAAGCCTCTGACAAAATTCATGGCATAATTCCCAGTTCTAAGAAGTTGCAGGTGTCAGAAAAAGAAAAGGGACCTAGAAAATATTGGATCCTCTCTCTGCACATTGCTTCCTCTGGTATTTCAGCCTCTGAAGGGGATATTTTGCATTTATTTTTCATTTTGTTCTGTGGTTACCAATATTGGCTGCACAAGATTACTGTATCAGAGCCCAACATATTAGATGGAATTGCATTTTAAATAATCACAAAACCAAGAAATGGCATGTAAAATGCATGTGTTAAAATATAGAGACCAAATTTGGAAGAGATAAACTTAGAGCCATGAGCAGTGATATAGAGGACAAGTAATCATGAACAGAGATATAGCAAAAACAGCAGAACCAGAGAAGAGAATAAATTGCCTAGTAAATGGTCTCTCTGCCTATGCAAGAAATGAAAACATGGTCCCTCAGAGAAAAGAAGACCACTAGGTCTGCTGTACCCAGATCCCATAGGGGAGAGAGCTGGAAAATCCTGAGAACACAGAGAGACCACCATTACTTCTCACATTTTTGGCCCAAGATGAACCCCCCTAGAGTCCTCTGGACACAGGATCTTGGAGAATTCAGGAACAGGGATCTTCTGGTCTGTCTGGCTTCCAGAGCAGAAACCAGTCTCCCAGGAGTTCTGTCACATCTAAGAGCAGAGGTAAGACCATCACTTCTACTTTGAGGGAAGAGCCTAGAGTCCTCACACACAGGAACCTAGGAGCCATCTGGGACAGGATACTTCCAGGTTCTGCCTGCAGTAGGAGCTGATGCTGTAACACAGCTCTTTGCATCCAGATCCCTGCAAGAAAGCTGTTGCTTACAGGAGGGTCAAGCCACTGTCAGAGATAGCTGACCAGCAAAGAGTAGAGATAACCAGATAGCTAGAGGAAAGCACAGTAATCTAAGGAACAAAAACCAAGACTACTTGCTATCATCAGAGCCCAGTTCCCCATTAAAGAAAATACTGGATATCCCGACACACTGGAAAAGCAAGACGTAGATTTAAAATCACATCTCATTATGGTGGTAAAGGACTTTAAGAGGGACATAAATAATTCCCTTAAAGAAATACAGGACAACACTGGTAAAAAAAAAAAAAGTAGTAGCCCTTAAAGAGGAAACACAAAAATCCCTTAAAAAATTACAGGAAAACCCAACCAAACAGGAGAAGGAATTGAACAAAACTATCTAGGATCTATAAAAAAATGATAAAAAAAAAAAATCACAAAGGGAGACAAATCCTGGAGAGAAAACCTAGGAAAGAGATCAGGGCTCATATATGCAAGCATCACCAAGAAAATATAAGAGATAGAAGAGAGAATCTCAGGAAGAGAACAAACAATAGAAAACATTCATACAACCATTAAAGAAAATGTAAAACATAAAAGGATCATAAACCAAAATATCCAGGAAATCCAGGACACAATGAGAAGATCAAACCTAAGGATGATAAGTATACAAAGAGCAAAATCTCCAACATAAAAGGCAGTAAATATCTTCAACAAAATTATAGAAGAAAACTTCCCAAAACTAAAGAAGGTGATGCTAATAAACATACACAAAGCCTACAGAACTCCTAATAGATTTGACCAAAAAAGAAAATTCTCCCATCCCAAAATATTCAAAACACCAAATGCACAAAATAATGAAAGAATATTAAAAGCAGTAAGGGAAAAAAGGTCAAGTAACATATAATGATAGACCTATCAGAATTACACCAGATTTCTCACCCCAGATTATGAAAGCCAGAAGATCCTGGAAAGATATCATACAAACCCAAAGAGAACATAAAGGCCAGCCCAGACTACTATGTCCAGCAAAACTCTCAATTACCATAGATGGAGAAACAAAGATATTCCATGATAAAACCAAATTTACACAATATTGTTCCACAAATCCAGTCCTAAAAAGGATAATAGATGGAAAACTCCAATAGAAGGCAAAATACTATACCCTAAAAGAGGGGAAAAAAGTAATTTTCCTGCAAAACACCCCAAAGAATATAGAAACACAAGCATAACTCCATCTCTAAAAACAAAAATAATAGGAGGAAATAATCATTGATTCCTAATATTCCAAATATTCCTAATTCCAATGGACTCAATTTAAAAAGACATAGACTAACAGATTGAATATATAAAAAGGACTCAGCATTTTGCTGTATACAGGAAACACACCCCAGTGACAAAGAGAAACTTCCTCAGAGTAAAAGGCTGGAAAACAGTTTTCCAAGCAAATGGTCCCAAGAAACAAGCTGGAGTAGGTATTCTAATATCGAATAAAATTGACTTTTAACCAAAAACTTTTAAAAAAGACAAGGAAGGACATTTCATACTCATCAAAGGAAAAATCCACCAAGATGAACTCTCAAAACCGAATATTAATTCTCCAAATAAAAGGGCACCTACATTCATAAAAGAAACCTTACTAAAACTCAAAGCACACATTGCACCTCATACCATAGTAGTAGGATATTGTAACATCCAACTCTCATAAATTGACTGATCATGGAAACAGAAGCTAAACAGAGACAGAAAAATCAAAATTATAAACCAAATGGATTTAACAAATATCTATAGAACATTTAATCCTAAAACAAAAGAAAATACCTTGTTCTCAGTACCTCATGGTGCCCTCTCCAAAACTGACCATATAATTGAACAAAAAAGAGGCCTCAACGGATAAAAGAAGATTTAAAATAATCCCATGCTTCCTATCAGATCACAACAGACAAAGGCTGGTCTTCAATAACAACAAAAACAACAAAAAGCCTGCATATACATGGAAACTGAACAATGCTATACTCAGTGATGACTTTGTCAAAGAAGAAATAAAGAAAGAAATTAAAGACTTTTTAAAACTTAGTGAAAATGAAGGCACAACATACAGAGATTTATAGGAAACAATGAAATCAGTGCTAAGAGGAAAATATATAGCTCTGAGCGCCTCCAAAAGCAAACTGGAAAGAGATTGACACCACACCTAAAAGCTTTAGAACAAAAAAAAAGCAAATATACCGAAGATGAGTAGAGTGCAAGAAATAATCAATTTCAGGCCTAAAATTAACCAAGTAGAAATAAAAAGAACTGAACCAAGAATGAACAAAACCAGGAGATAAACAAAACAAGATAGATAAACCTTTATCTAGACTAAACAGAGTGCACAGAGTATCCGAATTATCAAAATCAGTAAAGAAAAGGGAGATATAACAACAGAATCAAAGGAACTTCAAAAAATAATCAGATCCCTCTTCAAAATCCTATGTTCAACAAAACAGAAAATTTGAATGAAATGGACAAGATTTTATGAAAATACCAAGTACCAAATTTAAGTCACGATCAGAAAAAAACAACCAAACTGTCCCAAATCTTATATAGAAATAGAAACATTTATTAAAAGTCTCGAAAGCAAAAAAAAAGCCCAAGACCAGATAGGTTTAGTGGAAAATCTATCAGACCTTCATAGAAGACCTAATACCAATACTGTCCAAACTATTCCACAAAATTGAAACAGAAGGAACACAACACAAACCCTTCTATGAAGCCACAATTATGTTTATACATAAACCACACAAAGACACAACAAAGAAAGAGAACTTTAGACCAGTTTCTGTTATGCATATCCATACAAAAATGCACAAAAAAATTCTCGCAAAGTGAATCCAAGAACACATCAAAGTGATCACCCGTCATGATCAAGTTGGCTTCAACCTTTGGTTGCAGGGATGGTTCAATAAAGGGCAATCCATCAGGGTAATCCACTGTATAAACACACTCAGAAAAAATCCCACATGATCATTTCATTAGATGCTGAGAAATCCTTTGACAAAATTCAAAACCCCTTCATGGTAAAAGTCCTGGAAAGATCAGGAATTCAAGTCCCATATCTAAACATAGTAAAAGTAATATACAGCAAACCAGTAGCCAGCATCAAGCTAAATGAAGAGAAACTTTAAGCAATCCCACTAAAATCAGGGACTAGGCAAGTCTGCCCACTATCTCCCTCTTATTCAATATAGTTCTCAATGTCCTAGCCAGAGCAGCTAGACAACAAAAGGAGGTGAAAGGGATATAAATTGGAAAGGAAGAAGTCAAGATATCACTATTTGCAGATGACATGATAGTATATTAGGTGACCAAAAAAGTTCCACCAGAGAACTTATTGCTAAGCCTGATAAACACCTTCAGCAAAGTGGCTGACTATAAAACTAACTCAAACAAATCAGTAACGTTTCTCTACTCAAAGGATAAACAGACTGAAAAAGAAATTAGGGAAATGGCACCATTTATAATAATCACAACATAAAATACCTTGGCGAGACTCTAACCAAGCCAGTGAAAGATCTGTATGACAAGAACTTCAAGTCTCTGAAGAAAGAAATTGAAGATCTCAGAAGTTGGAAAGATCTCCCATGGTCATGGATTGGCAGGATTAATATTGTAAAAATTACCATCTTGCCAAAAGCAATCTACAGAATCAATGCAATCTCCATCAAAATTCCAACTCGAGTCTTCATAGAGTAAAAAAGACCAATTTTCAAATTCATTTCTAATATCATAACTATCCATAACAATAAAAGAATTTCTGGGAGAAGTACCATCCCTGACCTCAAGCTGTATTACAGAGCAATAGTGATAAAAAAAAAAAACAACTGTATGGTATTGTTACAGAGAAATGCAGGTAAATAGATGGGATAGAACTGAAGACTCAGAAATGAACCCACGCACCTATGGCCACTTGATCTTTGACAAAGGAGCTAAAGCCATCCAAAAGAGCATTTACAACAAATAGTGCTGGTTCAACGTGTGGAATTATGCTTGTGTGTATGTCTTCTTTTGGTTTCCTTGTAAGGAACTTTCTTGCTTTTTTTGGGGGGGGGTGAAGTTTCCCTCCTACTGGTGAAGTTTTCCATCTATTCTCCTTTGTAGGGCTGGATTTGTAGAGAGATATTGTATAAATTTGGTTTTGTCATGGAATATCTTGGTTTCTCCATCTACATTAATTGAGGGTTTTGCTGAATATAGTAGCCTGGCTGACATTTGTGTTCTCTTAGGGTCTATATGACATCTGCCTATGATCTTCTGGCTTTCATAGTCTGCTGAGAAGTCTGGTGGATTTCTCATAGATCTGCCTTCATAATGTATTTGACCGTTTCCCTTTACTGCTTTTAAAATTCTTTCTTTGTTTCGGGCATCTTTGTTTTGACTATTATGTGGTGGGAGAAATTTCTTTTCTGGTTCAATCTACTTGGAATTGTGTAGATTTCTTGTATGTTTATGGGCAGCTCTTTCTTTAGGTTTGGGAAGTTTTCTTCTATAACTTTGTTGAAGATATTTACTGGCCCATAAAATTGGGAGTCTTCACTCTCTTCTATACCTATTATCCTTAGGTTTGATCTCATTTTGTACTGCCTTTTCTGGCTATTTTGTGCTAGGAGCTTTCTGCATTTTACATTATCTTTGATGGTTGTGTCAATGTTTTCTATGGTATCTTCTACCCCTGAAATTCTCTCTTCTATCTTGTATTTTGTTGGTGATGCTTGTGTCTAAGACTCCTGATCACTTCCCTAGGTTTTCTATCTCCAGCGTTATCTCCCTTTGTGCTTTCGTTCTTGTTTCTATTTCCATTTTTAAATCCTAGATATTTTTTGTTGGGAGTGATGCCCTTGAAGCCCTCCATTGTTGATGTTATTATTATGGTTAGAATCAGCTGCAGAAGACTAATACAAATCTGGTGGTCAGGATGAATGATATGATAAAACTGAAACCAACATCCTGCTGACTAATAGATATGACAAACCTGTGACCTTTCTGACAACCTGTCAACATCAGCCTACTCCCTGACCACATGAATATTGTGTCCTTAGCCTCATGTAAAATGTTTCACACTCCCCCCTCCTCTGGTTATCCATGTTATATAAATTCAGCCTTGGGGAAAAAATAAAATTATTGCCTTGATCAGACTCCTGTCTTTGCGTCCTTCTTCGCTTTTGCCTTCTCATTCTCTTCCAGGTACCCCTGGACCGCTTCGTTTACAGTTTTTGTCTATTTCCTTCACATGTTTGGTTGTGTTTTCCTGTAATTCTTTAAAGGATACTTTAAGGGATTTTTGTCTTTCCTCTTTAAGGGTTTCTATTTGTTTACCTGTATTGTCCTGTATTTCTCTAGGAGAGTTATTTATGTTCTTTGTGAAGTTCTCCATCATCAGCATAAAATGTAATTTTAAATCAAAATCTTGCTTTTCCTGTGTGTTTGGATATCCAGTATTTGCTTTGGTGAGAGAATTGGGCTCTGATGATGCCACTTATTCTTGGTTTCTCCTGCTTAGGTTCCTGTGCTAGCCTCACACCATCAGATTGTCTCTGGTATTAGCTTGTCTTGCTGTCTCTGACAGTGACTTGGCCTGTGTGTCACCACTCCTGTATGCCTGCTTTCTTTCAGCTGGATCTGGGAACAGAGAACTCTGCTCTCAGGTGTGTAGGCACTCCTGGCAACAGGCTTTCAACTCTGGGGTGCACGAGAAACCAGAAGGGTCCTGCCCCCTGACTACTCCTAGGTCTCTAAGGTCAGAAGACACATATGGCACTAAGGGATTTCCTCTTCTGTCAGGAATGTGGGCAGAATATAGTATTCTCCTCTGAGTTCTCTGGAGTGTCCGCACTTCTGAGGGTCCAGCTCTTTCCCCCATGGGATTTGGGTGTAGGGAGCTGTGGTACCATTTTGGTTCAGTTCAGTTCTGGGAGCAGCCAGAAACTGAAAGTGTCCTGTCCCAGAGGACTTCTGACTTTGTGTGTCCTGGGGACACCAGGAAGTTCACTTGGAGCAGAAAAGTTGTTCTTACCTCTGCTCTCAGGTGTATAGGTACTCCTGGTAACTGGCTTTCAGCTCTTGCTGCAGGAAGAATCCTGAAGGGTCCTGCCCCTGACTGCTCCTAGGTCACTGTGCACAGGGGGCACAGATGGCATGAGGTAATTTACTCTTGGGTCACAAATGTGGGCAAAAAGTTTTTGTCTTCTCTGGGTTTGAAGGAGTGTCTGCACTTCTGAGGATCCAGCTATCTCCCTCACGGGATTTGGGTGCAGGGAGCTGTGGTACTGATTCAGTTCCAAATCAACCCATTCTTAATGCCCTATATAAAGCTCAAGTCCAAGTGGATCAAGGACCTCCACATCAAACCAGATTCACTCAAACTAATAGAAGAAAAAGTGGGGAAGAGTCTCAAACACATGGGCACTGGGGTAAAATTTCCTGAACAGAATGCCCATGGCTTATGCAGTAGGATCAAGAATCAACAAATGGGACCTCATAAAATTGCAAATTTTCTGTAAGGCAAAGGACACTCTCATTAGGACAAAACAGAAAACAACAGATTCAAAAAATATCTTTACAAATCCTACATCTGACAGAGGGCTAATATCCAATATATACAAAGAACTCAAGAAGTTAAGGCTCCAGAGAATCAAATAACCCTATCAAAAAATGGGATACGGAACTAAACAAAGAATTCTCTGAGCAATATTGAATGGCTGCAAAGTACCTAAAGAAACGTTCAACATCCTTAGCCATCTAGGAAATGCAAATCAAAACATCCCTCAGATTTCACCTCACACCAGTCAGAATGTCTAAGTTCAGAGACTCAGGTGACAACAGATGCTAGCTAGGATGTGGATAAAGAGTAACACTCCTTCTTTGTTGATAGGATTGCAAGCTGGTACAAGAACTCTGAAAATCACTCTTGAGTTTCTTCCGAAAAGTGCACATAGTACTACCTGAGGTCACACCTATACCACTCCTGGGGATATACCAAAAAGGTGCTCCAACATATAACAAGTAACATGATCTGCTGGGTTCACAGCAGCCTTATTTATAAACGACAGAACCTGAAAAATCCCAGCTCTCCTTCAACAGAGGAATGGATACAGCAAATGTGTTACATTTACACAATGAAGTACTACACAGCTACTTTTGAAAAATGACTTTATGAAAATTTTAAGCAAGTGGATGGAACTAGAAAATATCATCTAAGTGAGGTAACCCAATCACATAAAACACACATGGTATGCACGCACTGATAAGTGGATATTATCCCAAAGCTTGGATTACCCAAGTTACAATCCACAGACCATATGAAACTCATGAAGAAAGATGACCAAAGTGCAGAGGCTTTAGTCCTTCTTAAAAGGGGGAAGGAAAAATATTCATAGGAGGAGATACAGAGACAAAGTTTGAAGCAGAGACTGAAAGAATGAATGGCCATTCAGAGCCTGCCCCACCAGGGTATCCAACATATTTTATATATATATATATAATGTTGGATACATATATATCCAACACACACACACACACACACACACACACACACACACACACACAGAGAGAGAGAGAGAGAGAGAGAGAGAGAGAGAGAGAGAGAGAGCCACAAAATCTATACAATATTGATGAAACCAAGATGTACATGCTGACAGGAGCCTGATATAGCTATCTCCAGAGAGGCTCAGCCAGAATGTGGCAAATACAGATGGGAATGTTTGCAGCCAACCATTGGACTGAGAACTGGGTCCTGACTGGAGTAGTTAGAGATAGGATTGAAGAAGTTGAAGGGGTTGCAAACCCATAAGAACAACAATATCAACCAACCAGAGCTCCCAGGGACTAAACCACTACCCAAAGAGTACACATGGAAAGACCCATGGATCCAGATGCATATGTAGCATAGGATGACCTTGTTGGGCACCAATGGGAGGAAAAGCCCTTTGTTCTGCCAGTTCTGGAACCCCTGTGTAGGGGAATATCAGAAAGTGGAGGTAGGAATGGGTGTTTAGGTAGGTTGGAGACACTTTCATAGAAGCAAGGGGAGTGTGATGAGATAGGAGGCTTATGTATGGGAAACCAGGAAAGGGGATAACATTGGAAATATAAATTAAATCCAATAAAAACTCCTTAGAAAATTATTAGCATATGTAATTTGTATTATTAGTATATGTAGTTGGCATATTAACATGGTTCACTGAGTTTAATGTTTCATAACATAAATTCCCCAGTAAGATTATATTTGATAATGGAGGGGTTTGCATCTGAGATTTAGTTTAACCTTCTAAGTAGCAATTGACACTTGCCAATGAATTTAGACCTCATAAAGTCAACCTACAATGCAGACAGAGAGTTGGAAGGACACAGAATTCCTTTGGAATTTTGATTTATAAAAATTAACTAAAATCACCCAAGAAGAACACACAGAAAAACAGGAAAAAGCAGATGACAGAATACCTTAACTTGCTTTCTTACCTTTCAGCATGAAGAGAGTTGAATATATACATCAGAATGAGTTTCATGGTTTTAATCTTTATATTCTCATACTGGTTTTTTCTCCAATTTACATTTAGATTTAGATTGTCATTACCTCCTGTGTAAAACACAGCTTTCAAATGAAGATTTGATTCAAACGAAAAACAACAGTTTCCTGTGGTTCTCAATTTTAAACAATATAAAGTGGCTGAAATAACTTTGGTAAACCATTATATCCCCATATTATAAGCCATGCTTATCATCTTGATTGACAGAAAAAATAAAATGCTCCAGAAATGCAAAACTGTAATTTCAGTGGATTCACTTTTAAAAAGCAAATGGAATTTAGTAGAAATATTATGAAATATAGAAAATCAACAGTGACAATGAGAGAAATTATGGTACTATAAAATCTTTGTTACTTAAAGCTAAAATTCAGTTTTCAAAAGAATAATATGAAACATCACCTTCAATTAAGTCCATAATCTTAGCCATGCAAGTACCTTTAATTGATTGATGAGAAATATATTAGACATTAGACTCCGTTTTACTTCTATTCAGAGTTGAACATATTAATTCAGCATACTTTATACATTAAAGAAACACCTATTCCAAAAATAAATAAAAATCAAGTAGGATCTTGAAAATGAAGTAATATGGAAATATATACACTATAGTATGGATGTCTTTTCCAATCTACTATCCATTATTATTTTTCTAACCATAGAATATTTATTTTCTGCTTTACAGGATAATCAGCTGTAATTCATGTTTCTGGAAAGTAGGTCCAAGCACAAATAATTGTGTAACTCTGACTTCTTGTCAGCCAGGTGGATTGGTCCAAATAACTAGAAATAACTATCAACCACATTATTGTTTCCACTAACACCACAAAGAGGAAATATGACATTCTTGTACTATATTTGTTGTTATTATTATGCTCTTATACATCCAAATTGTCAAGAACAGCACTAAATTATGTTTAGGAAACCATTATACTGGTTTAGCTAGTAACTGATAAAGAAACATTTCTTAAAGACAACCATTAAGATTAATTTTACAATTGATGAAAGAATATTTAAGAAATAGAAAGTAACTGTGATGGTTTGAATATGCTTATCTCAGGGAGTGGCACTATTAGGAAGTGTGACTTTGTTGGAATAGGTGTGGCCTTTAAGGAAGTATGCCACTGTGGGGTTAGGCTGTGAGACCATCCTCAAGCATGGAAAGCCAAAGACCCCCCCAAAGACATGGAAGCCAGTCTGCTCCTGTTTGCCTAGGAAAAATGTGTAGAACTCTCGGCTCCTCCAAAATCAAGTCTGCCAGATGCTACCATGCTCCCACCTTGATGATAATGGACTGAGCCTCTAAACCTGTAAGCCAGCCTCAATTAAATATTATCCTTATAAGAGTTGCCTTGGTACTTGTGTCTGTTCACAGCAGTAAATCATTGTAGATTCCATTAGATAAAGGGGTAGTTTTTTCCCCATATAATAATAATCCCATCTATCCTATCAGATTACCACAGAATAAGGCTGTCCTTCATTTACTAAAAGTATGACAGAAATCCCGCATACACATGGAACCTAAACAGTGCTCTACTCAATGATAACTTGGTCAAGGAAGAAATACAGAAAGAAATTAAAGACCTTTTTGAATTTAATGAAAATGAAGGCACAATATACCCAAACTTATGCAACACAATGAAAGCAGTGCTAAGAGGAATACTCATAAGTCTGAGTGCCCTTGAAAAGAAACCGGAACTAGCATATACTAGCAGCTTGACAGCACACCTAAAAGCTCTAGAACAAAAATAAGCAAATACACACAAGTGGAGCAGATGGCTGGACATAATGAAACTTGGGCATGAAATCAATGAAGTAGAAACCAAAAGAAGTATAGAAAGAATCAATAAAACCAGGCACTCATTCTTTGAGAAACTCAAAAAGATATGTAGACCCTTAGGCAGAGGGCACAAACATAGTATCCAAATTAACAAAATTAGAAATAAAAAGGGAGACTTAACAACAGAAACTGATGAAATTCAAAAAAATCATCAGATCCTACTACAAATGCCTATATCCAACAACACCTGAAAATATGGATGAAATGGAAAATTTTCTAGACAGATACTAGGTACCAAAGCTAAATCGGGATCAAACAAATCATCTAAACCGTTCCATAACTCCTAAAGAAATAGAAGCGGTCATTAAAAGTCTCCAAACCAACAAAACCCTAGGACCAAATGGGTTTAGTGGAGAATTCTATCACACATTCCTAGAAGACCTAATACCAATGAATACTGTGCAAAGTATTCCACAAAGCAGAAACAGTAGGAACACTACCCAATTTGTTTTATAAAGCCACAATTATGTTTATACATAAACCACGCAAAGACCCAACAATGATAACTTCAGAACAATTTCCTTTATGAATATCAACCCCAAAATACTAAATAAAACAACCACAAACCAAATCCAAGAACACATCAAAATGATCATTCACCATGATCTAATAGGTTTCATCCTAGCATTGCAGGTATGGTTCAATATGTGGAAATCCATTATTGTAGTCCACTATATAAAAACATTCTAATGAAAAAAAATCACATGATCATATCAGCAGTTGCTGAGAAAGTATTTGACAAAACTCAACACACCTTCATTGTAAAAGTCTTAGAAAGGTCAGGAATTCAAGGCCCATGCCTAAGTATAGTAAAAGCAATATAGAATAAATCAGTACCCAACATCAAACTAAACAGAGCAATATGAATAAAATCATGGACTAGACAAGGCTCACCACTCTCTCCCTACTTACTCAATATAGAACTGGAAGTCCTAGTCAGAGCAATCAGACCACAATAGGAGGTGAAAGGGATACAAACTGAAAAGAAGGAAGTCAAAATATCATCATTTGCAGATGATATGATAGTATATTTAATTGACCCCAAAAATTCCATCAGAGAACCCTAAACCTGATAAGAAATTCAGCATAGTGACTTGATATAAAATCAACTCCAACAAATAGGTAGCCTTCCTTTATACAAAGGATATACAGGCTGAGAAAGAAATTTGGGAAACAACACTCTTCACAATAGTCACAAATAATATAAAATACCTTGGTGTGACTCAAACAAAGCAAATGAAAGATGTTGAAAGATGTGTATGACAAGACCTCCACATCTGAAGAAAGAAATATCAGAAGATGGAAAGATCTCCCACACTCAAGGATTGACTGTATATATGTGTATATATATTAAAAATGGCCATTTTGCCAAAAGCATTCTACAGATTCAATGCAATCCCCATTAAAATCCCAACTCAATTCTTCTTAGAATTGGAAAGAGCAGTTTGCCAACTCAATTGGAATAACAAAAAACCCAGATAGTGAAAACTATCTTCAGAATAAAAAAACTTCTGGGGAAATCACCATCCCTGAACTCAAGCTGTATTAGAGAGGAGTAATAGTGCTAAAAACAAAACAACAACAACAAAAAAAACTGTATGGTATTGATATAGACACTGGCAGGTAGATAAGTGGAATAGAATTGAAGACCCAGAAATGAACCCAAACACCTATGGTCAGTTTTTCCAATATTAAACCTGCCAATCCATGAGCATGGGAAATATTTTCATCTTCTGAGATCTTCAATGTCTTTCTTCAGAGACTTGAAGTGCTTATCATACAAATCTTTCACATGCCTTGTTAGAGTCATATTGATGTATTTTCTATTATTTGTGACTATTGTGAAGGGTGTTGTTTCCCTTGTTTCTTTCTCAGCCTGTCTATGCTTTAAGTAAAGGAAGGCTACTGATTTGTTTCACTTAATTCTATATCTAGCCACTTTGCTGAAGTTGTTTATCAGGTTTAATGGTTCTCTGGTATATTTTTTGGGGGTCACCTAATATACCCCATCATATTGTCTGCAAATAGTGATATTTTGACTTTATCTTTTGCAATCTGTATCCCTTTGACCTCTTTTTGTTGTCTGATTGCTCTGGCTAGTACTTTGAGTACTATATTGAATAAGTAGGGAGAGATTTGGTCTTGTCTAGTCCCTGGGTTTAGTTTAGGGGTTGCTTCAAGTATCCCTCCATTTAGTATGATATGGGCTATTGGCTTTAGTGTATATTGCTATTGCTTTTACTATGTTTAGGTATGGACCCTGAATTTTTGACCTGTCTTTACCATAAAGGGGTATTGAATTTTGTCAAATGCATTCTTAACATCTAATGAGATGATCGTGTGTTTTTCCTTTGAGTTTGTTTATATATTGGATTATGTTGATAAATTTCTTTTTTTTTTTTTTTTTTTTTTTGGTTCTTTTTTTGGGCTGGGGATCGAACCCAGGGCCTTCAACTTCCTAGGCAAGCTTTTCCCAACCTGATAAATTTCAGTATATTGACCCATCCCTGTATTCCTAGCATGAAGTCTAACTGATCATGATGGATGGTAATTTTGATGTGTTATTGGATTCAGTTTTTGAGAATTTTATTGAGTAATATTGCATTGATATTCACAAGGTAAATTCTCTTTCCACAGTCTCCAGGGTACCACAGCAATCATGGCTTACTCACTGAATATACTTGCCAGTAAACCTTACTTTATTCTTATTCAACTTCATTATTTTTGGAAGTATTGCTATGTCTTTCTGTTTTTAAATATTCATTGTTAGAATATCGGTTTTGTAACTAAATATTACTAATCTTTTTCAGCATTATATAGTAAGTCTATTGACATGGAATCATGGGACCATTTGACACAGATCAATTTAGCATATAGAAAAGGCTTTATTTATCACAATGGAAATCAATAGGGTCAAAACAAATGGGTGAATTACATGAATGCAATTCCTTACCTAGTAGGTATATATTAAAGAAGAAATTAATGTGTGTGTGTGGGGGGCGTGAATCATTGGTTCATCAGTTAAAACTGGTTGCTCCTTCAGAGGCTTGGGTTCAATTCCCAGAAGTCATATGGCAGCTCAGAACTTTCAATATCTTTAGTTCCAGAAGCTCTAACCCCCTCAAACCGACCACAAAGCAGGCAAAATACCAATTCACATGAAGACACACACACACACACACACACACACACACACACACACACACACACATATATATATATATGTAAACGCTATAAAACTCTATGAACTGATATTATATGTCTGTAGTTTTGTGGTTCTGAATCAAGGAACCATTGGAGAGCAAGAGTTGGAGGTCCACTTAAAAAACATATGAAGAACACATATCTAAACAAAACCAAAAAAGAAAAATATATATACAAAGGAGAGTTTCTTCAGCACTTCAATAATCGCAAGTGTTTTATTTGGCTTTCATACATCTATATCTGTATACATATTGAATTTATTCTGTATATAGTCATATGTAGCTATCAATAATATACAAATTCATATGAACCAAGCCCTATTGTGCAATAAATTCACAAATGCCAGTGTCATGCACGTTTATAAAGAAACATCTTTATTGTCCTCAATTAACAAATTATAGCAAAAACTACACCTAAAAGATTTCTCAATTTCACATGCTCCAGACAGTTTTCTCCTTGCCTCCAAGATTCATAAAATAGTCCTTAGAACACATCTTGAGACAAGTCACAAATTTACCAAGAATTTAGTTCCACAGACATATATTTCATCTTGTCTCTAAGCTTTATGCTTTCTAAATAAACTCCTTGATAATATTTAATTTTTTAAATTCCATTAAAGAAAAATGGAACTAAAAGTTATAAATAATTCATGAAAACCAGTTGGAACATGTGAGGAAGCATAGGAGAAAGAAAAAAAGAACTAACATTTCACTTTTGGACAACCTCCACTTACAAATTGATGATAGATATAAGGCCTTTCTCAAAAAACTAATTATAGAGGGGCACAATTTTTTTCTTTTGTCTTATTCAGGAATGCAAGTCTATCTATGACTTCATCCCTTCCAATTTGGATCCCTTTGACCTCCTTTTGCCGTGTGATTGCTCTGGCTAGGATTTTGAATACTATATTGAGTAAGTAGGGAGAGAGTGGGCAGCCTTGTCTAGTCCCTGATTTTTGTGGGATTGCTTCAAGTTTCTCTCCATTTAGTTTGATGTTAGCTACTGGTTTGCTGTATAATGCTTTTACTATGTTTAGATATAGGCCTTGAATTCCTGATCTTTCCAGGACTTTTATCTTGAAGGGGTGGTGAATTTTGTCAAATGCTTTCTCAGCATCTAATGAAATGATCATGTGATTCTTATCTTTGAGTTGGTTTTATAGTGGATTACATCCATGGATTTACATATATTACACCTTCCCTGCATCCCTGAGATGAAGCCTACTTTATGATGATGGATGATTGTTTTGATGTGTTATTGGTTTCAGTTTGCAAGAATTTTATTGAGTATTTTGCTTAAATATTCTTGAGTGAAATTGATCTGAAGTTCTCTTTCTTTGTTGGTTCTTTGTGTGGTTTTGGTATAAGAGTAATTTTGGCTTCATAGAAGGAATTTGGTAGTGCTCTGTTTCTATTTTGTTGAATAGTTTGGACAGTATTGGTATGAGATCTTCTATGAAGGTCTGATAAATTCTGCACTGAACCCATCTGGATCTGGGTTCTATTTGGTTGGGAGACATTTAATAACTGCTTCTGTTTCTTTAGGAGTTATGGAACGGTTTAGATGATTTGTTTGATCCCGATTTAGCTTTGGTACCTAGTATCTGTCTAGAAAATTTTCCATTTCATCCATATTTTCAGGTGTTGTTGGATATAGGCATTTTGTAGTAGGATCTGATGATTTTTTTTGAATTTCATCAGTTTCTGTTGTTAAGTCTCCTTTTTATTTCTAATTTTTGTTAATTTGGATACTATGTTTGTGCCCTCTGCCTAAGGGTCTACATATCTTTTTGAGTTTCTCAAAGAATGAGTGCCTGGTTTTATTGATTCTTTCTATACTTCTTTTGGTTTCTACTTCATTGATTTCATGCCCAAGTTTCATTATGTCCAGCCATCTGCTCCACTTGTGTGTATTTGCTTATTTTTGTTCTAGAGCTTTTAGGTGTGCTGTCAAGCTGCTAGTATATGCTAGTTCCGGTTTCTTTTCAAGGGCACTCAGACTTATGAGTATTCCTCTTAGCACTGCTTTCATTGTGTTGCATAAGTTTGGGTATATTGTGCCTTCATTTTCATTAAATTCAAAAAGGTCTTTAATTTCTTTCTTTATTTCTTCCTTGACCAAGTTGTCATTATCTAGAGCATTGTTCAACTTCCATGTATATGTGGACTTTCTCTTGTTATTGTTGTTATTGAAGACCAGTATTAGTGCGTGGTAAGCTGATAGGGTACATGGGATTATTTCTGTCCTTCTGTATCTGTTTAGGCTTGTTTTGTGACCAATTAGAAGGTCAATTTTGGAGAAGGTTTCATGAGGTGCTGAGAATAAGGTATATACTTTTGATTTAGGATGGAATGTTCTATAAATATCCGTTAAATCCATTTGGTTCATGATTTCTCTTAGTCTGTCTATGTCTCTGTTTAATTGCTGTTTCTATGATCTGCCCATTGATGAGAAAGGGATGTTGAATTCTCCTACTATTATTGTGTGAGGTTCAATGTGTGCTTTGAGCTTTAGTAAGGTTTTTTATTAATGTAGGTACCCTTGCATTTGAAGCATAGATATTTAGGATTGAGAGTTAATCTTTGTGTATTTTTCCTTTGATGAATATGAAGTGTCCTTCTTTATCTTTTGTAATGACTTTTGGTTGAAAGTCAACTTTATTTGATATTAGAATGGCAACTCCAGCTTGTTTCTTCGGGCAATTTGCTTGCAAAGTTGTTTTTCAGCCATTTACTCAGAGGTAGACTCTGTCTTTAAGGTGTCTTTCCCACATGCAGCAAAATCCTGGGTCCTCTTTTTGTATCCAGTCTGTTAGTATATGTCTTTTTATTGGGGAATTGAGCTCATTGATATTGAGAGATATTAAGGAATAGTGATTTTTTGTTCCCTGTTGTTTTCATTGTTAGAGGTGGAATTATCCTTGTTTGTATCTCTTTTGGTTTCATTGCAAGGAAATAATATTCTTGCTTTCTGTAAGGTGTATTTTCACTCCTTGTGTTGGGGTTTTCCATCTATTGTCCTTTGTTGGGCTGGATTTGTAGAAAGATATTGTATAAATTTGGTTTTGTCATGGAATATCTTGGTTTCTCCATCTATGTTTATTGAGAATTTTCCTGGATACAGTAACCTGGGCTGGTTTTGGTGTTCTCTCAGGGTCTGTATGACATCTGCCCAGAATCTTCTAGCTTTTATAGTCTCTGGTGAGAAATCTGGTATAATTCCTAGAGGTCTGCCTTTATATGTCACTGGACCTTTTTCCCTTACTGCTTTTCATATTCTTTGTTTTGTGCATTCTGAGTTTTAACTCTTATGTGACAGAAGGAATTTCTCTTCTGGTCCAATCTATTTGGAGTTCTGTAGGTTTCTTGTATGTTTATGGGCATCTCTTTCTTTAGGTTAGGGATGTTTTCTTCTATGACTTTGTTGAATATATTTTTTGGCCCTTTAAGTTGGGAGTCTTCACTTTCTTCTATTATCCTTAGTTTTGGTCTCCTCATTGTGTCCTGAATTCCCTGTATGTTTTAGGCTAGGAGCTTTTTGGCTTTTGCATTATCTTTGACAGTTATGTCAATGTTTTCATTGGTATCTTCTGCCCCTGAGACTCTCTTTCATCTTCTGTTGTTGTAAAAATATAAAAATAATAAAGTACGGTGGTCTTTTACCCTACTAGGTCCGCGCCACTGTGTCCCAAGATATCTGCTAGATATCTTGGCGGAAACACAGCCCAGCCTCACACTTTCTTACACTCAAACCCTCACATAAAAGAACACACCAACACAATAATCTTAGATCCAATTGGTAAGATATAATTGCCCACTTAAACATAGAAAGCCCGGTACCATCCATCCCTTGAGAACATTAATAACAACCTGTAAATACACAGAGCAGAATCTTAACATCACCTGCCATGGCTTCTCCCCTCTCTCCGTCCCTCTTCTCCTCCTCTCTCCCCTAGTCTCCTCCTCTTCCTTCAAACTTATCTCCTGCCCATCCTTCCTTCTCCTCCAATGACAGGCCTCCTTCTATCCTGTACCTGCCTCACCTGTGACATCATCCTACAGTATTTCACTGGTGATGTTTGTATCTACGGTTCCTTGTGTCTTCCTTAGGTTTTCTATATCCAGGGTTGTCTCCCTTTGTGCTTTCTTTATTGTTTCTATTTCCATTTTCAAATTGTTCACCTGTTTGTATTTTTCTGTAATTCTTTCAGGGATTTTTTTGTTTCCTCTCTAAGGGCTTCTACTTGTTTACTTGTGTTTTCCTACATTTCTTTAAGGGAGTTCTTTATGTCTCCCTTAAAGTCCTCCATCATTATCAAAAATGTGATTTTAAATGTAAATCTTGCTTTTCTGGTATGTTTGGATATCCAGTATTTTCTTTGGTGGGAAAACTGGACACCACTGGTGTCAAGTAATCTTAGTTTCTGTTGCTTAGGTTCCTGTGCTTGCCTCTAGCTATTGGGTAGTCTCTGGTGTTTGCTTTTCTTGCTTTTTCTGAGAGTGACTTAACCCTGCTGTAGGCCTCTGTGTCAGCACTCCTGTAGAACTGTTTTCCTGTTTTCTTTCAGTCTTTTCTGAGAATAGGTTCTGTGATTTCAGGTGTGTCAGCATTCCTGGATACTATCTTTCATCTCTAGGCATTGGCAGGAATCAAAGGGTCCTATGCCTGATTGCTCCTAGGTACTTGAACCCAGGGGGCACAGTTGGCACTAGTCTATTCCCTCTTGGGTCTGGACTGTGGACAGAGAGTAGTCTCCTCTGACTTCTTAGGAGTATTCACACTTCTGAAGGTTCAGTTCTCTCCCTCACAGGATTTGGGTGCAGGGAGCTGTTTGGCAGGTTCAGTTCAGTCCTGGACGCAGACCAGAACCTTGGGTACTGGCGGCTGTCTGTTCCTCTATCCCTGTGTCCAGAGGCACTGTGCAGTTTCCCCTTGGACCAGGGATGTGGGCCGAGATATGTAGAGGTGGCAGTATGTCCTGTGGTCTCAGGATGTCTGCACTCCTGGGTGTTCATCTCTCTTCCCCATGGGATTTGGGTGCAGGCAACTGTGGGATGGTATCAGTTCACTTCCAGGTATAGCGAGAAACAAGAAGTGCCCTGTCCCAGAGGACTTCTGCTTCTGTGGATCCTGAATCCACCAGGCAGGTCACTTGATAGTAGAAAAGTGGATCTTACCTCTGCTCTCAATTGTGGCGGCACTCCTGAAGACTGTCTTCAAGTTCTAGACATTGGCAGAAATCAAAGGGTCCTACTCCTGATTGCTTATCGTCCTTGCAACCAGGGGGCACGGTTGGCACATGGCAATTCCCTCTTGGGTCTGGACTGGGGAAGATGGTAGTTTCCTCTGATTTTTCAGGAGTATCCACACTTCTGAAGGTCTAGTTCCCTCCCCCATGGGATTTGTGTGCAGGGAGCTGTTTGACCGGGTTCTTTCTGGTCCTGGGTGCAGACCAGAACCGCAGGTTGTCTGTTCCTCTATCCCTGTGTCCAGAGGCACTGTGCAGTTTCCCCTTGGACCAGGGATGTGGGCAGAGATGTGCAGAGGTGGCAATCTGTCCTGCGGTCTCAGGATGTCTGTATTCCTGAGTCGTAATCTTTCTTTATATATGTTCTCTTCCTATATATCAAGATTCAGGCCCATGCTTTGAATGGGCATATATAAAATAAAATATCTGTTGCATGAAATATAAATGAGTTAATTAATGAAAGAAATACATGCAGCTTTAGCTTATAAGTTTCAAAAGGCAAATACAAGGATTCAAATAAACTGCTTATTCCAACAGAAATTTAAAAGATACTTGCAATAGATTGAATTAGCTAATATCATATTCACAGTCACTTGATTACAATGGAGGTATGAGGTTGAAAATACGGAAAAGCAATAGTTGAATCCTTTTGAGTCTAATTTTACTATAGTAAAAACACTGTTCTGCACAGTTAAGGGCTTCAATTAGAGGAGATATGAGTATGAAATACTTGAGAGAAGCTTTTTAGATGCAAGATTTTGAATTAGTTTGGGATGCACAGATGAGCCAACAAGAAAACAGCCATATCAGATCAAGCCCTTCTCTGTTTTGTTTTGAAGAACAGAAATTGGCAATTATTAGAATGCTGGTAGATTGAAAAGAGAGCAATTTTTGATGTTTACAAAGAAAACACCATAAAATCATTTTAAGCTATTGCCAAGGTAGCCTGAAACCAAGCAATATTGAGACTGCAGTGCTATTGAAAATGTACAGGAAAAAATGAATCTACAACAATTATAGCAAAGTAGAATTTTCAGTATTATCAATAAAATATAGGTCTTGTTATATTAATAATTTGTTGTTAGAACTTGTGTGTATACTAGTGAATCCTATCATTTTTCTATTCAGTCAAGTGGACATTCTTGAGATGACATAAGGAAAAATGATCTGAAAAAAATATATTGTTTAACGCTTTGAAATTTTCAAAACAGTATATTTTCATTGTTGACCACATTAAGTAAGTGAAAGAATTGTGTGACAAGAACTTCAAGTCTCTGAAGGAAGAAATTAAAGAAGATTGCAGAAGATGAAAAGATATTCCATACTCATGGATTTGCAGAGTTAATATAGTCAAAATGCCCATATTGCCAAAAGCAATCTACAGATTCGATGCAATCCCCATCAAAATTCCAATCCAATTCTTCATAGAATTCGAAAGAGCAATTTGCAAATTCATTTGGAATAACAAAAAACCTACAATAGCAAAAACTATTCTCAACCATAGAAGAACTGCTAGGTCAATCTTGATTCCCAACCTCAAGCCGTTTTTCAGAGCAATAGTGATAAAAACTGTATGGTATTGGTACGAAGACAGGCAGATAGATCAATGAACTAGAATTGAAGACCCAGAAAATGAAACCACACAACTATGATCACTTGATCTTTAGCAAAGGAGAGAAAACCATCAAGTGGAAAAAATACAGCATTTTCAACAAATGGTGCTGGCTCAGCTGGTAGTCAGCTTGTAGAAGAATGTAAATCAATCCATTTTATTACATTGTGCAAAGTTCAAGTCCAAGTGGATCAAGGACCTCCACATAAAACGATTCACTCAATCAAATAAAAGGCAAAGTAGGGAAGAGCTCGAACACAGGCACAGAGGAAAGTTTCCTGAAGTTAACACCAATGGCTTATGCTCTAAGATCAAGAATTGACAAATGGGACCTCATATAATAACAAAAATTCTGTAAGGTAAAGGACATTGACAATAGGAAAAAATGGCAACCAACAGATTGTGAAAAGATGTTTCCCAATCCTACATCTGATAGAGGAACAATATCCAATATATCCTCAATATATAACTCAAGATGTTAGACCCAAGAGAATAAAATAAACCTATAAAAATGGGTGAACTAAAAATTGAATTCTCAACTAGAGAATATCAAATGGCTGAGAAGCTTCTAAAGAAATGTTCAACATCCTTAGTCATCAGGGAAATGATAATCAAAACAGCCCTGAGATTCCACCTCACACGAGTCACAATGGTTAAATAAAATCTTAGGTGACAGTAGATGCTGGTGAGCATGTAGAGAAAGAGGAACACTCCTCCATTGTTGGTGGGATTGCAAACTGGTACAACCACTCTGGAAATCAGTCTGGAGGTTCCTCAGAAAATTGGACATATGTGAGGGCCCAGCTATACCACTTTGCTCAAAAATTTAACAAGGACACATGCTCCACTATGTACATAGAAGCCTTATTTATAATAGCCAGAAGGTAAAAAAAAAACCTAGATGTCCTTCAACAGAGGAATGGATACAGAAAATGTGGTACATGAATAAAATGGAGTACTATTCCTCTATTAAAAACTGTGACCTCATGAAATTATTAGACATGTGGATAAAAGTAGAAAATATCCTGAGTGAGGTAACCCAATCACAAAAGAACACACATGTTATGCACTCACTGAATAGTGGATATTAGCCCAAAAGTTCAGAATACCCAAGATACAATCCACAGACCACATGAAGCTCAAGAAGTGGGAAGACCAAAGAGTGGATGCTTCAGTCCTTCTTAGAAAAGAGAGCAAAATATTCACAGGAGAATATACAGAAACAAAGTGTGGAGCAGAAACTGAGGGAAATGTCATCCATAGATGGCCCCATATGGGGATCTATCCCATATACTGTCATCAAACCCAGACACAATATTGTGAATGCCAACAAGTACATGCTGACAGGAGCGTGATATAGCTATCTCAGGAGAGGTTTTGCCAGAGCATCAGAAATACAGAGTCAGATGTTCTCAACCAACCATTAGACTGAAAATGGGGCCCCCAATGGAGGAGTTAGATGAAGCATCTAAGGTGCTGAAGGGCTTTTCAACTCCACAGGAAAAACAAAAATGTCAACCAACCAGACGGACACCAAGAGCTCCTAGAGACTAAACCACCAACCAAAGAGTACACATGAAGGGACCCATGGTTTCAGCCACATATGTAGCGGAGGATAGCTTTATTAGGCATCAATGAGAGGAGAAGCCCTCAGCCCTCTGAAGGTACAATGCCACCGGAAAGGGAAATGCCAGTCTGGGGAGGTGGGAGAGAATGGGCTTGTGGGTGGGGGAACACACTCATAGAGACAGTGGGAGGAGGAAGGGATAGGGGGATTCTAGAGGGGAAGTTGGTAAAGGGGATAACATTTGAAATGTAAGTAAAGATTATATCCAATAAGAAAATAATCTGTAACTGAGATTACAAAATTTTTAAAATGAAATAACAGAATTGATGAAGTACTTGGTCAAATTGGTCTCCTGCTTCTTTCCGAAAAGTTATTAAATAAAAAAAAAAAACAAAAAAAACAAAAAAAAAAACAAAAAAACAAAACAAAACAAAAAAAACCCAAAAACCCCAAATCAAAACAAAACACAACTTGTATAAAACTAAACCAAGGAATACCTCTTGACTATTTCTTAGGTACTAGGTGATATTCTCTGCACTAATTATGTATTCACATACAAAAGTACTATTAAGGCTAAAATTCTCAAAAAGTCTTACTTAACACATTTATTTTTCAGTTACTCAGACTACTATCTGCAAAGGCAAAATCAGGCTATAGGTGTAGCATTAATAGTACACAGAATATACATGTCTCCCTATCCATTTATACTACACTGATATACACTGTGAAACACTGCTTTCACATAATAGAGAAAACTGAATAGATTTTATCATTACTAGGGTGAAAGATATAACTCATAGAAGAGGATGTGCTTTGCTCATGCAAGAATAATTCAAGCAAACAAACAGGTGAACTTGTTATCATGTCAATACGTTTTCTACCAGTTGTTTCAAAGAACAAAAAGCAAAAAATAAATAAATAAATAAATTAAAAACAAATAATTTTCTGTGGCTTGTGGTGGGGAGGTGGCGGGCATCTACAGGCTATGACAAAGACCTGGGATAAGAATCATTAGAGGTGACCTTATCTGTGACTCACTACATTGGATATATGGAGACTGAAGAAGCTACCTCCTATAGCCAGGCAAGAATCTCAGTGGAGCAATAGGGACACCAACCCATTCACAAAAGGTTCAATCCAAAATTTTACTGTCCACAAGAAAAATAAATGCAGGGGTGGGGATGGAGCAGAGACTAAGGAATCTCCAAACAATAACCAGCCTAACTTGAGAACAATCCTATTGGCAAGCCTCAATCCCTAACACTATTAATGATATGCTGTTATGTTTGCAGACAGGAGTCTAACATTATTGTCCACTGAGATATTCTGCCCACTAGCTGACTCAGACAGATGCAAATACCCACAGTCAAACAGCGCATGGACCGTGGGAACATTTATATCAGAATAGGGGAAAGAATTGTGGTCCCAAAATGGGAAAGAAACTGCACAGAAAGACAAACAGAGTCAACTAACCTGGACACTTGGGGCTCCCAGAGACTGAACAACCAACCAACAAACATACAGGCTGGGCTGAATCTAGTTCTCCCTGTACAGATGTAGCACATGTGCAGCTTCATCTTCATGTAGGTCCTGAAATACTGGGTCAGGGGATATCCCAAAAGCTGTTGCCTATCTGTGGGACATGCTCTTCTTGCTGGGCTGTTTTGTCTGGCTTAGTGGGAGAAGATGTACCTATTTTTGCATTGACATAATTAATGTGCCAAGGCAGGGAGAAACCCAGGGGACTTTACCCTCTCTAAAGGGAAAGGGAGAAAGGGAGAAAGAGCTATGAGTAGGATTGTGAAAGGAGGTGGCCAGGAAAGGGGTAGTGAGTGGGATATAAAGTGAATAAATCGATAAGATATATGCTAAAAAAGAACTAAAATTTCTACCAGTTGTTTAAAAGGAGGCAAAACAAAAATAATTTTCTGTGACATGTATATTCTATCTATTACCTACTTAACTGGATTTAACTATGTTCATTAAGTTTTAGGTTAGCATATACACACTATGCTTTCAGACTCGAACCTAACATGGCTGTCCTCTGAGAGGATCTATCCAGTAACTTATTGAGACAGATGCAGATACCTTAAGCCAAGCATTGGATGGATACTGGGGACCCTGTGGAAGATTTAAACATTAACTGAAAGAACTGAAGGTGAAGGCAAACTCATAGGAAGACCAGCATCATCAACTAACCTGGACCCCTGGGAACTCTCAGAGACAAACCCACTAACCAATGAGCATACATGGGCTGCCTTGAGGCCCCTGGCACATATATAACAGAGGGCTTCCTTATACAGTCTCTGTGGGAGAGGATGCCCCTAGTACTGTAGAGACTTTAGGCCCCAGGGTGGGGGAATATGCAGGGGTGCATCCTCTCAGAGGTAAAGGGGATGGGGAATGAGGAGAAGAACACGATGATGGGAGAATTGGAGAGGGCAGCAATTGCAATACAAATAGAATAATAAAAAAATATAGATTAGCATATGCATAAACAATATATTTATTGACACATTTACATACATGATTAACCTTAAATATTTTAGTCATATTTTTCCAATATCATCTCTGTATATATAAATTGGGGTATATATATATATATATATATATATATATATATATATATATATCATATCAGTAATGAACCAGAAACCATTGACATAAAACCCTCAAGATAAGTGTCTTCAGTTACCACTGAAATTTTCATTTACATTATATTGTTCACTCAAGTTTTAAAAATGTTCCTGCAACATGTATTTGTTCCTTAAAATGAATATTAATATATGAAAGAAGATATACTTTAAGTACATGCATTTCAAATGTTGAATTTAAAACAAAATTAACAGTTATTATACTATTATCAAGTCTTCACTTTCTATTTTGCTCTAAAAATTTCAAGTCGTTTTCAATAGCCATGGGAAAAATTCATCCTACATAAAATTACAATGCAGCTACTTTGCATTCTGTCGATTACTCATCTACTTGTATAATATATCTTGTATGTTCTAATCAAAATTCGTTTATTTTTTGTAATAAAATGAAGTATTTAACTGGCTTTCAATTTCTGGAGAGAGAGTCCACATTGCCACAATAAAGACATGGAAACAAGAAAAGACTATAATGGAAACAGATTTGGTTTCTTGTCTTTTGTTTTTTAATCATTCTCTAACATGAAGCTGAGGTTTAAATGGAGATTTTTTAGGAGGAGAAGCTGAAATGGTTAAGAATTTATACATTAATATTCAGGCACATGAAAGTCACCTTGGTTTTTTTGTTTATTATGCCTTTGATTAGCAACATTTAAATAGTATCTATTTTTTTAAGTTCACTTCCTATATTATGTGAGTTTTCTTCTTATGTAAAATTTATAGTTTACAGACCTCTAAGTAAATATGACTGAGTATATACACTTGAGAATGTTCTTTCCAGAAACTTTACTAAAACAATAGTAAAGAAATTGAAATTCTTATATGCTTAGTAAGAATTTTAGAATTGAAGTTACAATAACAATAGACAAGATGGGTCATTCACTTTTTGAAATAAAAAAGAATGCATTTGAATGGGTAAAACCCCATTCAGGAAACTAAAGAAAACTAAAGAACTAAACATAGGAAACTAAAGTAGTTACAACCTAAGTGCTATATAGGCAGGTACTGAAAATTAACAAGTCTATTTGCTAGAGAAATGGTATGCTCCTTAGTCTTGGTTAACTCAACACAAACTAGAATCCCAAGGGAAGAGGAATACTCAATGTAGAGATTACTACATTGTAATCATGTCTGTGGGGGCATCTTATTGGCTGATGATTGTTGCAAGACCCATCCCTCTATATGAAATACTAATCCTGCATGGTGGTCCTAGGATATATGAGATAGAGAAAAATCAAACCATGGAAAGGAAGCAAGTAAGCAATATCCCTCCATGGTCTCAACTTCAGTTCCTACCTCCAGGTTCCTAACTTTGCTTCCCTTGATGATGGACTATAAACGATTAAATTAAATAAACCCTTTCTTTCACTTGTTGCTTTAAGTCATGGTATTTTGTCCCAGTAACAGAAACAAAACTAGGACAGATGTTTCACAAAAGAACAGGGTTCAGTTCCCAAAACCCATAAAGAACCTGTTGAGTTCAGAAGCACCTGTTGTACCAGTCCCATAGTATCTGATTCTTGCTTCTAGCCTCCACAGGTACCAGTCAAACACATGGTATACATACATGCAAACAGGTACTAAAATATGCATTCAAACTATTTTTAATTAATTAATTAGTTAAAAAACAAATTATGGCCCAAGAGTAGACATGTCTGTGTGTAGGTCTTGGGACAGCATTATACATGTTTCAGTTTATAATTCACACATTCAAGTTGCTTAAAACAATAGAAAGAACATCATGTAGAGTCCCTTGGAGATTTTATCGTTCTGTGTACACAAATGTTATAATAGTATTTTACAGAAAATGAAGTCTCAGAACAATTATAGAGAAGACATCAGGGAAGCCCAAATATCAGTTAAACTATATTTATATGTCTAAATAGGATAAATGAAGTAGAATCTTAACAATGTTAGTCAGAAATTTATAGGGATATCCAAATGAAAGTCTGAGGCGTCTGATCGAAATGAGAAGCACACAAAGAAACTGATGAGAAAAAAAAAAGAGAAAATAACTTTGATTTAAGACACCATATATTTACCCAACATGGAATATAGCAGCAATATAAGATTGTAAATTGCAGCCCAGCCAAAGCAATATTACAAAACTTGCCTAAAATTAATGATGCATTTACTTTTTTTTTTTTTCATTTTTTTCGGAGCTGGGGACCTGTTGCGCGCCCAACGTCTGGCCAGCAAGAATGACACGCGGCAACAGGATTCTTCTGCGAACAAGCCTTTATTGTACAGCTCTCTTGAACAGGGACAGGGGACCCCGAGGGAGGAAAAGGCACTACTTATATATGCTTAGGAGACTCGTGTCGCTACCCGATTGGTGCAAGCCCCAATGCCCAATTTGCATGCCCTGAGAGCGGGCTGTGACGTGCTTGGCTCAGGAGCACTGCGTCCTTCCGGGTGGACAACAGCTGTGCCCTGTTGACTCACTCACAGGAAATCGGCGCCATCGTTGGGCGCGGTACAGGCAACTACCAACAGGGACCAAACCCAGGGCCTTGCGCTTGCTAGGCAAGCGCTCTACCACTGAGCTAAATCCCCACCCCGATGCATTTACTTTTAGTGAAATAAAAATGAATTTGGAAATTTTAATTTAAATTTTATGAAGTTCCAATGAAATACTGATGTGTGAAATTATATAAGGTCTTCCAATATGGAAAGGCTTTTAATTTAACCCATAAATTCAAATAAAATAAAAAATTTAATGACACACTGAGCAGCTTTTCTTTACCTCATACCACTGATACCCAGTTGTTTTTTGCTTAAAATCTTGGTACCCATTCATTTGAGTTTATTATCCAGCCATCTTGAAAATATGTGTAACTGTATTTATATATTTTATACTTACTCCATAGTTTTTATACAGCATAAAATTTCAATCAAAATTTTATGTAAAATTCCTCAATAGAATTATTCTTTATACCTAACTTTGAATTTTGTGATTTATCTTTTCTTGTGAATGTACTAGTTGGAGCTGGTAAATGGCAGATGACTTGAATTCAATGTGGAGAAGCCACATGATAAAAGGAGAGAACTGTTTCCCAAATGTTGTCCTCCACCTGTACACACCATACAGTATACATGCATGGGCACAGAATGAAAGTAAAATAAAATCTTAAAATGAATTAATTAGGATTCTCGCATAATCATTGGAAACCAGTATAATATTTCATGTCATAAATTACAAGTAAGAAACAAACCTAATTGAGAACACTGCCATTTTCATTTAGCTACTGAACTTTAGCAAATCTTACTGTTTTTAAATTTTAAATAGTTCTTAATAACATTGAAATTATTTTATGTATACATTTATGCTGTGAAGATTAGCTGAGATAACATGAGAAGGGCAATTAACAGTTATATATAGTAAGTTTAAAATGTTATCAAAATAAACAAGTTTATTTTGAAGATAGGGATTTTATTGCAAAATACCTCAATTGGTGCTTCATAAGTATGAACAGTATTTCAGGACATTCTAAAGAAAGAGAGAAAAGAACTAAATTCATTCTTGTTTTTACCAGACTCTTAGAAAACTGTATTTTGAAAACTTACTGTTTAATTATATCTAAACACTTATATTTGGGCTGAGTTTCAGATATTACTGTTTTATTTTTATTATTAGTATGTGTGTAAATTTTTAAAGACACTTGGATAGGACATTTAACATCTAGTCTTCTCCTTGAATCAGACAAACAGAAATCTGTTCCAACTCATTACAGAAGAGCATGAATCTCATCAAAAGAGATCTTTCAGGTAATCTAGTGAGGTCACAGAGGATCTTTTAGGATCTCAAAATGTGACTTTTGACAGTGTATACACATTTAAATGGTACTGATAGCAATCATATAAGGTGCAATCTCAGACACTGTAATCTCATATGCTAAAACCTTTGAAACTAGAGTTAATATTTTTGTATGTTGGAAATCTGAACTATGGGGACGAAATTAGAACATTCGCAAATGTATACAAAATGGCTACCAAAGTTTTCAGTTGCATACTTTTTCTTCACTCTTTTATTTTTTTTTTTACTATTTTAATTTTTATTACATATTTTCTTTTCTTACATTTCAAATGTTTTCTCCTTTCCTAATCAACCCTCTAGAGTCCTCCTATCCCTTCCACCCTCCTCCTGCCTCTATGTGAGTGTTCCCCCACAAACCCACCAACTACCTCCCATCTCCCTGCCCAAGCTTTCATTGGGGCATTGAGCCTCCACGAGGCCAAGGGCCTCTCCTCTCATTGATCCTCAATAAGACCATCCTCTGCTACATATGTGGCTGGAGCCATGGGTTCGCTCATGTGTACTCTTTGGTTGGTGGTTTAGTCTCTGGGAGCTCTGGCGGTTCTGGTTGATTGATATTGTTCTTCCTATGGAGTTGAAAACTCCTTCAGTTCCTTCCTTTAACTCCTCCATTAGGGGCTCCTTTCTCAGTTAAAAGGTTGATTGAGAACACCTGCCTCTGTATTTGTCAGGCTCTGGCAGAGCCTCTTAGGGGACAGCTATATCAGACTCCTGTCAGCATGCACTTCTTGGCATCCACAATATTGTCTGGGTTTAGTGACAGTTTGAGGGATAGATTCCTAGGTGGGGGTGCCTATAGATGACCTTTCACTAATGCTCTGTTCCACATTTTGTCTCTGTATTTTCTTCTGTGAATATTTTGTTCTCCCTTCTAAAAAGAACTGAAGCATCTACTCTTTGGTCTTCCCTGCTTTTGAGCTTCACGGTCTGTGGATTGTATCTTGGGTATTCTGAGCTTTTTGGGCTAATATCTATGTATCAGTAAGTACACACCATGTTGTCATTTACGATTGGGTTACCTCACTTAGGATGATATTTACTAGTTCCATTCATTTGCCTATGAATTGTATGAAGTCACTGTTTTTATAGATGAATAGTACAAAATTGTGTAAATGTACCACATTTTCTGTATCCATTCCTCTGTTGAAGGACATCTAGGTTCTTTCCAGCTTCTGGCTATTATAAACAAGGCTTCTATGAACATAGTGGAGCATGTGTCCTTGTTCTGAGTTGGAACATCTTTTGGGTATATGCCCAGGAGTGGTATAGCTGGGTCCTCAGGAAGTATACCATGTCCTATTTTCTGAGGAATCTCCAGAGTGATTTCCAGAGTGATTGTACCAGCTTGCAATCCCACAAACAATGACAGAGTGTTACACTTTCTACACAAATTCACCAGCCTCTGTTGTGACCTGAGCTTTTGATCTTAGCCATTCTGACTGTTGTAATGTGGAATCTCAGGGTTATTTTGATTTGTGTTTCCCTGATGACTAATGGTGTTGAACAGTTCTTTAGGTGCTTCTCGACCGTTCAATGTTCTTTAGTTGTGAATTCTTCATTTAGCTCTGTACCCCATTTTTAGTATGGTTATGTGATTCTCTACAGTCTAATGTCTTGAGTTTCTTGCATATATTGGATATTTGTCCTCTATCAGAGGTAAGATTGGGAAAGACTTTACTCAATCTGTTCACTTCTGTTTTGTCCCCTTGAAAATGTCCTTTGCCTTACAGAAACATGACAATTTTATGAGGTCTTGATCTTAGACCCTATATCATTGGTATTGTGTTCAGGAAATTTTCACCTGTGCCTATGTGTTTGAGGCTCTTCCCCACTTTCTCTTCTATTAGTATCAGTGTGTCATATTTTATATGGAGGTCTTTGAACCACTTGAGCTTTGTACAAGGTGATAAGAATGGATCAATTTGCATTCTGCTACATGCTCACCTCCAGTTGAACCAGCACCGCTTGTTGAAAATTCTGTATTTTTCCACTGGATGGTTTTAGCTTCTTTGTTAAAGAACACATGACGATAGATGTATGGGTTCTTTTCTGGGTCTTCAATTCTATTCCAAATCTGTGCCTTCTTTGTACCAATACCATACAATTTTTATCATTATTTCTCTAAATACAGATTGGGGTTGGGGGTCTTGATTCTCCCAGCAGTTCTTTTATTGTTGACAATACCTTTCACTATCCTCAGATTTTTGTTATTCCAAATGAATTTGCAAATTGTTCTTTCCAACTCTATGAAGAATTGAGCTGGAATTTTGATGGGGATTGCATCGAATCTGTAGATTGCTATTGGCAAAATAAACATTTTTATTATATTAATCTGGCCAATCCATGTGCATGCGAAATCTTTTCATCTTCTGCAATCTTCTTCAGTTTCTTTCTTCAGAGCCTTGAAGTTCTTGTCATACAAATCTTTCATTTGCTTGGTTAGAGTCACACCAAGGTATTTTATATTGTTTGTGACTATTGTGAAGTGTATTATTTCCCTCATTTCCTTCTGAGTCTGTTTATCCTTTGAGTAGAGGAAGGCTACTTATTTGTTTGATTTAACTTTTATATCAGCCACTTTGCTGTAGTTGTTTATCAGGTTTAGGAATTTTCTGGTGGAATTTTTGGTATCACTTAAATATAGTATCTTATCATCAGCAAATAGTGATATTTTGATCTCTTCCTTTCCAATTTGTATCCCTTTGACTTCTTTTAGTTGTTTAATTGCTCTGGCTAAGACTTCAAGTACATTAACTATGTAAGGAGAGGCTAGGACTTCAAGTACTATATTAAATATGTAGGAAGAGAGTAGGGAGTCTTGTCTAGTCCCTGAATTTAGTGGGATTGCTTCAAGTTTCTCTCCGTTTAGATTGATGTTGGCTACTGGTTTGCTGTATATTGCTTTCACTATGTTTAGTTATGGGCACTGAATTCCTGTTATTTCCAATACTTTTATCACGAAGTGGTGTTGAATGTTGTCAAATGTTTCTCTGCATCTAATAAGATGATCATGTGTTTTTTTTCCCCTTGAGTGTGCTTATATAATGTATTACATTGATTGATTTCCATATATTGAACCATCCCTTCATCCCTGGAATGAAGCCTACTTGATCATGATGAATGATCATTTTAATATGTTCTTCAATTCAGTTTTATTAAGTATTTTTGCATCTATATTCATAAGGGAAATTGTTCTAAAGTTAACTTTCTTTATTGGGTATTTATGTGATTTAGGTATAAGTATAATTGTGTTTTCATAGAATGAATTTCATAGGGTTTCTTCTATTTCTATGTTTTGGAATAATTTGAAGAGTATTAGTATTAGTCCTTCTTTGAAGGTCTGATATAATTCTGCACTAAACCCATCTGTTCCTTGGCTTTTTTTTGGTTGAGAGATTTTTAATGTCTGCTTCTACTTCTTTAGGGGTTATGGGACTGTTTAAAAGGTTTATTTGATCCTGATTTAAGTTTGGTACCTGGCATCTATCTATAAAGTTGTCCATTTCCTCCACCTTTCTAGTTTTGGTGAGTTTAGGCTTTTGTAGTAGGATCTGATGATTTTTAAAAATTTCTTTGCCTTCTGATTTTATGTCTCCCTTTTCATTTCTGACATTCTTAGCTCCAGTGGACACATGGAGACAGGAAGCTATTTCCTTCTTTATTGTTTTTTTTATTTATATTTCAAATGGTCCTCTTCCCATTTTTCCCTTCCTGAACCTCCCTATTCACTCCCCTTTGACTCTAAGAGGGTAATCCTCCAAACACCTACCCATTCCCTCCTTACCTCTCTATTATGCCCCTTTTCTGGGGCATCAAGCTTGTGCAGGACTAACTTTATCCCCACCTACTGAGGTTTAGATAAAGCAATACTCTTCCATATATGTAACAGGAGCCATGGAACAGGTTATGTATTCTCTTTGGTTAGTGGCTTAATTGCTCAGTACTCTGAAGTTTGAAGTTAGTTGATATTGTTGCTCTTCCTATGGTATTTGAATCCCCTTTAGCACCTTGAGTCCTTTCTTTCATTTTTTCATAGGGGTCCCCGGGCTCAGTCCAATATTTGACTATGAGTATCTTTATCTATCTCAGTCAGGTGCTGCTACAGCCTCTCAGAGAATAGCCGTGTCAGGCTCCTGTCTGCAAACAAATTTTGGCATCAACAATAGTGTCAAAATTTTGTCCCTCTGCATGGGATGGATCCCAGGTTGGGGTGGTCTCTGGATACTCTTTCCTTCAATTTCTGCTCCAATTTTTGTCCCTGTATTTCTTTAGATAGGAAAAATTCTAGGTAAAACTTTTTGAGATGGGTGGGTAGCCCTCTCCCTCAAATGGAGAACATTTCTATCTAATAGAGATGGACTCTTAAGGTTCCAACTCCCCAATCTTGGCCATTTCAGATAATGTCATACGGACTGGGTCCTGGGATCCTCTCGTATCCCTGGTGTCTTGTACTTTCTAGTCTTTCTCCTCACTCCCATGTCCCCACTACTACATATTTCTACTCATTGTCCTGTCCTTCTGGGCCTCTCTCTGCTGTCTCCCCAAGCCATGTCTGATCCTGTCCTCCTTAAACTTCCATTCCCTCCTCTCTCCCACCTAGGTCCCTCTCTCCCTATTTTTCCAGTGATTATATTTTCCCTTCTAAGTGGAATTGAAGCATCCACATGCTGCCCTTCCTTATGATTAATCTTCATATTGTCTGTGAGTTGTATCATGGGTATTCTGAGTTTTGGGGCTAATATCAACTTATCAGCGAGTACATGCAATGTATGTCCTTTTGGGTCTGGGTCAGTCAGGATGATATTTTCTAGTTCCATCCATTTGCCTGCAAAATTCGTGATGTCCTCAATTTTTAGTATCTGGGTAGTATTCCATTGTATAAATGAACCACATTTCTGTATTCATTCTTCTGCTGATGGACATCTGGGTTGTATCCAGCTTATGGCTATTATAAATAAGTCTTCTAGGAACATTGTGGAGAATGAGTTCTTAGGATATGGTGAAGCATCTTTGGGTATATTCCGAGAAGTGCTATAACTGGGTCTTCAAGTAGAACTATTTCCAATTACTTGAGGAACCTCCAGTTTGATTTTTAGAGGTATTGTACAATTTTGCAATCCCAACAGCTATGGAGGAGTGTTACTTTTTGTCCACATCCTCACTAGCATTTGTTATTTTTATCTTAGCCATTCTGTTTGTTGTAGTTCTGATTTGCATTTCCCTGATGACTAAGAATATTGAACATTTTTTTAGGTGTATCTTGGTCATTTGAGATTCCTCATTTGAAAATTCTCTGTTTAGCTCTGTAGACCATTTTTAAATTGGGTTATTTGTTTTTCTGATTAGGACTCTGAAAGGCTAACACAGACTATCACTAAAATTATTTTTATTTCCTTAAACTGTGTTTTGGAAAATATATTTTCTCAAGGTAAGAAAAATAGTTTTTGTTTATTTTCTCCATGACATCTAATACCACACTGGACACAGGGGAAATCCTTGATAAGAGTAATAATTAAGAACACTTACAAATGCATTTTGAAATATAATTTTAAACCCAGAAGGTCCCTATTAAATCGTATTTTCTATATAAAAAGTCTTGAAATAACACAAAACACTTGGTGGAATGGTAACTTGTAAATTTCCTTGAGGTATTCAATTCAATTTAGGAATTCACTTTGAAAAGATTCAATAAACAAGTAAACAGGTATTTGAAGACACCATTCATAATTCAAATGATCTTTATATAGTGTTTACTTATCATTGTAGGGGGACTTTAACAAGTATCACTCATTAAATTGGACTATATATTATTTAGTTAGGAATTCACTCAACATTTATTAAATTGTTAAGTGTCAAGCATTTTAAATTCTAAAGTGTATCTAAATTCTAAATATATAACTCTAAAAATACTTGAGAGATCAATGTAAAAAGGTTGAAAGAACATACAAAGTGATAAATGGTTATGGCAAGGGAACGAGAACATAATGTCTACTAATACATTATGTTTATTTAGGGTCATCTTGTGATTTCTACAAAAATTATTCACAGTACGTTAAATACCTGTCTTACTAATACAAGGTAAAAATGAAGTATAAAAGACATTCTAAATTCCCCGCTTGCATCCCTTCTATCTTCTATCTTCTATATAAGTATATTACATAGGGCTTCTTCCTTCAAGTATTTCAATCTCTTGGATAGAGAACAGTACAGTCAGATATATTGAAATTTATGTAGTTAGAAATAAAAAGAGCAATGTAAATATCCCTAATGTCTTCCTAATTAATGAAATGATTCTGAAATAGTATGTATATTTTACCATAAGGTTAGCATTCATAAGTAGTTTCTTGCTGAATATGGTGTGACACACATTTTACCTTAAAATATGATTATGTGTGATGAAACAGTTGATTAAAACTCTTTACTAAAGTAGCATTTCATGAGATATTCAATTCTTTTGTTGCATCATTGATTTGTATAAATAATTATCCTAAGTCAATCATTTTTCAGTCTCATAATCACATTTTCAGTAGATTACAATGGTTCTCAATAGAAAATATCAAACAATTGTTTTGCCTAAGTGCCTATGTCTCAATTTTGAGCCATTTAAAAGATGTCTAAAATCAAAATACTGGCCATCTTTTTAAGCTGACTTAAGTATACACAGCATCTGACTTTCTCAGTCTCGCATGAGATTGCTAATCCCTGAATACATTTTTCTTTGTAAAATACTCTTTTTGTACATATATTGTAAAAAAAAAAAATTGTCAATATCATCTGTTGATATTATCAATGCTATTTTCATTATTCTCTGTCTTGTGAAAATGTTGCAAGTTCATCATATACAGTTTTATCATTATCTATTTGGCACAGCAAAAAAGAATAAAAATGCAAATTTTTTAAAAATAGATGAGAGAAAAATTCATTTTTTGGTATGGAAAAGTCTACATATAGCAGAAAGCTCTGCTAAGCATGGCTTGGAAAGGCCAGTATTAAAGTCTCTGAGGATATAATATAAATGCATCTCTACAGACCAAACACCCACAAGAATTTGCTAAGGGAAGCAAAGAGAGTCATAGAACAAAGGAAGAAAGAATTAAAAGCTATATAGGAAAACCCACTCTTCTCAGGTGATGTCCCAGGGCTCCTGTGCCTGTTTTGCACCATATGAGTTGAAGCTATTGTTCTTTTTTTCCCCCATCTTATTAAATTGGGTATTTCTTATTCACCTTTCAGATGTTATTACCTTTACCGGTTTCTAGGCCAACATCCCCCTAGCCCTACCCACTTCCCTTCTTTATGGGTGTTCCCCTCCCCATCCTCTCCCAATTACCACCCTCCCCACAAGAATCCCATTCACTGGTGATTCAGCCTTGGCAGGACCAAGGGCTTCCCCTTCCACTGGTGCCCATACTAGGCTATTCATTGCTACATATGAAGTTGGAGCCCAGGGTCAGTCCATGAATAGTCTTTAGGTAGTGGCTTAGTCCCTGGAAGCTCTGGTTGCTTGGAATTGTTGTTCATATGGGGTCTCAAGCACCTTCAAGCTCTTTCAGTCCTTTCTCTGATTCCTTCAACAGGGGTCCCGTTCTCAGTTCAGTAGTTTGCTGCTGGCATTTTCCTATGTATTTCTGTATTTGGGCTAATAGCCACTTATCAATGAGTGCATACCGTGTATGTCTTTCTGTGATTGGGTTACCTCACTCAGGATGATATTTTCCAGTTCCAACCATTTGCCTACAAATTTCACAAAGTCATTGTTTTTTTTTCAGTTTTTTTTTTTTTTTTCGGAGCTGGGGACTGAACCCAGGGCCTTACGCTTCCTAGGCAAGCGCTCTAACCACTGAGCTAAATCCCCAACCCAAGTCATTGTTTTTGATAGCTGAGTAATATTGCATTGTGTAGATGTACCATTTTTCTGTATCCATTCCTCTTGAAGGGCATCTGGGTTCTTTCAGCTTCTGGCTATTATAAATAAGGCTGCATGAACATAGTGGAGCACGGTCTTTTTTATATGTTGGGGCATCTTTTGGGTATATGCCCAAGAGGTATAGCTGGATCCTCAGGCAGTTCAATGTCCAATTTTCTGAGGAACCTCCAGACTGATTTCCAGAATGTGAACCCCATTTTTAATAAGGTTATTTGTCTCCCTGCGGTCTAACTTCTTGAGTTCTTTGTGTATTTTGGATATAAGGCCTCTATCTGTTGTAGGATTGGTAAAGATCTTTTCCCAATCTGTTGGTTGCTGTTTTGTCCTAACCACAGTGTCCTTTGCCTTACAGAAGCTTTGCAGTTTTATGAGATCCCATTTGTCCATTCTTGATCTTAGAGCATAAGCCATTGGTGTTTTGTTCAGGAAATTTTTTCCAGTGCCCGTGTGTTCCAGGTGCTTCCCTAGTTTTTCTTCTATTAGTTTGAGTGTCTCTGGTTTGATGTGGAGGTCCTTGATCCACTTGGACTTAAGCTTTGTAAAGGGTGATAAGCATGGATGGATTTGCATTCTTCTACATGTTGACCTCCAGTTGAACCAGCACCATTTGCTGAAAATGCTGTCTTTTTTCCATTTGATGGTTTTGGCTCCTTTGTCAAAAATCAAGTGCCCATAGGTGTGTGGGTTCATTTCTGGGTCTTCAATTCGATTCCATTGGTCTATCTGTCTGTCTCTGTACCTATACCATGCAGTTTTTATCACTATTGCTCTGTAATACTGCTTGAGTTCAGGGATAGTGATTCCCCCTGAAGTCCTTTTATTGTTGAGGATAGTTTTAGCTATCCTGGGTTTTTTGTTATTCCAGATGAATTTGCAAATTGTTCCATCTAACACTTTGAAGAATTGGATTGGTATTTTGATGGGGATTGCATTGAATCTGTAGATCGCTTTTGGTAGAATGGCCATTTTTACTATATTAATCCTGCCAATCCATGAGCATGGGAGATCTTCCCATCTTCTGAGGTCTTCTTCAATTTCTTTCTTCAGAGTCTTGAAGTTCTTATTGTACAGATCTTTTACTTGCTTGGTTAATGTCACACCGAGGTACTTTTATATTATTTGGATCTATTGTGAAGGGTGTCGTTTCCCTAATTTCTTTCTCGGCTTGTTTCTCTTTTGTGTAGAGGAAGGCTATTGATTTATTTGAGTTAATTTTATACCCAGCCACTTTGCTGAAGTTGTTTATCAGCTTTAGTAGTTCTCTGGTGGAACTTTTGGGATCACTTAAATATATTATCATATCATCTGCAAATAGTGATATTTTGACTTCTTGTTTTCCGATCTGTATCCCCTTGACCTCCTTTTGTTGTCTGATTGCTCTGGCCAGAACTTCAAGAACTATATTGAATAAGTAGGGAGAGAGACTACACGAATTTTGATGTAAACATTTTGATTTCAAAGACTTAGTTACAAACCTACCATAAATTTAATTAGAGCTTTATCTGACTATTGCATATTCCAGATGTATTGCTGATTTCTTCTTGTTTTCTTCTAAACATTAGTGATATTTAGATAACACTCTTCAATGAATTTTAGTTTAGAGGTAAGAACCTTCTGACTTTTCACTATACCTTAGGAACATAATTTTCTACATTTGACACCAGTATTAATAGGTTGATTATGCAACTTTTAATATTATCCTAGAAGATTGCATAGTTTTTAAACTTTAATCATATCACTAAAATAACTATATCTTACACTGTATAAATAGGTAAAACTAGTATATTTTCATAATAAGCATTCAAAAGAGTGAACATAAATGTCATATTACTTAGAATAAAAATATGTGCCAATCATTTTATGTCCAAGTAATTAGAATAATAACCCCAATAAAAGCAATCTTGAAACTATTTTCTCTTTTGAAAATTTCATTTGGACAAGTTGTTAATTGGCCTCCTCTTTTGTGATATGAATTCTCATAACATATGGATTATACAGAGGGGTCACATCACCTAATGATCCAAAAGCTATGTTAAAGTATTACTTTACATTATTTGTGAACCAAAGAGTATTCACAATTTTATGTCCAATTTTTAATTAACTGCAAGCATATTTTATCTTCTTTTGAGAATTTAATACATTCAGATAAGTGTAGAGTAGGCATATACTGCTGACAGTGGTTTTCAAAGATGGTCCTCAAACAACAGCAGCAGCAGCAGCAGCAGCATTCCTTGCAAATCACTTAGAAAATCAGATTCTAACATCTACTTATCAGTGAGTGCATACCATGTGTGTTCTTTTGTGACCGGGGTTACCTCACTCAGGATGATATTTTCTAGTTCCATCCATTTGCCCATTAATTTCATGAAATCATTGTTTTATTAGCTGAGTAGTACTCCATTGTATAGATGTACCTCATTTTCTGTATCCATTCCTCTGCTGAAGAACGTCTGGGTCCTTTACATCTTCTGGCTATTATAAATAAGACTGCTATAAATATAATGGAACATGTGTCCTTGTTATACATTGGAGCACCTTTTGGGTGTATGCCCAGGAGTGGTATAGCTGGATTCTCAGGTAATACTCAGAATACCCAAAAAACAATTCACAGACCATATGAAGCTCGAGAAGGATGACCAAAGTGTGGATGCTTTAATCCTTCTTAGAAGGGAGAACAAAATAATCATGGGGGAAATACAGGGAGAAAGTGTGAATCAGAGACTGAAGGAAAGGTCATCCCGAGACTGCCCCACCTGGGGATCCATCCCAAATACAGCCACCAAACCCAGACACTATTGCTGATGCCAGAAAGTGTTTGCTGACAGGAGCCTGATATGGATGTCTCCTGAGAGGCTCTGTCAGAGCCTTACTGATATAGATGAGAATGCATCAGACAGAGCAACTGGACCCTAATGGAGAATTAGAGAAAGGACTAAAGGAGCTGAAGGGATTTGCAACCCCAAAGGGAGAACAACAATACCAACCACCAGAACCCCTAGAGCTTCTGGGGACTACACCACCGACCAAAGAGTAAATGTGGAGGGACCCATGGTTCCATATGCAGATATAGCAGATGATAGCATTATGTGGCATCAATAGGACAAGAAGCTCTTGGTTGTGTAAAGGCTTGTTTCCCCAGTATAGGGTAATGCCAGGGTGTTGAAGTGGGAGTTGGTGGGTGGGAGTGGGGACATCTTCATAGAAGCAGGAGGAGAACGGAGCAGGATGGGAGGGTGGGTGGAAAGAGGATAAATTTTGGAATGTAAATACATAAAATATCCAATAAAATAGATAAATTTATTAAAAAAATAAAGTCAGATTCTCAGACCCTACATAGGGCCTTCTAAGAAATGCTTTGGGTGTATTCGATTAATCTTATTATTTTTTACTGAAATTATTTTAATTTATAGAAAAGGATATGGGGCAATGGCATCTTTATATGACTTAACACACTGTGCAAACAGCTTTCTTTCACATATCACTTTTCACTGGTATTTCTATATTTTGCATTTTTCATTATTTTATTTATTTATTTGCTTTACAACCCAATCAGTGCTCCCCTCCTTCCTCTTCTCCCAGTCCCATCCTTACCAACTCCTTCTCCAATTATTATCTCCACTTCTCCTCAAAGATGGAGAAGACCCCATGGTTGCCATCTCACTCTGGCATGAGGTTACAACAGGACTCAAGTGCATCCTTTTTAGAGTCTATTCTTAAGCCCTCTAGTGGCTCTGATAGAACTTGATTTTGAGAAACCCACTCCACATATTAGACCACATATTTGTGATTGTCATTTGATTTCTAAATCTCTTTTGGCCTGAACTCGTGTTAGAAATCTGTTACTCAGATTTAAACTTGAATATTTGTTGACATGTTAATGTCTAAAGAGCCAATTCAATTGAAACAATCCCCTATAGGTTGGTTTCTCTACCTTTAATATCTAATTCTGTTTACTGGATTTTTAATAAGTACCAATAAGATACAGTGTTAATGTTCTTTTTCCTGACTTTTAAAATAACAATAAGTCATAAATTTATTAGCCTTAAATACATAAAACATACTCGACTCATTCCACCTACCTTTCTTCCTATTGGATGTTTATAAAATACAACTCAAAAGAACTACAGTGTGTCATAAAAGTTTCTCTAAACTAGATTCTCACCAGATGCCTAACAAACCAGGAGAAAAATATTCAGAATGGGGTCACTGCAATATAAACAGTGGACATGCTGCCAACTTAAGCTCTAAACAGTATATATCTTATTAAGATTGGCTTCTTTCTTTAGTCTACAAGGTACTATTCCTGAAAGCCCCACAAATTTTCACTAAATTAAAGCATTCATATTATACAGTCATGGATTTATTTTTTCTTGAAATGATTTGATCAAAGTATCGATCCATTGAAACTAGAGAGATCAAATTAATAGAGTCATATGTATTAAATTTTGGAATGCTTATTTTTGATAGATAAGAACCAAGTGTGTGTGGATAGGTGATTGGCTAATGCATTCTACCAGTAAGTAGTAGTATGTACAGGTTTATGTTACCCATCTTCAATTTATGTACTCTTATTTTCTGTATTCTAAACAATACTATAGTTAAAAAACTGAATTTAGAATCTAGATATCTATTTGTATGTCTATTGTTGTATATCTGTTTATCTGTTTTGTCTACAAACCTGTTATTATTTGCACAATTCTAAAAAAATGCTGATAAAAGTAGAGAACAGTAGAAGAAAGTCTCTGAATGCAGCTAACACCTGATTTAAAAATATGATGCTTTATTTTCTTAAAACATTATCTCTCAAAAATATCATATAATCATGTTTTAGATCAAAGATTGCTGTGCTAGCTTTTTGTTACCATGTGAGAATAACTGAGAAAATTGGCCAATGATATCAGAGATTTTACATCATGATAGAATTCCTCTAGACCTCTAATGCAACAGAAAGATCAAGATTACAGGAATATGTGGCAAAGGAAAACTCTTTATTTCAAAGAAAGTTGTTGGTTTCATGGAAGCTAGGAAACAGAGCAAACCAGGGGCTAAGTATAAAAATATATCTTTCAACAGGTTACTCACAGCTACAGCATTCAACTAGACCTCATTTTTACAAATTTGTTCTTGATGAAATTAGAATCCTTAAAATCCAATTAGCTTTCACATGCCCACTTCTGAACTTTGCTGCATTAAGGATCAAGCCTCTAACACTTGAGTCTTCAATAGATATTATTGTATAAATTTTAACAGTGAGCCAAAATTTGAGTAAAGCTGTAGAGAGTTGAACTTGTGGTCTATAATAACCCTTATTGCAGGGGTGTGTGCTATTTTGGTAGGCAAGTGTTCATGTTAGCTATTGAACTTGACCTCATGTTTGATTTACAGAAGAAGATATTAGGAAATTTTGACATGTTTACCAATAGTCTGCTTAGTCTCATTTTAGATTTTTTGATATTCAAATTTTAATGTATGCAAAATTTAATTAAAGTTTCTGTTTGAATACAGATTTTTTACTTATTAGGTCTAGATTGAAATTCAATTATCTGCTCTCAGATGATTATTAACATGGCTAAATCATAAGACCACAGAAGGAACAAAATCTATACTTTACAGAGGCATTCATAATATTGGGTATTGTCTCAATAATATCTTTCCAACAATACAGACAAGATTCACAAAAAATGAATTAGCCTGAAACTACTGATGTTATTTAAAACAGTAATAACTGCCTTAAAGAATTATTGGGGTATATACTTGCAAAAGTAATTTTAAAATAAACATTTCACAGATGGATATTAAAACTCAGTTTTATGAATATAAAACTATAAAGTACAAGATTAATACATAAGTGGTGTTAATACTAAGAGAAATGTCACTTAATCACAACATAACTTGTTGACAATATAATCTTCAAATTAAATTCTTAGAAATAAACAAAGATATTTGAGTAGATTTAAAAAGTTCTTGTAGTAAAGATCTAGGTATTATTTGCAAAAAATTAGAGCTTGTAGCAAAACTTTTCTTTTTAAAAATGCACAAAATCATACATATTGATGAATAAAAGAGTCCTCAAATATTTGTAAATTTTACAGTGGCTAGCACAAGCTAACACATGTATTGCTTCATATACTTATCACCTGTGTGGTATGAACTATTAAAATATTGCAGATGTCTCTGGGAACACTAGAGCTATCAAAGTACAGAGGCACAGAAGGCAAGAAGATAGTTTTCTTATTTTTAAATTGGATATTTTCTTTATTTACATTTCAAATATCCAGGATTCTCCACCAGAAACCCCATCCCATCCCACACCCCCTGCTTCCATGAAGGTGCTCTACCACCCATCCACCAACACCCACGTGGCTCCCTACCCTCGCATTCCCCTTAACTGGGACATTTAGCCTTCACAGGACCAAAGGCCTCTATTCCCATTGAAGCTCACTAAGGCCCATCCTCTGTCACTATGTGCCTGGAGCCATGGGTCGATCCATATGTACTGTTTGGTTGGTAGTTTAGTTCCTGGGAGCTCTGAGATGTCTCGTTGATTGATATTGTTGTTCTTCCTATAGGGTTACAAACACCCTCAGTTACTTCAGTCCTTTCTCTAATTCCTCCACTGGGGATCATGTTCTCAGGCCCAAGGTTGGCTGTGAAGATCTTTCTCTGTATTTCTCAGGCTCTGGCAGAGGTTCTCAGGAGCCAGCTATATCAGGCTCCTGTCAACATGTACTTTTAGCATCCCCAATAGTGACTAAATTTGGTGACTGCATGTGGGATGGGTCCTCAAGTATGGCATTCTCTGGATGGCCTTTCCTTCAGTCTATACCCCACAATTTGTCTCCATATTTCCTTCCTGTGAGATTTTGTTACCCCTTCTAAAAAGGACTGAAGCATCCACAATTTTGTCATTCTTCTTAAGCATCGTGTAGCCTGTAAATTATATCTTGAGTATTCTGACCTTTTGGGGTAATATACACTTACCATTGAGTGAATATATGTGTTCCTTTGCTCTTTAGTAACCTCACTCAGGATGATATTTTCTAGTTCCATCCATTTGCCTAAGAATTTCATGAAACCTTTGTATTTAATAGCTGAGTAGTACTCAATTGTGTAGATGTACCACACTTTCTGTATCCATTCCTCAGTTGAAGGACATCTGTTTTATTTTCCAGCTTCTGGCTGTTACAAATAAAACTGTAATGAACATAGTAGATCATGTTTTCTTGTTATATGTTGGAGCATCCTTTGGGTATATGCACAGGAGTGGTATAGCTGGGTCCTCAAGTACTACTAGGTCATGTTTTTTGAGAAAACACAAGACTGATTTCTTGAGTTGTTGTACCAGCTTGGCAATCCCACTAATACTAGAGAAGTGTTGTTCTTCCTCCACATTCTCACCAGCATCTGCTGTTACCTGAGTTGTTTTTTGTTTTTTTTTTTTGTTTTGTTTTTTTTTCTTTGTTTTTTTTTTATCTCATCTATTCTGATTGGTGTGAGATGGAACCTTAGTGTTGATTTGATTTGCATTTCCGTGATGACTAAGGATATTGAACATTTCTTTAGGTGCTTCTCAGCCATTCCATGTTTCTCAGTAGAGAATTCTTTGTTTAACTCTGTAGCCCATTTTTAATAGGGTTATTTGATTCTCTAGAGTGTAACTAATAGAGATCTTTGTATATATTGTATATTAGCCACCTATTAGATATAGGATTGGTAAAGATGTTTTCCCAATGTGTTGGTTGCCTTTTGTCCTATTGACAATGTCCTTTGCCTAACATAAGCTTTGCAATTTTATGAGGTCCCATTTGTCAATTTTTAATCTTAGAGCAAAAGCCAATGGTGTTCTGTTCAGGAAATTTTCCACTATGAATATATGTTAATGGTTCTCCCTGACTTTATCTTCTATTACTTTCAGTGTGTATAGTTTTATGTAGTGGTCCTTGATCCACTTGGACTTGAGCTTTGTAGAAGAAAATATTAATGGATTGACTTGCATTCTTCTACAGGTTGACCACAATTTGAAAGATAACCATTTGCTGGAAATGCTGTCTTTTCCTACTGGATGGCTTTAGCTCTTTTATCAAGTTACCATAAGTATGTGGGTTCACTCCTGGGTTTTCAATTCTATTCCATTGATATTCTTGCTTGCTCTGTACCAATAACATGCAGTTTTTAATCACTCTTTCTTTATAATGCAGTTTGAGTTCAGGGATGGAGATTCCCCCAAAATTTCTTTATTGTTGAGAATAGTTTCACTGTCCTGTGTTTTCTGTTATACCAAATTAATTTGCAAATTGTTCTTCCTAGGTCTATGGAGAATTAAGTTGGAATATTCATGGGGATTGCATTGAATCTTCAGATTGCTTTTGGCCAGATGGCCATTTTTTACTATATTAATCCTTCCAATCCATGAGCACTGGAGGTATTTCCATCTACTAAGATCTTTTTTGATTTCTTTCTTTAGAGACTTGAAGTTTTCATCATACAGATCTGTTACTTCCTTGGTTAGAGTCACACCAAGGTACTTAATATTATTTATGACTATTATGAAGGATATCATTTCATTAATTTCTATCCCATCTTCTTTATCTTTGAGTAGAAGAAGGTTACTTATGTGTTTGCTTGACATTTATAACTGGGAATTTTGCTGAAGTTGTTTATCAGTTTTAGGAGTTCTCTGGTGGAATTTTTGGGGTCACTTAAATATACTATCATATCATCTGCAAATAGTGTTATTGTGACTTTTTCCTTTCTAATTTATAACCCTTTAATGTCCTTTTGTTTTCTGGTTGCTCTGGGTAGGAATTTGAGTACAATATTAAATAGGTAGAGAGACAGTGGATAGCCCTTTCTAGTACCTGATTTTAGTGGGATTGCTTTAAGTTTCTCTGCATTCAGATGGATGTTGACTGCTGGTTTGCTGTATAATGTTTTTAATATGTTTATGTTTGGGTCTTGAATTCCTGATCTTTCCAAAACTTTTATCATGAAGGGTGTTGCATTTTCTCAAATACTTTCTCGGAATCTAATTAGATGATCATGTGGGTTTTCCCCCCTTTGAATTTGTTATATAGTGGATTATGTTGATGGATGTAGGTATATTGAACCATTCCAGCATCCCTAGGTTGTAGCCTACTTGATCATAATGGGTTATTGTTTTGATCTGTTCCTGGATTCGGTTTGGGAGAATTTATTGAGAATTTTTGTGTTGGTATTCATAAGGGAAATTGTTCCGAAGTCCTCTTTCTTTGCTGGGTCCTTGTGTGATTCAGCTATATGCATAATTATGATTTCAGAATGAATGGTGTAGTGTTCCTCTGATACTATATATATTTTTTTGTGAATGGTTTGTGTGCATTGGTATGAGGTCTTCTTTTTAGGTCTGATAGAATTCTGCAATAAACCCATCTGGTCCTGGGCTATTGTTGATTGGGAGACTTTTAATGACTTCTTTTCTGTAAGGCTTATGAGAATGTTCAGATGGTTTATCTGATCCTGATTTAACTTTAGTTCCTGGTATCTGTCTAGAATACTGTCCATTTCACCCAGAATTTCCAGTTTTGTTGAGTATAGGCTTTTGTAGTAGCATCTGAAAATATTTTGAATTTTCTCAGTTTCGGTTGTTATGTCTCCTTTTCATTTCTGATTTTGTTAATTTGGATACTGTTTCTGTGACATCTAGTCAGTCTTCCTACGGGTTTATCTATCTTGTTGATTTTCTCAAAGAACCACCTCCTGGTTTTGTTGATTCTTTGTATAGTTCTTTTTGTTTCTACTTGGTTGATTTCAGCTTTGAGTTTGAGTTTTGAGTGTATGCTTATTTGTTGTATTAGCTTTCTATTTGTTCTAGAGTTTTCAGGTGTGCTGTCAAGCTGCTAGTGTATGCTCTTTCTAGTTTCTTTATGGAGACATTCAGAGCTATGAGTTTTCCTCATAGCACTGCTTTCATTATGTCCCAAAAGTTTGGGGATGATGTGCCTTCATTTTTATTAAATTCTAGAAAGTCTTTCATTTCTTTCTTTTTTTTTCCCTTTACCAAGTTATGATTGAGTAGATCATAGTTTTGCTTCCCTCTGTATGTGGGCCTTCTTTTGTTTTTGTTGCTTTTAAAGACAAGGCTTAGTCCTTGGTGATTTTATAGGATATACAGGATTATTTCTATCTTCATGTAACTGTTGATGTTACTTTTGAACAATTGTATGGTCAATTTTAGAGAAGGTACCATGAGGTGCTGAGAAGAATGCATGTTCTTTCGTTTTAGAATGAAATGTTCTATAAATATCTGTTAATTCCATTTGTTCATAACTTCTATTAGGTGCACTGTCTTTATTTGGTTTCTTTTTCTGTACAGATCTGTCCACTGATCAGAATAGAATATTGAAGTCTTCCACTATTATTGCTATACTGCAATGTGTGCTTTGGGCTTTAGTCAGGTTTTTTTTTTTTTTTTTTTTTTAGAATGTCGATGGACTCAAATTTAAAGTTGATCTCAATGATTTTTTTTCTTTGGTATGTATAAAGTGTCCTTCCTTATTTTGGTTTTGTTTGTTTGTTTGTTTGTTTTGTTTTTTTGATAACTTTTAGTTGAATCCCAATTTAATCGATCTAAAATGGCTATTCCAGATGGACTCTTAGGGTCATTTTCTTGGAAAAAAAATTTTTAACCTTTTACTCTGAGGTAGTGTTTGTCTTTGCCACTGACTTTTGTTTCCTGCATGCAGCAAAATGCTGTGTCCTGTTTCCACATGCAATGAGTTAGTCTATGTCTTTATTGAGATATTTTAAAAAAGTGATTGTTTTTTTCTGATATTTTTGGTGTGAAAAGTGGAATTATGTTTGTGTGTCTATCTTCTTTTGAGCTCGTTGAAAGAAAATTACTTTCTTGCTTATTCTAAGGTATAATTTCCCTCCTTGTGTTGTAGTTTTCAGTCTATTATCCTTCATAGGGTTCATTTTTGTGAAGATATAGTATAAATTTGGTTTTGTCATGGAATATTTTGGTTTCTTCATCTATGTTAATTGAGAGTTTTGCTGGGTATAGTAGCCTAGACTGGCATTTGTGTTCTCTTAGGGTCTGTATGACATCTACTCAGGATCTTCTGACTTTCATAGTCTCTGGTGTGAAGTCTTGTATAATTCTGATATGTCTGCTTTTACATGTTACTTGACCTTTCCCCCTTACTGCTTTTAATATTCTTTATTTGTTTAATATTCTTTATTTGTGCATTTGGTGTTTTGATTACTATGTAAGAGATGATCTTTCTTTTCTGGTACTCTTTTCGAGTTCTGTAAGCTTCTTGTATGTTCACGGGCAGCTCTTTCTTTGAGTTAGGGAAGTTTTCTTCTGTAATTTTGTTGAAGATATATACTAGCCCTTAAAGTTGGGAATCTTTGCTTTCTTACATAACTATTATCCTTAGATTTGATCTTCTGATTGTGTCCTGGATTTTCTGGATGTTTTGGGTTAGGAGATTCTTGCATTTTATAATTTCTTTGACAGTTGTATCAATGTTTTCTATGGTATCTCCTGTCCCTGAGATTCTCTATTCTATCTCTTGTATTCTGTTGGTGAGGCTTGAATCTATGACTTCTGATGTCTTTCCTAGGTTTTTTATCTCCAGGGTTGTCTACATTTGTGATTTCTTTATTGTTTCTATTTCCAATTTTAGATCCTGGATGGTTTTGCTTAATTCCTTTACCCCTTTGGTTGTATTTTCTTGTAATACTATAAGGGATTTCAGTGTTTCCTCTTTATGTGCTTCTACCTGATTATCTGTGTTCTTCCATATTTCATGAAGGGAGTTATGTCCTTCCTAAAGTCCTCTATCATCATCATGAGATATGATTTTTAAATCCAAATCTAGCTTTTCCATCATGTTGGGGTGTCTAGGACTTGCTATAGTGGGAGAACTCATGTCTGATGATGACAAATATCCTTAGTTTCTGTTGCTTTTTTTCTTATGCTTGCCTCATTCTATCTGGTTATCTCTAGTATTACCTGCCGTTTCTGTCTCTGACTGGAGTTTGTCCTTCCTGTGATCCTTGTTGTGTCAGAACTTCTCAGAGTACAGCTGCCTCTGTGATCCTATGATTTTGGGATCCTGTAAATCTGAGATCCTGATTGTGTCCAATCTCCTAGGAGTTGAGCTTCCTCTGTGATCCTATGATCCTGGGTGTTTCAAAGCACCTCTGATCCTGGGCATGTTAGAGCACCTGGGAGTCCAGTTGTAGTACTTGGTTTGGATCCAGCACCCAAGGTCTGTTCAGGGCACTGTTTCAGATAGAAGGGAACACATGCCCCTGGGCGTGGGTTCCTGTGTTCCTGATTCTTGACAACCAAGTTACTCCTGATGTTGGGGCAGTTGTTGTGGCCTCCTCATCTCTGATCCTGGGTATGTTAGAGCACCTGGGAGTTCGGCTTCCTCTGGGTGTTGTGGGAGTGGGTGCAGAGCCAGCACCCACGATCTCCTCAGGGCACTGGTTCAGACTGGAAGGGATACATTCCCCTAGTTGGGCAGGGGTTCCTGTGCTCATGGATCCTGGAAGACCCAGTTATTCTTGGTGTTGAGGCAGATGTTGTCAAGAAGAATGCTCATTTCAATAGAACTAAGCAACCTTGTTTGTTCAGTCTTCAGAACTCTGACCCCAAATAGTTTGTTTTCGGCATATTTCACTACAGTACAATTGGTTGCAAGATTTACTGGTGCTAATTAACTTAATTTCCTATGTACAGTAAAGCTTAAGTCATGACTAAATTGAAATTCTTTGTAAAGCACATGTGATACATTCCATAATGGTGAGTTCTGTAGATTGACTACAAATTATACCTTCTATAAATATAGGTTCAATAGATTGAAAATTTCTCAATAAGGACCTGGGAAAGGATTCAGTGTGTTTTTGGCCACAAAGACTGTGCAAAAGGTCACCAGTCTATTAACCACATCTGCTCCTAGCCTTGTGGAGAGATAATAGGTTATGAATCTCTTCCTATGATTAAATGAGGAGTTTACTCTTCTTGGTTACCTAGTGTTTATCTGTGAGGACAAAAACTACCATGCCTCCTAAAAATCTAATAAAACACGAAGGATGTATTTTTATATAAGTCATGTACTGTAGTCACAAAATCTTTCTATACTGAAGGCAGGTGGCAATAAGTTATAGATAGCATTAGTCTTTCACATTCACTCGTCTCTTCTGAGTTTCATTACAGTAATGAGCAACAGAGCAGAATAAACTTGAATATGAATGTAAGTATCAAGACAATTTTTTTCACACTTTTTTTTTCCATTTGAAAAGCAAATCGGCTCCCAAACCCCTTGGGAGAGAGAGCTCACTGCCCAGACAGGAGGGCACTCCTGAGACTGCAGAGTGGGAAAGACCACCAATACTGCCTACACCTGCCCACATCCCTGGCCCAAGAGGAAACTGTATACGGCCTCTGGAAATGGGAAGATAAGGGCACTCGTGGCAGGTCCCCTGCACGTCAGACACCACAAGGACCTGAAGGGACCCAGTCAACAGTTCTCTGCACCCAAGTCCCGTGGGAGGGAGAGCTAAACCTTCAGAGGGGCAGACATGCCTGGGAAGCAAGAAGAGACTACACTCTGCCCACATTTCTGACTCCAGAGGAAAACATCTAATGCCATCTGGGACCCCAGTGCACAGGGGCTCTGGGAAAAGGCAGCACAGGACCTCATGGTTGCTGACCACATGGAGAGTTCAAAAGCAGCCCCCAAAAGCAATTTGAGCCTCAGGACCACAGATAAGACCAACTTTTCTGCTCCAAATGACCTGCCTGCTAGACTCAGGACACAGGCCCACAGGAACAGCTGAAGTCCAGTAGACAGGAAAGACTACACGCCAGCAAGCAGAACACTCTTTCCCATAATTGGCTGAAAGAAAACAGGAAAACAGGTCTACAGCACTCCTGACTCACAGGCCTATAGGACGGTCTAACCACTGTCAGAAATAACAGAACAAGGTAACATCAGACACAACCTGATGGCAAGAGGCAAGCACAGGAAACCAAGCAACAGAAACCAAGAGTACATAGCATCATGGGAGCCCAATTCTCTCACCAAGCAAACACTGAATATCCAAACACACCAGAAAAGCAAGATCTAGATTTAAAATCACATTTGATCATTATGATGGAGGACTTCAAGAAAGACATAAAGAACTCCGTTAGAGAAACAGAGGAAAACATAAATAAACAAGTAGAAGCCTATAGAGAGGAATCACAAAAAATCCCTGAAAGAATTCCAGGAAAACACAATCAAACAGTTGAAGGAATTAAAAATAGAAATAGAAGCAGTAAAGAAAGCACAAAGGGAGACAACCCTGGATATAGAAAACCAAAGGAAGAGAAAAGGAGCTGTAGATACCAGCATCACCAACAGAATACAAGAGATACAAGAGAGAATCTCAGGAGCAGAAGATTCCATAGAAATCATCGACACAATGGTAAAAGAAAATGTAAAACGGAAAAAGCTACTAGTCCAAAACATACAGGAAATCCAGGATGCAATGAGAAGATCAAACCTAAGGATAATAGGTATAGAAGAGAGTGAAGATTCCCAGCTCAAAGGACCAGTAAATATCTTCAACAAAATCTTAGAAGAGAACATCCCTAACCTAAAGAACGAGATGCCCATATACATACAAGAAGCCTACAGAACTCCAAATAGATTGGACCAGAATAGAAACACATCCCGTCACAAAATAGTCAAAACACCAAATGCACAAAATTAAGAAAGACTATTAAAAGCAGTAAGGGAAAAAGGTCAAGTAACATATAAAGGCATACCTATCAGAATCATACCAAAATCTCACCAGAAACTATGAAAGCCAGAAGATCCTGTACAAATGTCATACAGACTCTAAGAGAACACAAATGCCAGCCCAGGTTACTGTATCCTGCAAAACTCTCAATTAACATAGATGGAGAAACCAAGATATTCATGATAAAACCAAATTTACACAATATCTTTCTACAAATCCAGCACTACAAAGGATAATATATGGTAAAGCCCAACATAAGGAGGCAAGTTACACCCTAGAAAAAGCAAGAACCTAATCGTCTTGGAAACAAAACAAAGAGAAGAAAAGCACACAAACATAATCTCACATCCAAATATGAATATAACAGGAAGCACTAATCACTATTCCTTAATATCTCTAAATATCAACGGTCTAAACTCCCCAATAAAAAGACAGATTAGCAAACTGGATACTCAATGAGGACCCTGCATTCTGCTGTCTACAGGAAACACACCTCAGAGACAAAGACAGAAACTACCTCAGAGTGAAAGGCTGGAAAACAACTTTCCAAGCAAATGGTCTGAAGAAGCAAGCTGGAGTAGCCATTCTAATATCAAATAAAATCGATTTTCAACTAAAAGTCATCAAAAAAGATTAGAAAGGGCACTTCATATTCATCAAAGGAAAAATCCACCAAGATGAACTCTCAATCCTAAATATCTATGCTCCAAATGCAAGGGCACCTACATACATAAAAGAAACCTTACTAAAGATCAAAGCACACATTGCACCTCACACAATAATAGTAGGAGATTTAAATACCCCACTCTCAACAATGGACAGATCATGGAAACAGAAATTAAACAGAGACGTAGACACACTAAGAGAAGTCATGAGCCAAATGGACTTAACGGATATTTATAGAACGTTCTACCCTAAAGCAAAAGGATATACCTTCTTCTCAGCTCCTCATGGTACTTTCTCAAAAATTGACCATATAATTGGTCATAAAACATGCCTCAACAGATACAGAAAGATAGAAATAATTCTATGTGTCCTCTCAGACCACCACAGACTAAAACTGGTCTTCAACAACAATAAGGGAAGAACGCCCATATATACATGGAAGTTGAACAATGCTCTACTCAATGATAACCTGGTCAAGGAAGAAACAAAGAAAGAAAATAAAGACTTCTTAGAATTTAATGAAAATGAAAGTAAAACATACCCAAACTTATGGGACACAATGAAAGCTGTCCTAAGCGGAAAACTCATAGCTCTGAGTGCCTGCAGAAAGAAAGAGGAGAGAGCATATATCAGCAGCTTGACAGCATACCTAAAATCTCTACAACAAAAAGAAGCAAAGTCACCCAGGAGGAGTAGAAGGAAGGAAATAATCAAACTCAGAGCTGAAATCCATCAAGTAGAAACAAAAAGGACCATAGAAAGAATCAACAGAACCAAAAGTTGGTTCTTCAAGAAAATCAACAAGATAGATAAACCCTTAGCCAGACTAATGAGAGGACACAGAGAATGTGTACAAATTAACAAAATCAGAAATGAAAAGGGAGACATAACTACAGAATCAGAGGAAATTCAAAAAATCATCAGATCCTACTACAAAAGCCTATATTCCACAAAACTTGAAAATCTGCAGGAAATGGACAATTTCCTAGACAGATACCAGGTACCAAAGTTAAATCAGGAACAGGCAAACCATTTATACAACGCCATAACTCCTAATGAAATAGAAGCAATCATTAAAGGTCTTCCAACCAAAAAGAGCCCAGATCCAGACGGGTTTAGTGTAGAATTCTATCAGACCTTCATAGAACACCTCATACCAATACTATCCAAACTATTCCACAAAATTGAAACAGATGGAGCGCTACCAAATTCCGTCTATGAACCTACAATTACTCTTATACCTAAACTACACAAAGACTCAAAAAAGAAAGAGAACTTCAGACAAATTTCCCTTATGAATATCGATGCAAAAATAAAATTCTGGCAAACCGAATCCAAGAGCACATCAAACAATCATCCACCATGATCAAGTAGGCTGCATCCCAGGAATGCAGGGATGGTTTAATATATGGAAAACCATCAACGTGATCCATTATATAAACAAACTGAAAGAACAAAACCACATGATCATTTCATTAGATGCTGAGAAAGCATTTAACAAAATTCAACACCCCCTCATGATAAAAGTCCTGGAAAGAATAGGAATTCAAGGCCCATAGCTAAACATAGTAAAAGCCATATACAGCAAACCAGTTGCTAACATTAAACTAAATGGAGAGAAACTTGAAGCAATCCCACTAAAATCAGGGACTAGAAAAGGCTGCCCACTCTCTCCCTACTTATTCAATATAGTTCTTGAAGTTCTAGCCAGAGCAATCAGACAACAAAAGGAGATCAAGGGGATACAGATTGGAAAAGAAGAAGTCAAAATATCCCTATTTATAGATGGTATGAAAGTATATTTAAGTGATCCCAAAAGTTCCACCAGAGAACTACTAAACCTGATAAACACCTTCAGCAAAGTGGCGGGGTATAAAATTAACTCAAATAAATCAGTAGCCTTCCTCTACACAAAAGAGAAACAAGCCGAGAAAGAAATTAGGGAAACGACACCCTTCATAATAGACCCAAACAATATAAAGTACCTCGGTGTGACTTTAACCAAGCAAGTAAAAGATCTGTACAATAAGAACTTCAAGACGCTGAAGAAAGAAATTGAAGAAGACCTCAGAAGATGGAAAGATCTCCCATGCTCATGGATTGGCAGGATTAATATAGTAAAAATGGCCATTTTACCCAAAAGCGATCTACAGATTCAATGCAATCCCCATCAAAATACCAATCCAATTCTTCAAAGAGTTAGACAGAACAATTTGCAAATTCATCTGGAATAACAAAAAACCCAGGATAGCTGATACTATCCTCGACAATAAAAGGACTTCAGGGGGAATCACTATCCCTGAACTCAAGCAGCATTACAGAGCAATAGTGATAAAAACTGCATGGTATTTATACAGAGACAGACAGATAGACCAATGGAATAGAATTGAAGACCCCGAAATGAACCCACACACATATGGTCACTTGATTTTTGACAAAGGAGCCAAAACCATCCAATAGAAAAAAGACAGTATTTTCAGCAAATGGTGCTGGCTCAACTGGGGGTCACCATGTAGAAGAATGCAGATCGATCCATGCTTATCACCCTGTACAAACCTTAAGTCCAAGTGGATCAAGGACCTCCACATTAGACCAGATACACTCAAACTAATAGAAGAAAAAGTGGGGAAGCATCTCAAACACATGAACACTGGAGAAAAATTTCTGAACAAAACACAGTGGCTTACGCTCTAAGATCAAGAATCAACAAATGGGGTCTCATAAAACTGCAAAGATTCTGTAAGGCAAAGGACACTGTGGTTAGGACAAAATGACAGCCTACAGATTGGGAAAAGATCTTTACCAATCCTACATCTAGATAGAGGGCTTATATCCAAAATATACAAAGAACTCAAGAAGTTAGACCGCAGGGAGACAAATAACCCTATTAAAATGGGGTTCAGAGCTAAACAAAGAATTCACAGCTGAGGAATGCCAAATGGCTGTGAAACACCTAAAGAAATGTTCAACATCTTTAGTCATAAGGGAAATGCAAATCAAAACAACCCTGAGCTACCACCTCACACAAGTCAGAATGGTGGAGATCAAAAACTCAGGTGATAGCAAATGCTGGTGAGGGTGTGGAGAAAGAGGAACACTCCACCATTGTTGGTGAGATTGCAGACCAGTACAACCATTCTGGAAATCAGTTTGGAGGTTCCTCAGAAAATTGGACATTGAACAACCTGAGAACCCAGCTATACCTCTCTTGTGCACATACCCAACGATGTCCCAACATATAACAAAGACATGAACCCCCAGTAAATGTGATTGTTGGGCGGAGGGTCGTAATGGGGGGAGGATGGGAAGGGGAAGCCCATATAGAAGGGGATGGGGAGTGGTTAGGGAGATGTTGGCATGGAAACCAGGAGGAGGAATAACAATCGAAATGTAAATAAGAAATACTCAAGTTAATAAAGATAAGAAAAGAAAAAGAAAAAGCAAATCACAAGAAAAGCAATCCCAGAAAAGGAAATAATTCAATGACATATGGCATATTTCAATATGGGCAGAAATGTTACCAATGATATGACAGATATGTGAAGGATCACTGTGTTCCATATAAGGAGGTACATTGAAATTGTTTCACAATGGGACAGAACATACATATTCAAATTGATAGTATTATATAATATCTACTAGATTATAATTGAATGATTTTATAAATTATGTTGACATATACTTCTTATATGTTGGCATATACTAAATTTGTATATATTGTATACTAACTTTGTTCATGTTGGCACATACTAACTTTGTGTGTTTCATAAAGAAAAGGTGTTTTATGTACTTTGATCACAATCACCTTCATAATCCCTTTCTTTCATCTACTCTCTTCTAAATTGTCTCCTTTCTTTTTAAAAGTATTATTACTTTTAATTTCATCTCTTGTACATATGGATTTTATATACAAAAGGGCAAGAAATGGTGGCATTTGCCTTTCTGATTCTTTTTATTTTTCATTTTTATAATGATCTTCTGCTCTGCTCTATTTTCCTAAAATGGTATAATTTCTTTTTCTTAGTGTCTTCATGGAAAAAAATCCCATTCTCTCTTTACTTTCATTTTCTTTTCCTATTCTTCTGTTGATGAACAATTAGTTGGATACTGTTATCAAATTTTCTGATTACAACTAGTTCCAGCACTCATCCTAATAAGGTAAATTAACAACAACAACAACAACAACAACAACAACAACAATAATAATATTAATAATCTGATTAAGAAGATTTATTCAGTGTGCCCACACTGGCAAGAAAGATGAAGATACCCAGAGAACTGTTCAAGTCCTTTAAGGTTGCTGAAAAGAGATGAAATTTTAAATAGAGGTTCGAGGATTTCTAAGGAGTCAAATTGTGGTCCTAGCTACAATTGATTCATATTTGCTAGAGCTTCAGTATCAATCTTGTAATGTAGTCTGACAAAATTTTAGAGGTATATGAAATATCATTCCTGGAGATAGGTTCTCCCTCTTACAGTATCCTCTCCTTCCTTTGTTTGGGGCTTGTTTGTTCTTCCAGACTGAAATTTCCTGGGGGGAAATTTCCATGACTTTTGAGACTATTGTATCATCCGTCAATCTGATAGTCAAGTTCTTAGACACATGTATGTCATTTGAATATCTTCATTTTTGCCAAACAGGTTATACCTCTATATTTTGGCCATTGTGAGTGAAATGCTAATTCACTGACCTTTCATACTATTTAATTAATTGGTGTGCTTTTCCTTAAAAAAACTATTTCCCTAGCTCTCAGTAACACTTAGTTCCTAGTAGTTCTTTATGTATGGTAGAGGCCACCTGGGCTTTTCCCCTTCCACATTAGCATATCCATTGCTCAGCTCACATTTAGGCAGTCACGTTGGTGATATTATGTGTTTGTAGCTTCTGTCATTAGGAGTAACACACTGTCAGCAAACTCCCTTATTCTCTGTGTGCACAACTTTTCTACCTACCCTCCCTCTACAATGATCTCTGATGACATTTGTCCTAAAATATACATAGTATGCTTTGTGCTCCTATAACAGAATACAGAACACTACTTAATTCATAATGAATGGTGTTTTATTTTAGCTTTAGTCAAGGCTCTAGAAGTTTAAAAAGGAGGAAAATGTCATCTGATGAAAGCCTTTTGGTTAAAGCATAACATGGCAGAAACTGTTGCATAGGTGAGTGAACAAAAGGATCCCATTCTTCAACACTATTGTATTGGGGATTTAGTTTTCAACACATGAATTTTAAAGAGTACATTCAAACTATGAAAATCAAGAGAGACTTTTTCATTTTTTGAATGGGCTTTCAAAGTTTTTACATAGTTCTTAATCAAAACAGATGAAGGCATGATGTCAAACTTGTTAGGTGTCATACACTTAACTTTTATTTCACCTAACTATACCAGCATATTACCGAATTCTGAAATGTCCTCTATTACTATTGGAATTAAAAGACAGAAAGTTTAAAATTTGAGAAATAATTGAGTTGACTTTTTCCAGACAAGGAAGTATGTAATACACCTTATCTTTATTTATATATTTGATTTTTAAGTGGTATGTACAATAAATAACAAATTTGTATAAAATTCTGAATTTTAGGAATAAATACTATTCCTTTACTTAATTTTAGTTTATAAATATCTTTTGAACTCCTCAAATAAGATTATATTTACTACCATCAATCTATTTCTTAATTTACCTGATAAAATTTATTACTAAGCTCTCAAATGTACACGTGAGTTCTTATCTTCTTTTACAGATCAAAATTACAAACTGGAAAAATATCACATGGAAATGATTGAATTGATAAAACTGATCAAGAATAAGGGTTTAGTAAAGCTATTTTTTTTCTGTTTTCTATTTTACTCTATCATACAGGGAAAATAAATACAAATCAAAAGTCTGTTTCATATCAACTGATACTTTTCTTCAGATGACACTTCCTAAACCAGTTCTTTATGGTTAAGAAATAGACCATGAAAACCATTAAAATTCTAGTACTGCATATTTTCAATTATGTTTTAGTTCAGACAATATTGATAAGCTCTTTATTACAATAAAACGAGGCTATCTGTGTTCCAGCTCTCTACTACCTCTTTATCTACACGCAATTATTTTACCTTATGAAGATTTGTGAACTTTACATTGTTTACTAGCTTTAGCCCAGTAATCTTATTAGTAAAAGTACCTTCATGTAATATTTTGTAAATGTGTATTGATTTCATTGATGTAGTGGTAAATAAACTATATTCAAATACAAAACGTTAAGAAAACTTAGGAATATTTTATCCCTTAAATCATTTCATGTCAGAAGTGGAAATTCAAAGAATGTGATGAATCCTTTATCTGATAACAAATTTTTCTCTTTTACTTACCTTCATAAATATGTAGCTATTGATATGGTCTTAAAGATAAAGAAAATGTTATCATTCAGTTTCAAAACATTAACCAAGGTATTGTCAATGTTCTATGGAATATGATGTTTTTCCAGCTTTAGTTTTGTCTGTTATTTTGGAAAATATTTTTTAATATGCTTAAGTCTTTGTTGTTAGACTCTACCTCAGATGCACATATTGCTTGTATTTCTGGCTCACAGTTTTCAATCCTTTATCCATTAGTTTATGGCTAATTATTTTGTGTCTGTTTTCACTGTGATACTTTCAGCCACCTCTGTACGTTAATTGTTGCATTAGGCGATTGAACCTATTTATATTGCCTTGGCAGAAGCAGCAGGAGTTCCTTGCTACCTGCCCCAATGTTCTGGGTTCCTGAATGAAAGATACACACACACACACACACACACACACACACACACACACACACACACACACACACACACACAAACACACACACACAAACACACACACACCATTCTATATTAATATGCCTAAACAGCTCAGTGGGTGGGCTATTCCAATTTTCCATGTGTCTAGCACACTCTCCCCTTTAATATTCCTGAAATATTACTTTCTAAAACCTATATTCCATCCAGGTCACACCCAGGACATAAGCCTAAGTCCTCATGAGCCAAAATCCCTGACTCTTACATGTTGCCTTTCTATCTGTTCTGGACTTCTCAGGCCTGCTCTTTTTCCTTTCCTGGCATGAGTAAGGCAGTTCCTACTCAATCATCTCTCCTCTTTTGGTCACCTTTCCCACAAAACCTATAGTCCTGCCTCTGTCTCTCTGCCCAGTCAGTGATTGACAGCAACTTTATTTACAAATCAGAACCAACTGGGGAAAGGGAACCTTAAGCATCTTACATGCAGATTCTCATGCAGTTTAGAAGTCCAAATAACATAGTACAAGCATTAGACCACAACAGTTAATAATTAAAATGTTAGTTGTTTTGAATCTATCATCTTTAAAATATTTATTGTTAATTTGTTCGGAACCACATCCATCTCACCCTTAAGATGATTTTTCCTTCTGTTCTATATCTTTTGCTTACATGACATTATATTAATCTTCACATTTTTCAACCTCAAGTTATATACAATACATACATTCATGTTTTTATTAATTTACTTACTTTACATCTTGATCATCTCCCATTCGTCTCCTCATCCCACTTGATTTCTCTAATTTTATCTCCCCTTATTCCCCCTCCTTTCATTCTCCTCGGGAAAGGGGAAGTATCCAATGCATTTCTACCTGCCTTGGCATACCAAGTTGCAGCAGGACTAGGCACATATCCTATTGAGGCTAGACAAGGTATCCTAGTTTGAGGAAAAGGATCCAACGTCTGGTGAAGTGGGTTGAATATGCTTGGCTCAGGTTGTGGCACTATTAGGAGATATGGCCTTGTTGGAATAGGTGTCACCTTGTAGGAGGAAGTGCATCATTGTGGAAGTAGGCCTTAAGACCCTCCTCCTAGCTTGCTGGAAGTCAGTCTTCTTCTGGCTGGCTGTGGATCAAGATGTAGAACTTTCAGTTCCTCCAGCACCATGTCAGCCTATATTCTGCCTTGCTTCCCATAATGATGATAATGGACTGAATCTCTTTTTTTATTTTTTTTTATTATCTCTTTTTTTTCTTTTTTTTTCTTTATTAACTTGAGTATTTCTTATTTACATTTTGATTGTTATTCCCTTTCCCGGTTTCCAGGCCAACATCCCCCTAACCCCTCCCCCTCCCCTTCTATATGGGTGTTCCCCTCCCCATCCTCCCCCCATTACCACCCTCCCCCCAACAATCACGTTCACTGGGATTTCAGTCTTAGCAGGACCAAGGGCTTCCCCTTCCACTGGTGCTCTTACTAGGCTATTCATTGCTACCTATGAGCTTGGAGCCCAGGGTCAGTCCATGTATATAGTCTTTGGGTAGTGGCTTAGTCCCTGGAAGCTCTGGTTGGTTGGCATTGTTGTTCATATGGGGTCTCGAGCCCCTTCATGCTCTTCCAGTCCTTTCTCTGATTCCTTCAATGGGGGTCCCGTTCTCAGTTCAGAAGTTTGCTGCTGGCATTCGCCTATGTATTTGCTGTATTCTGGCTGTGTTTCTCAGGAGAGATCTACATCTGGTTCCGGTCGGCCTGCACATCTTTGCTTACAGAGACAGACAGATAGACCAGTGGAATAGAATTGAAGACCCAGAAATGAACCCACACACCTATGGTTACTTGATATTTGACAAAGGAGCCAAAACCATCAAATGGAAAAAAGATAGCATTTTCAGCAAATGGTGCTGGTTCAACTGGAGATCAACATTTAGAAGAATTCAGATCGATCCATGCTTATCACCCTGTACAAAGCTTAAGTCCAAGTGGATCAAGGACCTACACATCAAACCAGACACACTCAAACTAATAGAAGAAAAACTAGGGAAGCATCTGGAACACATGGGCACTGGAAAAAATTTCCTGAACAAAACGCCAATGGCTTATGCTCTAAGATCAAGAATCGACAAATGGGATCTCATAAAACTTCAAAGCTTCTGTAAGGCAAAGGACACTGTGGTTAGGACAAAACGGCAACCAATAGATTGGGAAAAGATCTTTACCAATCCTACAACAGATAGAGGCCTTATATCCAAAATATACAAAGAACTCAAGAAGTTAGACTGCAGGGAGCCAAAGAACCCTATTAAAATGGGGTTCAGAGCTAAACAAAGAATTCACAGCTGAGGAATGCCAAATGGCTGAGAAACACCTAAAGAAATGTTCAACATCTTTAGTCATCAGGGAAATGCAAATCAAAACAACCCTGAGATTTCACCTCACACCAGTGAGAATGGCTAAGATCAAAAACTCAGGTGACAGCAAATGCTGGCGAGGATGTGGAGAAAGAGGAACACTCCTCCATTGTTGGTGGGATTGCAGACTGGGACAACCATTCTAGAAATCAGTCTGGAGGTTCCTCAGAAAATTGGACATTGAACTACCTGAGGACCCAGCTATACCTCTCTTGGACTGAATCTCTAAACCAGTCCCAACTATGTCCTTTAAAAGAGTTTTCTTAGCCATGGTATCTCTTCATAGCAATAGAAATCCTAAATAAGACTGAAGGCAACAGAGTCAGGGGCAATGTATCCCTTGCTCCAGCTGTTAGGAATCCCACATGACAATCATGTTGCACAACAATTACATATGGGCAAAGGGTCTCTGTTCATCCCATCACACATTCTTAATGGTATAATGAGGCACCACCTTCTCTTTCTTTTCAGTTCCCTTTAATACTAGACTCTTTTCTTCCAGCAATTCTGTCCTTTTTATTTTCTTTATTTTCCATGATTATCATGTTACTTTATATCATAGTATGTTTACATTACATTACTGTTTTGGTTACATCTCTATTGATGTGATGAGACACCATGGCTATGACAAATTATAGAAGAGTTTATCTGGGGTTTCCTTCCAATTTCAGAGACCTGGAAATGGCATGGGATTTTGAAATCTTAAAGTCCACCCCAATACAGACTGTGTACAATGTATTGTATCCCAACTCTTACTTCCTCTTCACGCTCACCTGCTTCCCAAACGAGATCATAGAAGAAAAAAGTTAGCTTAGGCAATGGTGGCTTTGTTAAAATTCCATAGGCTCAACTAACTCTTCTGGGAGCTTGTCAGATTCCTTTGTTCCATATAACACTTAATGTGATCATTGCTATATATTTATAAACTAATCAAAGATAAATGAAGGCAGTCATTATTTAAAATGGTAATAACAGTATCCACAGGAGATATGCTCATCTCTCCAAATACAATTGGGAGATGAGATTTAGAATTCTATCTGTACAGTTAGACAGGGAACACACATTCAGTTTTTCTTATGACTATTTCAAAATAATTATTTTCAGAACTTTGAGAAAGATACTCCCAGATTTTAGAAGGTACAAATTCATATCAATCAATCAATCAATCAATCAATCAATAATTTAAAAAGAGAACTAATTCAACATTACTAGCTTTTTTTGGTAAATGTTTTAAGGAAGGAAGCCTGGAGCCTATCTTCTTGTGTTTGCTAAATACAATGAAACAAAGAGGGAATTTGTATGTACTAGGCACATGACCAGTCTATTAGCTAGAGTCCTGGTAGGGTGGCCGTGTCTTTTAAAGCAGAATTCTTTATCTACTGTTCCTGCTAAAACTGTGACTGTCCTCAACCTTATGACTTCTATTCCTTAACAATTTGTTGAGACTTAGAATCTTCATTTCCATTTGAAAGTGATAGTTCTGATATTGGGCATAAAGGCTCAATCTATAGTGTGAGGCAGAGCATTGATTGCTGGATTGCTGTGAGTTCAAAGGCAGCCTGTGCTACAGAATGCAACCTTTTCTTAAAAAAATCAATCCCCACCCAAAAAATGCATCAACATGTTACCTTTTTTTTATTCTCACAGAGTTGTATGTAATCAATACCCAAACGTGAACAAAATACTCATTTTATTTCCAAATTTAGGGTTTGGTTTGGCATGCCCCAGGATATTCTTCAATTCATGAACATACAGATGTTGATTGGAGACAGTGTGTGGACTATAAACTTTGGTCCCTCAGAAAAGATCCTGAATTCTCCTGTTTCTTCTTTGGAACCTCCTTTTCCTCCCCTTCCCCTTGCTCTCATTTTTTAATTATTATGCTTTGTGGTTTTATTAACTTCATGACAAAATCCACTTAGCAATTGTTTTTTATTAATACTAATGTTCTCTTTTTTTATGATAACAATGCTTTCCCTGAGCACACAGATACTCAAATCTTTTCCTTTCATGTCCACTTTGTAGGTCTGGTGTGGGTAACATTTCTTGCAGAAAATCTTCACCATACTGAGAGGACAGCTATCCTCACAGAATGAAGTCACTTTTCATGTTCTGTACTTCGTTCTGCATGCATTACCTCTAGAAGGAAAAGAGCAAACTGAAACAACTTGATAGACGTAACTCACCACGTGGCTCATTTTCCCAAGTTCAATATTAAGAACAAAATCCTGACCTTTCTTACATCTTCTAATGCAGTAAGGCTTGTGATTAAAAATATAATGACCAGTCACACCAAAATCTGCTTTAAATTACTGTTCTTCTTAGAATAAACTATGAGTAACCATTGATTTTTACCTCTCTGCTCCTTGAAAACAGTGTTTAAAGGATACCTAACCCTTTGTCTTCACAGAGGTAACAAAATTCCAAGGACCAACCTGTGTTCCCTGTTCAAGGAGGAAAACCACCTTTCTTCAACAAACCCTTGTTTGTTTTTCTAAAACTTCATGTTTTTTCTTCACTTCTTTAAGAAGTATTGTTAATAAACATGTACACTCAAATTTTCTACTGCAAAACAAGGCTACCCATCCATCTTCAATAACCTAGTTAATACTGCCGAATTAAAAGGGGAAGATGGAAAAAATTATTCAGTGTGTGCATATTGGCAAGAAGGACAAAGAGATCCAGAAACCTCTCTAGTCTTTCTGGGAGCGGGGAATGCTGAGTTGAGATTAAAGTTTAAATAAAAGGCCAATAATTTGCATATCTAATCAGTTGCTCTCAAGCTGTGGCTTTCCTCACCATGTATCAATCATGATATGGACTTCATTCTCATGCTGTAAGGTAGCTGGAAAAGTTGTTATAACCATGTGAAACCTCTTCTAGGAAACAAGTTTCCTCTTAGAATTTCCCATTTCTGGTGTTTATCTATTGTTTCATTAGTCTGATAGCTTGAGACACCTAAGTATCTATTTAGGATATCTTCATTTTTGACAGCCTGGTTATACTACTTCCCTTGAATGTGCTATTACCAATAACTAGTTGCCTTTAAAGTTTGTTTTATGTGCATGTCTCTCTCTGTGATTTTCTTGGACACTGGGAGATATTATGTAATATGGTACTTTTCTAGTTTTGTTTCTAAATCCAGCTGTAGCTTTTAAATCTTAATGATCTAGCTTGGAAAGGCAATGATGATACATGAACTAGTCAAGGAAGTTCCATCTACTTACTAAGTTTTATTTTGCTCTACTGAGTGATGAGACATCCAAGTCTTCAGTGGTTAGAAATAACATGCATCTCAAAACTGGAAGGCATTGAAAAATGTAATGAATAACATCAAGAATGAATAACTTCTTTCCTCTTAAAGCCTATCACATTCAGCAGTGGCGTCAAGAGCCCATCTTAGAGATTCTGCAATAATTTGTGGGACTCTATTCCATGGTAAGTATCTCTACATATCATGTGTAATCTATTAATTTTTATGCTAAAACGTTAGCTCTTTAGAAACATATTTCTTCCATAGAATAAAAATATTGGAATCTTTCTATCATCAATTTCTCATCATGGATTTTGATTTATAATATATAGTATGAGCTAAATGATTGTTTGTGGAATGAACATATATATATATATATATATATATATATATTTACTTTTACAGTTACCATCTGTCTTTTATAAGGATATTTGTATAATTACACATCCAAATTTCACTAATACTTACTGATGCAACGAAGACAGTCAAATGACTAGTGCTCGCATATAATTAATTAACATAATCAGTCATTTTATGTAGGCAGACTACAGTAATATATAAGGTATATTCAAAATTAAAATTCTAAACTCTAAAAATGATATTTACTAAATATATAGTCTTAACGAACACAAGAAGCTTACAATAAAAGTATAATTATAAGCATATGCAACTTTATAAATAGCAAAGGGTTTCCATTTGTAGGTAAATATTGAGAGAGCCCAGAATTTGACAATGGAGAATTCTAGTCAGTCCAGCTTTATGTTCCCAATATTCCTCAGTTTTCTCTCTGAAATAATTGATGGTTTAAGATCTTTATTTTAATTTGGGGATATGTGGTAACACTATTTTTAGTGAAGAAAGTGGAGGTCTCAATTTTTATGGTGAACAATGTGGCCACTCCTAGTAAACTTAATGTACTTTTAATTACAGCTTTGCTTGAAAGAGACTATTTTTCAACTTTTTATTTCATGTGTTTTTCATTTTGTAGAAAATTATACATAGTTTGTAAATAATTTACAAGCAACATTAATTTTTTACTAGTGTAACTTTCCAAACTAAAATTAAGAAATAACTGTAATTTCAGCATTGAAGACAATATTACTCCAATTCCCAAAGTAGAAGAGGCAACTAAGATTTTTCAAGTACCCAAATAAAAGCATATCTATTGAATGATACAATTTTCTTTTGCATTAAGCAAGCCCATTCTAGGAATTAATGAGGATATTTGTGAGGCAGCATGATCTTTGTCTGGGAAGGTACTATCACTTAAAATAGCAATAATAAGATGTAACTATACTCATTATATGTGATTCTTACAAAAGTTGTGAAATGCTCTAGACAAGGGCTTGAAGATAGAGCCTTAAATGGATAAAAGATTTTGTGTCACCAGCCTCGTCTACAGAGTGAGTTCTAGGATAACCAGAGAAAAACTTTCAAAAAGAAAAAAAAAAAGAAAAAAGAAAAATGTATCTCTAACTGATTAAGGACATAACACAGCTGATGGTGATCATCACTCTAATAGGACTTTCTATTCAAGAACATAAAAAGATAAAATAACTAAAAATTTTAAACTACCTTATAAAACTCCTAATTCAATTCTGAGTGTTATAGCATACATATTTTTATCCCTACACTTGGAAAGCATAGGCAGACCAATTTCTATGAGTTTGTGGCCAGTTTAGTTTACATAGTTAGTTTCAAGAAAGTCAGACCTACAGAATGAATCTACCTAGAGTAAATAATACAAATTGAAAGCTATATAAATAATGATCTTTCACCGGAAAATATATATTCAATAATGATCTTCAGTATTTAGTAGCTCTAGCAACACTGCATTTCTTTGTATACTTTTGGTCTTTATTGAGTGTCATGTAAGATACATTTGGAGGAGATAAAAAAAGGATTGAAGGAGCTAAACAGGCTTGCAACCCCATAAGAAGAACAATACCAACAAACCAGAGCTCCCAGGGACTAAACCTCCACCCAAAGTGTACACATGGACAGACCCATGTCTCCAGCTGTGTATGTAGCAGAGGCTGGCCCAATGGGAGCAGAAGTCCTTGCTTCTGTCAAGGCTGGACCCCCCAATGTAGGGGAATGTCAGTGCAGGGAGGTGGGAAGGGGTGGTTGAGTAGGGGAACACCCTTATAGAAGAAGGGGGAGGGGGGATGAGATAGGGGGTTTATGGATGGGAAATGGAGAAAGGGGATAACATTTGAAATGTAATAAAAAAATATCCAATAAAAAAGATATATTAACTTAGACCTTGCAAGATGTGCAGTTGTAAATTTTATTAGAAATATGCTTAAAACCTTCATTGTATTAACAACTGAAAACTAAACTTATATGTCCAAATTCAAAATGATTTTGATTTGATATTTGATATAAACCCTTATAAAGCTAGGCATGTATTATACATATAGAATATTTGTGATAATTTTTCATATCACTATATTCTTAAAATGCACACAGTGTATATTAAATTGCTATAATGATAACCTAAAAAATTTAGATGCTATTACAAATAGACATACAAAAGTGGTTGATTCTATGACATCTTTTCTTACAATTTTCTTCTGAAGGCACATTCATATTTATCTAGGAATCTATGTAAAGTGTGAGATTTTTCCTTCACTACCAGAGTATTTTTCCAGTATTTCTGATGCCTTTGGTTTAATCTTCAACATTAGTATAGCTCAGTGGTAGAGTGCTTAATTAGCATATTCAAGGTCATGTGTACAATCTCTAGCACTCTGGAAAAAATAAATTATAGGTTACTCTTTGCACCTTTGAGAGTATTTATATTCCCAGCTTTTTTTTCTTTTTGTAGTTAATAGTGGACTTGTGACTTGCCTCTGGCCCATAGTATAAAATCAAAAGTTATTAGGTACAATACAAGAAAATTACTTTCCTTATAAGATATATAAGTTGCAGGTATATTTATAGGCATTTGAATGAGAAATGTCCCCCATAGACTCAGGTATTTGAATACCATTCTTGAGAACTGGTGATATTTGGTGAGGTGTAAGATGTATAGCCTTGTTGGAAGAAGTGCCTAACTAGGAATTGAATGGAACACATAAAGGTCAAGAAGAAGGACGACCAAAGATTATATATATATATATATATATATATATATATATATAATCTCCACCCAAACTTGGCAGTGTTGATGAAGCCAATAAGTACATGTTGACAGGAGCCTGACATAGCTTCTCCTGAAAGGCTCAGCCAGAGCATGACAAATACCGGTGAATGCTGGCAGCAAACCACTGAACTGAGAATGGGGTCACCACTGGAAGAGTTAGGAAAGGATTGAAGGAGCTGAAGGTGCATGCAACCCCATAAGAAAAATACCAACCAACCGGAGTTGCCAGGAACTAAACCATTATCCAAACACTACACATGGACAGATCTATGTCTGTATCTGAATATGTAGCAGAAATTGGCCATGGTAGGCATCAGTAGGAGGAAAAGCCCTTGGTCCTGCCAAAGCTAGACCCCTCAGTGTAGGGGAATGTCAGGGCAAGGAGGCAGGAAGGAGTGGGTGGTTGTTTGGGGAAAAAACTTATAGAAGAAGTGGGAGGGGGATGGGGTAGGAGGCTTATGAACTGGAAACCGGGAAAGAAAGGGAATAACATTTGAAATGTAAATAAAAATTATCCAAAAAAAGGAACAAAAGGAAAGACAGACACAACTGCTCCAAAGTATGATGAAGGAGAAAGTTTATTATAGATAAAAGGTTAAAGCAGGTAGAGGCAGAGACATCTGGGAAAGTTCAGAGTGTTCATGTCCCTGAATCGTATGAAAGGAGGGAAAGAAAGAGGGGATAAAGGATAACCAGGCCTAGCAATCAAGATGGCAAGGGTATAAAAACGGTGGGCCACCAAAATAACTTGATTATATAGGGAAGAGCCTCTAAAGAAAGGGTAGCCCAAACCCCGGGCTAAAATTTGAAGGTAGAAGGTGGGATATGTGATCCATAGTCTATACCCAGTAGGAACAGAGGGATGCTGAGAGAACCTGGAAGAAATTTCTGTTTTGACAGGTTAACTATGCACCTCGGTCTTTTGTCCCAAGTTTCAAACTAAATAGGAGTAGGCCCTGAGATTCAAATTGAGTACTTTCAGTCAGTTGAAGAATATATTCCTAGGGTTAAGAGGTACATAAAATTCCAAAGGAACAGATGGAGGACTGAGCACTCTCATACCTTTTGGTAAATGCTTCAAGAAAGCAAATTTTGAAACCTATCTTCTGGTTTTTACTACCAAAAAAAAAAAAAAAATCAATGTCAAAGTCTTTTGCCAACCCTTAACTTTTCCAGAAACATTTCAACAAAGGGCCTATAGTATAGTAACCACATGATATCAGGCTGCTAGCTAATTGTTCTACGAGGGTTAGTCAAGATACACAGCTTTGCTAGAGGAAGTATGCCAGTGTGGTTAGGCTTTGGGAGTTTACAGGCTTGCCCAACTTTCAGTTCATTCTCTGCTTCCTGTTTTGTGGAAGAAGATGTGATCACTCAGATTCCAGATGTAACTACTGACTGCCATGTCTCCCCTGGTCATTTTGTATTCTCCACGGAACTGTAAAATCAATACATTCTATAAATGACTCCTAGTCATTGTGTTTTATCACAGTAATAGAAAAATAACTAATACAGTACTGTAATTTGTCCTGAACTATTTCAAATTTCAATGCATATTATGTTCTTAAAAGTAGTCTAGCCATCAATATAGTATGATGAAATATAATATATAATATTTCTTTAATCTTTAAGGAAGCTCTAGTTCTCCCCACAGTCCCAATCCGAGTTGTTTCCAGCTTCTGGCTATCACAAATAATGTCTCTATAAACATAGTGTAGCATGTGCCCCTGTGGAATGGTGGAGCATCTTTTGGCTATATTCCATTAACTTGCTATTTCTGGGTCTTTAGGTAGGTCTATTTCAAATTTTCTGAGCAACCTCTAAATTGATTTCCAGTGTGCTAGAACCAGGTAACAAGCCCACCAGCAATGGAGGAGTGTTTCTCTTTCTACACATCCTTGCTAACATGTGTTCTCACCTGAGGTTTTACTCTTAGCCATTCTGACTGGTGTAAGGTTGAATATCAGGCTTGTTTTGATTTGCATTTCTCTCATGACCAACGACTTTGAACATTTCTTTAGGTGCTTCTCAGTGATTCGGGATGCCTTTGATGTGAATTCTTGGTTTAATTCTTTTTTTTTCCTTCTTTTTTTTGTTCCTTCTTTTTTTTTTTCTTTTTATTAACTTGAATATTTCTTATATACATTTCGAGTGTTATTCCCTTTCCCGGTTTCCGGGCAAACATCCCCTTCCCCCCTCCCCTTCCTT